>NW_006159978.1:648911-667064 GCF_000334495.1 Tupaia belangeri chinensis | reverse complement strand
AAAAAAAAAAAAGGGTTGAAGAGGGACCAGCAGTTAGCGTAATGGCTATGTCGCTGAACTCCCATGTAGTCAACCGCGGTTCAAGTCCCGGACCTGTTGGCTTAAACTCACACCGGGCGCATGTGCGTTCGTGATCTCGAGAGGAGAATGGAGGAGAAGGGATTGCAGCATGGCCATCCCCCCGGGGGGTGGGGTGGTGATTTCTCACTTTCTGTCTCTCTGTCGTTCCGGCGACCACACGCATCCTTATAGCAAAAACCTCTCCAAAAAAAAGAAAGTTGTAGAGCCTAATAAGGCTAGGCGGTAAAATACTGGGCGATGACCACTTTGAAGACCTGTTTGTCCAGTGTTTTGCAGTTTAGTTCTTTCAGAGTGTTGGCTTTTGTGTTTTTCCCATTTGTGTGCACGGCATGTTTGTTTATCCAAGGACAAGGAGTAAAGAGAAAGGAAGAAGAGAAAAACTAGTTGCCCCAAAGTAGTGGAGCTCAGGGTAAAAATGAACAGAAAGACTCCTCTTTTTCCACCGACAGCAGGGGACTCCAGCTTCAGACAGGCCGAGGGGCGCGGCTCCCAGGGAATGAGGCAGCAGAGTTACATTGTCTTTATTGATTCAAAGCGGAAAAAGCTAGTTTATTGAGTACTTGGTGAGTATCACCAAAGGTGCTAAAGGGTCTTGACTGCAAATATGTTCCTTCATCAAGGCACTGCGCTAACAAAACCACTGTCTTTGAAGAGAGAAAGATTGCTTACGTTTATGTTTATATGTCCTGAAGTTATTTGCATCAAGGAAGTTCTTTGTTTTTTTGTTTTTTCCTTTGGAGAGATTTTTGCCATAGGGCGCGTGCGCTCGCCAGACAGACAGAGAGACAGAGATAGAAAGCGAGAAATCACCCCCCAGGGGGGATGGTCACACCGCAATCCCTTCTCCATTCTCCTCTGGGGATCTTGGTCACGCACGCACACGCGCCCCGCGTGAGTTTTAAGCCACCGGGTCCAGGACGCAAACCACAGTCGACTACGTGGGAGTCCAGCGACATAGCCCTTACGCTAACTGCTGGTTCCCAAGGAAGTTCTTTCAACTGTAAGTTGTTCCTGGTTTACCCTTGAGGCAGAACCAGCTCCTGGTGTGAAAGGTTCCCCAGGTGATATGGATGCAGTCCATTTTGAGGTCTCCAGCTGTAGACAGTAGATCAAAACTTAAACCTCGTTAATGAGGGCCAGCCCTGTAGCATAGTGTGATTAGAGAGCCAGATTCTCCCCTGATGGTTCAGATCTCGCCCTGATGGCTTGAAGAACTTGCCACATCTCTGTGTTTGTGCATGTGCATACCTGGAATCTCAACAGGTTGGAGAAATGGAGAAGGGATTGCAGCATTAACAAACCCCATTGTGGGGTTCTCTCTCTCTGGTGAGTTCACACACTCTCTGGCAAATTAAAAAAACAACTCATTGATAACTGAATTATACGTTTTTAAAAGAATTATTTATTTAATTTTGTTTATTATTATTAGTTTTAACAGAGGTTTTTGTTATAGGGTGTGTGCACTTGCCAGAAAGATGGAGACAGGTGGAGCAAGAAATCACCCCTCGGGGAGTGGCCATGCTGCAATCTCCAATCTCCGCAATCTCCTTTTCCATTCTCTTGGGCTCTTGGTCACGCATGCACACATGCCTGGCGTGAATTTAAGCCACCGGGTCCAGGACTCAAACTGTGGTCAACTATGTGGGAGTCCAGTAGCGTAACCATTACATCAGCACCTAGTTCCTGTTTATTATTCAATTTGACCAGCAAGAGAGAGAGTGAGAAAGCAAGCCACCAGGTCCAGGACTCGAACCATGGTCAGCTATGTGGGAGTCCATCATCCTAACCATCATGCCATCTGCCAGTCTCATGAATTGTAAATTATATATTTAAGTATCTCATGTATGGACATCATACTTTTCCCTATCAATGATTATCAGACTTTGATCTGCTGTATAATATTACACTTCCTGAAGTAGTTTTTAGTAATTGTGCAATGTAACTACACAGCTGTTTCCTATCCCAGTGACTTTGGGTAGTGGGTGTTGATTCAAATTTGAGAAATAAAGAATTAGAATTGCATAAGCAAGGGACCAGCAAGTGGCATGGTGGTTAAGGTGCTGGACTCCTGCGTGGCCAGTGCAGTTCAAGCTCCAGACCCAGTGGCTTGAAAATCACACTGGGTGGATGTGCTCGGGTGCCCAAAACCCTGAGGGAAAAATGGAGGAGAAGGGATTGTGGCATGGCCATCTCCCCCAGGAGGTGATTTCTCACTTTCCTTCTCTCTCTTTCCGGTGAGTGCACATTCCTATGGCAAAAAATAAAGAAATAAGCAAACATGAAAAGGCAGGAAGTCTGCATAACCCTAGTACAGCTTAGTAGTGCTGAGCGCATTTATTGGCAGTAATACTGCTTTCTCTTTCTAAGGTATTGTCTTGTCTTCTCTCTTGGCCATCCTGTATTTTAGATTCATGTGCATAAGTGAATTTTTTTTTCCCCAAGGCCATTGAATCTGAAACCACACTGATGGCCATGTGGGATCCAGCTACCTTAACCACTATGCCACCTAGCTGGCCCTTGTTTTGTTCTTAAACTTAATTCCATTTTCCACAAACTAAAGTCTTCTTGTACAACCCAATGTTTCTGTTTTGTTATGTCTTTTTCATTTTCAGAAGGTGTGTGCACTTGCCAGAGACAGAAACAGAAAGCAGAGGGAGAAAGCTCACTTTAGTGGGTTCAGTCACAACCCCTTTTCCACTTGCCATCCTATCAGGATTTGGGGCACACATGTACATGCATCTGGCATGTTTTTCAAGCTACCAGGGCTGGGATTCAAACCTCTTTTGGCCATTTGGGATCTGGCTCCCTTAACCACAAGACTGTAGGGATCAGTTTCATAGATGTATTTTAATTTAATCTTTATGTATCAAGGTTTACAGATAATTTGTAGTTCAATTATGTTTCTGTTGAGTTAGTGCAAATTTGTTATTTTTCACGTAATAGCTACAGGGTTTTCTAGTCTGTCCCCTCCTCTGCCTTTTGGAAACTCTTAGAACTCAAAAGCTCTTAAGTGGGCTGGGCCCACAGCACAGCCTTTAAGCACTGTTGCCAGATGGGAGCCAGATCGTGGGGCCAGCTGCGGTTTGAATTCTGCCCTAGCAGCTTGGACAACACATCTGGCATATATGCATGTAAGCCCTGAATCCTAACAGGATGGAGGAATGGAGGGAAAAAAGGATTTCAACATGACCGTGCCCTCTTGAGGAATGAGTTGTTGTTCTCTGTCTCAGAAAAGGATTGCAGGGGCCGGTAGGTGGTGTGGTGGTTAAGGGCACTGGACTCCCACATGGCCAGCTGCAGTTCAAGTCCCAAACCTGGTGACTTGCTCTCTTGCCCCCCCTCCACCTTTCCCTCCCTCCCCTCCCCTCATCCCTCTCTGGTCAAAATAAAGTTAAATAAAATAATAGAGACCAGCGGATAGCGTAATGGCTACATTACTGGACTCCTGTGTAGTCGACCACTGTTCAAGTCCCCACCCCGGTGGCTTAAACTCATGCCAGGTGCATGTGCGTGTGTGCCCAAGATCCCAAGAAGAGAATGGAGGAGAAGGGATTGCGGCATGGCCATCCCCCCTCAGGGGTGAGTTCTTGCTTTCTGTCTCTTGCACTCTTTCTCTTTCTGGTGAGTGCACGTGCCCTATAGCAAAAACCTCTCCAGAAAAAAATTAAATAAAATAATAAAAAAGGAGGTTTTTTTTTTAAAAAAAAAAATTTATTTTTTAGAGAAAGGAGGAACCAGCAGTTAGCGTAATGGCTATGTTGCTGGACTCCCACGTAGTAGACCGCGGTTTGAGTCTTTGACCCGGTGGCTTAAACTCACACCAGGCACATGTGCGTGCATGCCCAAGATCCTGAGAGGAGAATGGAGGAGAAGGGATTGTGGCATGGCCATCCTCCTTGGGCGGGTGATTTCTCACTTTCTGTCTCTCTGTCTCTCTTTGTCTTTCTGGGGAGCACACGTACCCTATAGCAAAAACCTCTCAAAAAGGGGGGGAAGGATTGCAGCATAACTATCCCCTAGTGGGGGTAATTTCTCTCTCTCACTCTCATAAGTGCACATGCCCTCTTAACAAAAATTAAATAATAAATAAAAGCTACTAAACAGCAATTCAGGGAGCTGTTTCTTGAGAGGCATTGTGATATAATAGAAAGAGCCAGAGCTTTAGGGCAAACCTGAATTTTAATTCCAGCTTCACATTTAATAGCTATTTAGATTAAGCTGTTTTAATTTTTATTTACTATTACTATTTTTAAAATTTTGCTATAAGGCGTGTGGGCTCACCAGAGAGAGAGAAAGAGAAGGAAAGTGAGAAAGCAAGCCACCAGGTCCAGGACTTAAACCATGGTCAACCATGTGAGAGTCTAGCACCTTAACTACCATACCACCTGCTGGCCCCTAAGCTATTTTCTCATGGTTAAATGAGAATAGTCATGCCAGCGGGTGCTGTGGTGGTAAAGACACTGAACTCCCACATGGCCAGCCACTGTCTGAGTCCTAGACCTGGTGGCTTGAAAATCATCCCAGGCACTCGTGTTGCATGCCCAGAATCCCGGGAGGAGCGTGCTGATCTGATGTATGGTGACATCGAGCTGCTCAAAGACCCACAGAACCAACCCCACTTTGCATGGACAGTCAAGCTGGAGAGGCGGAGTGGGTCCACGAGGTCGTGCCACAGAGAGATCTACCGTGAGCACTCCAGGGGCCACGCAACAGTGCCCCTGCTGCTGCCTCTACAAGTACATGTACGTCCACAGGCCGTCCGCCCAGATGGAGGCCATGTCCTCCTCCTATCTGACTGCCGGGAAGGAAGCCACAGACGTGGGCAGCGTGTGGTATGAGGAGCAGCAGAGGGGGCTGCTCTCTCTTCAGGAAATTGTCCCAAATTTAGCCAAAAAAGATCAGCCTGTAAAACTGAACTTCACCTTGGTCTTGCTCACTTAGGTCTGCAGAAAGCTGGGCTCCCACAGCTGCTACCAGTGAGCTTTCCTGTCCTGGGCCTGCCTGCTGCACTGCCCACCTTTACAGGGCTCCTGCAGGCCAAGGACCAGCTGAGCCAGGGCTGCCCCTGTGGCCAGGCTGGTGCAGCCTGCTAGTCCTTTCACTTAGAGTTTGTTTTTTAAATGGAAATCAATAAGCCTGAATAATTTGGATGTTTTATTCAGATGTGTGTCACCTCTGTTAAAGTACAGAATCTAACAGTGTGTGATTACTACTTACAAGAATGAGGGAATTCATTGCATCTAGTGCCTTTTTAGCACAAGTTTTCTCAAAAAAAAAAAAAAAAAAAAAAAAGGAAATTGTCTAAGTAGTCATTAAAAATGTCCCAGTAACTTTAGAATGTTTTAAAGACTGTATGCTTTGCTGTATGCTTTGTTGAATTACACTCACAATAAGGAACTAGACAGAAAGAGGCAGACATGTTAACCGTTTTGAGAAGAAAAATTGCACTTTTCACTCCTGTATGTAGTTGGTAGATAACTGGATTTTGCAGCGCAAGTGGCCTCGTCTGAGGGAAGATCCTGGAGCCACATGCAGGCCTCTGCTGAGGCAGGGGCTGCTCCCGCTGAGCAGAAGGAAGATGGTCTTTGCTGTCAGAGGAGACCATTTTAGGAAGACATATTCATGCACCAAAAGAGTGTTTGTGAGAATAAGATTTCCAGTGACCTCCATGGTTTGTACCATGAGGGAATTTCTTAGTCCTGAAAGAAAACGGCTTGGAAACGCCATCCGTGATCAAGATGGGAAAACCTCCTGAAGCAGAAGCGCCTGCATTTTATCTCTCAGTACCCTTGAGATCTCTTTTCATATATAATTTTATTTTTTTCATTCATTTAAGTTGACCAGAGAAACAGAAAGAGAGAGAAAGCAAGCCACCAAGTCCCGGGACTTGAACTGTGGTTGGCCATGTGGGAGTGTCCAGCACCTTAACCACCACACCACATGCTGGCCCCCATATGAACATTTTTTAGAGTTTGTTTTTATTCTTTGTGTCATATGGTGGCTCCCTCAGCATCTAGCACTGGATCTGTAAAACAACTCAAGGTAATTTTCTGGCTTACCCAGGAACACGCAACACAACAAGCTGCAGAAAACAAAAAATCCAAAACGTGTTTATTAAAGAGCTTTGAAATATTTTGTCAAACTATGACTTGGCAACCACAAAAGATGTCATCATTTTAGGTTGGCAACCAGTGCTTATAATGCGATGATTTAGGCAACCACCAGGTACGCGAGCCCAGCACCGAGGACAGAGTTGTGCAAGCAGAGCCTAATGATAGGTTAGGGATGCAGCTTGAAACCACTCCACTCAGCTAAAATGCAGCCTGCCACCTGTTATTTAAACATCAGGAGAATTTGACTAATAACTACTGTGAGTGCAACAATAACTGAACAAGGAGTCCAAAGCATGAGAATGAGTAATACTTTTGTCTAGGGTTACTTTATTTTGTATTCAAAGAGACTAACTTTCTACTATTATGTTTCCCTATGTGCTTTCTAACCCCAAATTAAAACTCATACAAATTCATTTTGCAGAAATCTAAAATCAGCCCTATTTCTTTGTCAAAACATTGTCTTAGTATTTATTTTAATTCATTGTGTTTTGAAATCATTCGCTGGTCATTGAAATGTAAAATACCGCCCCTTTACCAGAGAGGATTCGACCAGGGCTGCCTTAAGGTTTAATGTTACCTTTTCAGTTACTGCACATCTATTATTTTGTTGACTTGTTGAGCTTTCCTAAGTAGAGATTAACTTCAGGATATCTGTATATTAATAGTGGCTAATATGTAATCAGTATTACGATTCAATGTCACATACTGTTCTGTGGTGGTTTCCTGTAGTGATTTTAGGGTTTCAATTAAAATGAAATAGACATAAAAAAATAAATTAAAAAATAAAAAGGGAAGTCACGCTGGGCTCATTGCATGTGCCTCCTGAGAGGAGACTGGAGGAGAATACATTGCAGCATGGCCGTCACCCCCAGGTGGTGATCTCTTACTTTCTCTCTCTCTGTATCTCTCTTTCCAGCAGGTGTATGTGCCCTATGGCAAAAACCTTTAAATAATTTTTTTTCAAAGACAATTACATTTCTAACCATCTTTCCTTTCTTCTTTTTTTAGCAATCATGACAAACTTCCTTCAGATCGTGCGTGACCACTGGGTTCACATACTTGTCCCTATGGGATTTGTGTTCGGATGTTATCTAGACAGAAAGAATGATGAAAAGCTAACTGCCTTCCGGAACAAGAGTGTGTTATTTAAAAGGTTTGTGTGCATTTTCTAAAAAACTGGTGATTGGGGCCGGCAGGTGGCATAGTAGTTGAAGATGCTGGACTCCTATGTGGCCAACCGTGGTTCAAGTCCCAGACCTAGTGGCTTGTTTTCTGTCTCTCTCTCTCTCTCTCTCTCTCTCTCTGTCTCTCTCTGGTCAAATTTAAATAAATAAATAAATGAAGCTAAATAAAATAATTCTTTTAAAAAAAGGAAAAAAAAATGGAGATGGATTGTAGCATGATCATGCCTCCTTAGAAGGTATGTTCTCTCTTCCTTCCCTCTGTTTCTTTCCAGATAGCACATGTACCCTCTGACAACTTAAAAAGGAACAAAAGGTTTATTTTTTTTCTTTTTCTTTTTTTTTGGAGAGGTTTTTGCAATAGGGCGTGTGCACTTGCCAGACAGAGAGAGACAGAGAGATAGAAAGCGAGAAATCACCCCCCAGAGGGGATGGCCACACCGCAATCCCTTCTTCTCCATTCTCCTCTCGGGATCTTGGGCACGCACGCACCAGGTGTGAGTTAAAGCCACTGGGTCCGGGACTCGAACCACGGTTGACTACATGGGAGTCCAGCAACATAGCCATTACGCTAACTGCTGGTCCCAAAAGGTTTATTTTTCATCTCACAGTTCTGGAGGCTGGCAAGTCCAAGAGCAGGCATCTGGCCAGCTGGTGGTGCTATGGCCAAGCAAGCGTGTTCAGAGAGACCAAAGGCTAAAAGAGACCAAAGACCAAAAGCTACTGGCTTTACATCAGCCTGTTCCGAGGAACAAATCCATGAGAACTCAGTTCCTCCAGGCAGCCAGCATAAACTGAGGGATCCACCCCACTCTCAGCCCCCTCCCCCTAGGCTCCACCACTCAGTGGGTGTTGAGTTATAGCACACATTTCTGGGGGAGACACTCAAACCACACAACTGGGGTCAGAGAGCTCAAGGGCCAAGAAAATTTAGCAGCATCCAAAGTCAGTATATAGAGATGGCTCACAGACCAGTGATTTCAAGAAAAAAATGACCTGGAGAGAGTAGAAAACATTAAATGGCGTAATGTTTATGGCACTGGCCTCCCACATGGCCAACCACAGTTTGAGTCCTGGACCTGGTAGCTTCAAACTCATACTGAGCACATGTGCGTGCATGCCCAAAATCCCAAGAGGAAAATGGAGGAAAAGAGATTGCAGTGCGGCCATCCCCCTTGGGGGGGTGTTCTCACTTTTTCTCTGTTTTGCAAGTATATGCGTCCTGTAGCAAAAATCTCTCCCCACCCAAAACTAAATGAACACATCAGAAGCATAATAGCTTTTATGTAAAGACAAACTATTAAAAACTGTAGTTTTTAATCTGAAAAAAATGAGGTTGAAGATGGGTTAAAAGTTTAACATCTGGAAAGAATAGAAACTGATAAATCTAATGGAAAATTTTTAATGAGTCAATTTAATAGAATATAAAATAATTGAATTCATATTCTTCTGACTTTCTCATTTATTCCTTCATAAAAGTTTTACTTAACACTTTTTTCTCTCCTTCCTTTTATCTTTTCACAGGGAGTTGAGGCCCAATGAGGAAGTGACCTGGAAGTAAAAAGTATGGTGGAATTACAGAATGTCCACATTTTAAAAAGTAAAGAGAAAATAAAAACATGTTTGTTATTTAATGTGAAGAATTTGAAATGTGATTCTTTTTATACTGAATTAATATTTCAAGTAATAAGCATTAACTTAAAAAATAAGTATTGGGGGCCAGTGTGGTGGTCGAGGAGCTGGGTTCCCGTGTGGCTGGCCAGAGTAGGAGTCCTGAGCCTGGCAACTTGCTTTCTCACGTTCCCTCTCTTTCTCTCTGTCTCTGGTGAGTGCATGTGCCCTATAGCAAATTAAATAATAATAATAATAAAATTCTTTTTAAAAATAAGTCATTGGATGGCAGCATGATTTATTTATTTTAAACCCTATGGAGGACGTTCTTCCTCTCGCTCGCTCACTCTCTTTCTCTTTTCCCCCTCTCATTAGTGTACACATACACTCCATTATGAATAAAGAAAAGAGTTATCGACTACCTGATTGTATACATTGGTATTATCAATAAGTTTACTTGAATCAAGAATTTTCTCATGTGGAATTGTCTGAGGACATTTTTGACTGTTGTGCCTTTTTTTTTTTTTTTTTCTTTTTCTTTTTTTGGAGAGGTTTTTGCTATAGGGCATGTGCGCTCACCAGAAAGACAAAGACAGACAAAAAACGAAAAATCATCCACGGGGGTGGGGGTGGAGGGGTGGCCATGCCACAATCCCTTCCCCTCCATTCTCCTCTCAGGATCTTGGGCAGGCATGTACACACGCCCAGCTTGAGTTTAAGCCACCAGGTCCGTGACTCGAACCGTGGTCGATTACATGGGAGTCCAGCATAGCCATTACGCCAACCTTTGGTCCCAAAAAATCGTGCGCATTGATAGAGAGATGGACTCGATGCCGCAATCCTCCAGCCTCCATAGGTTTTTGTCATAGGGCGGGCGCCACCATGCCCTTCTGGGCCTTTTTCTAGTGGCTGGTTTTTTCCTCATTCTTCAGGAAAAAAAATTTTTTAATCACATGCTTCAAGGAAACTTAAAGAGTGTGGCACTAGGATTTTATCTGGTAAAGTCATATAGCTGAAAGCTTTTATGACCGTGGGTTTGGCAGAGATTTCTTATTTATAACACACTTGAAAAAGTGAAAATACAGCCATGAACAGGGAGAAAATATTTGCAAAATATTATGAGGGAACTTCCAGAAGTTTGTGGATGATAGAATAAAAATACACGTTCCAGGTCAACAGGTGGTGTGGTGGTTGGGGGCTCTGGACTCCCACGTGGTCAACTGCTGTTGGAGTCCTGGACCCGGCAGCTTTAAAATCATGTGGGACATCTGTGTGTGTCTAAAATCCCTAGAGAAGAAATTGCAGTGTGGCCATCCCCCTGGAGATGATTCATCATTTTCCCTCTGTGAGCGCACAGGTCCTATGGCAAAACGAAAACAAAAAGAAAAGGACAAGTTCATTTTGGTACAAAAAAAGGATGAAATACATGCAGTTTTTTCATAATATGCATTTCTATGGTTTTTCTTTCTTTTCTTTTTTTTTTTTTTTAGTTATAACCTCCATGAAAGAGAAGCAGCATCCTCACCAGGTTCCCAACACTGCAGTCCAGTCCCCGCTTCAGCCAGCCTCCTGGGTACACATGGCGCCCAGTGCATTCAGGAAGGTCCTGGACATGGACCTGGAACCCTCCCACGTGGTCAGTCGCACTTCACTGTTGGGCTGTCATCAGGTCCCCTCCTTAACGCTTAAGAGACCCCTTGAACAACCAGTTTACAACTACAATATGTAAAGAATCCTTATAATAACACAACCTCAGGACCAGCAGATGGTATAAAAGGTATGTTGCTGAATTCCCACATAATTTACCAGGATTCAAATTCCAGACCTGGCAGCTTAAAAAACTCACGCCAAGGGCCAGCAGGTGGCATGATGGTTAAGGGCACTGGACTCCCACATGGCCAACCATGGTTCAAGTCCTGGACCTGATGACTTACTTTCTCACTTTCTCTCTCTCTGTCCCTCTCTGGTCAAGATAGTAAATAAATAAGTTTAAATAAAATTATTTTAAAAAATTTTTAAAACTCACACTGGGTACACCTTAATGCCGAAGATCCCGTGAGGAGAAGGAAGGAGAATGTGGCATGGCCATCCTTCCTGGGGGGTGATTTCTCGCTTTCTGTCTTTGTTCATCAAACGCACATGCCCTAGGGATTTTTGGTATAGGGCACATGCACTCACCAGAGAGACAGCAAGAAATCACCCCCCTCTCCTCCAGGAGGGATGGTTATGCAGCAGCCTCCTCTCAGTTCTCTTGAGATTTTGGGCATGCATGCACCCACTCCTAGTGTGTTTTAAGTCGCCAGATCCAGGACTCGAACCATGGTCAATTTTGTGGGAGTAACAGTAGTCATCAGGGAAATGCAGGCTAAAGCCACAATGAGATACCACTGCGCATCTAGTTCACCAGTTACAACTAAAAAGACTGGCCTTACTGATTTGGGGCAAGGATGTGGAAGAACCAAAGCTCACCCACATGGCCATCCCCACAGGTGGTGACTTCTCACTTTCCCTCACACTGTCTGTCTTCAGCAAGTTCACACACCCTATGGCAAAACTTTAAAAAATGAACTAAAAAATAAAGAGGCCTGAGGGGGCTCATTTGTCCCTTTCTCCCTCCACCGTGTGAGGACACACAGAAGATAGGTCTGTGAACACCTGCTCCTCACTAGCAGTCTTCATTTTGCCTCCCATAACTCTCTCTGCTCCTCTGAACTTGCACTGCCGATGGCCTCCATAGCAACAAAATTAAGTGGGGCTTGTAAGTCCTCACTGTGGGGCTCCTTGGCAGTAACCGACGCTTCTCCCAGGGCTTCCATACTATGGCACTTTCTTGCCTTTTCTCCCCTCTCCGTGGCACCCTCAGGGCTCAGCACTAGAGCCTCTTCTCAGTCTTCTTCCTTCTCCATGATGATTCTTTTTACTCCTATGGTTTCTTTGTTTTTAATTTTTAAATTTGTTACAGGATATGTGCACATGTCAGGGTAACCGTGAAAAGCACCCACCAGGGGTGATGGCCATGCTGCGGTCTCTTCATTCTCTTAGGATTTTGGACATGCATGCACATGTGCCCAGCATATTTTTCAGCTGCCAGTCCAGGACTCAGACTGCACAGTGGGATGTATGTGGATCTAGCTGCCTTAGCCATCATGCCATTGGCTGGGCTTTTTTTTTTTTTTTTTTTTTTTTTGAGAGATTTTTGCTAGAACCATGTACTCACTGGAGAAACAGAGAGATACAGATAGCAAGAAATCATCCACCTAGGGGATGGCTACTCCACAATCCCTTTTCCTCCAGTCTCCTCTTGAGATTGGGGTGCACGCATACACACACACACACACACACACACCCAGTGTGAGTTTTAAGCTGCTGGGTCTGCAACTCAAACTGCGGTCGACTATGTGGGAGTCCAGTGGCGTAACCATTACACCACCTGCTGGTCCCCTGATGGCACCCTAATGCCATATATCATACATTCCAGCAACATAGCTATGGGTCAGAGGTGGGGTTAAAAGGAACAATACGTAGTTTATGGTAACAGGAAGATTTTGTTCAGTGACAGTTAAGGTGCTCTGTTGAGATGTTTCCTTGAAAATTATTTCAGGCAGGTGTGCTGGGGAGGTGACTGAGATTCCATGCCGTTTTCTCTCGGGGCTAGTCAAGGTTTTCACAGACCTCTTCACTCCTTAGACTACTTTAACTATTTTCTTTCTGATACCTTTTTTTTAATGCCAACAATTCTCCATTGTACAGTGCCCTCCAGGCTCCTGAATTCCAGACTAATAGCCAATCATTTCTCAACATAATTATCGACACCTGAATGTCTCATAAATACCGTAAATGTACTGTCTGCAAAGGTAAACTCTTCTTTTCTCAAAACCTTGTTTCTCCGTCAGTATTTTATCTTAATAAATATTCCTCCTGCCTCAGCAGCTGCCAACAAAAACCCAGCATTGTCCCTTCACTTCTGTCTCCCTCATTCCTCAGGGAGAGTTCTCTTAAGTCTCCCGACTTCCTAATGATCGCCGGATGGTCTCCCATCTTCTCGAAGTGTGGCAGAAATGCGGGTTCCTCTGTTCATAAGAGCTTTGCCTTCATTCGCTATGTTAGTGAGAGGAATGCCCGGGCTGCTGTGGCAGGATGACTGCTGGCTAGGTTTTAGACGTTAATCTGGCTGCAGAGCCAAAAGTGAACCAAGGAAAAGCAGGTGCGAAACGATCTGCAGCGGAGATGTCCTAGGTGTGTCCTCGTCTAAATTGTCATCACTACCAAGAGCCCTTCATAACAGCAATTGCTCTCTCTGCAGCCCTCACGATCATTCTCAGATGCAAATATGGGGCCCGCCTATGGCCTGGTGGTTAAGGAAGCTGAATCTCACATGTCCAACTACATGATTCAAATCCCAGACCCAACAGCCTAAAAAACATGCCAGGTGCCATGTACAAAATCCCTGTAGGATGGAGAAGTGGAGGGCAAGGGATTGTGGCTACACCCCATTGGGGGATGCTTTCTCCTTTCCTTCTCTCTGGAAGGTGCACATGCTCTATGACAATTTTTTTTTAATTACAAATCTGACCATGTCTCTTTTAAAACTTTTCTATAGCTCCCCATTGCCTTAAAAGGTACACCTTGGGGGACCAGCAGTTGGCGTAATGGCTATGTCGCTGGACTCCCACGTAGTTGACTGCGGTTCAAGTCCTGGTCCTGGAGGCGTAAACTCATGCCGGGTGCGTGTGTGTGTGCGTGCGTGCGTGCCCAAGATCCCGAGAGGAGAATGGAGGAGAAGGGATTGCGGCATGGCCACCCCCCCGGGGGGTGATTTCTCGCTTTCTGTCTCTCTGTCTCTGTCTGTCTGGCGAACGCACGTGCCCTACAGCAAAAACCTCTCAAAAAAAAAAAAAAGACACACTTTGGACCAGCTCCATGGCCTGGTGGTGAAGGCTACCAGATTCCATGTGGCCAACCACATGTTTTGAATCCCAGTCCCAGCAGCTTCAGAAACACACCAGGGGTATGTGCAGTTGTACTCTCCCAGCAGGGTGGAGAACTGGAGGAGAGAGGACTGTGGCATAACTATGCCCCATGGGAAGAGAGAGGTACTCTCTCCCTCTCTCTCTCACTGACTCTCTCTCTCTTTGGTGAGTGTACATATCCTCTGGCAAATTAGTAGAGAAAAAAAATACCTACGTACATCTTCGTTTGGTTTCAAGGAGTAAGATCTGTCCTTTAAGCTTCATCAAAACCCTATTCCCCCACACACACAGTTAGCGGCTGGAAGGAGTTAAGCTGTCTTGTGTAGACTCCATGGTTCTTTGGGTCCAGATCTTTAAGATTAGAGATCTGTCCTGAGATGCAGAATGAAAAACCACAAACACTTGTAAACTAGGAAAAGGAAAATTTTGATCAGAAAGTGAAGCTTTTTAATAGAAAAGAAATTAATCCCCATGCCAGAAAGACGTGCAGGTGAGCATCTGCTTGAGAAGGACGACTGCAATTAGCAGGGGTTAAGTGCTACTTCTTTTTTTAATAATTATTTTATTTAACTTTATGTATTTTGTTTTAAAAATTGGCCAGATAGGGACAGAGTGAGAGAGATGGAAAGTGAGAAAGCAAGCCACCAGGTTCAGGATTCAAACCACAGTTGGCCATGTGGAAGTCCAGCGCCCTTAACCACCACACCACCTGCCGTCCCTAGGTGTTACTTTTCACTTGAGCGGTGGCAATGAACATTTAATGGGAAGGCCTTTCTCAGTCTGGCTTCTGTGTTTGGAATCATCGGGCTTTTTCCTGAGCCTGCTCATTTCTGTCCCAGGTGAGGAATCTAATTACCTAGTCACGCACACTCTGTGTGGACTTGGAAGGTATGCACAAACACTAGTTTATTGCCCCACTGGGGATCAGGATGTTGACCTACGTGTGAATTTCTGTGTGTACATTTGGAGTGGCAGGAGGGAAGATAATTACCTTCCCTATGAGCTGTTCTCTGGTTTTAAAGAAGAAAAACGAGATTTGCCTTGCCTTCCTGATGCAGAGTTGAGTGGGAAGAGGGAGTCTCTGCAGAGGGTCTAGCTGTGACTCCTGATAAGCTGTGAGTGATGTGGCAGGTGTCCTTCTACTATCTCCTTTTTTTAAAAAAAGGAATTATTTTATTTAATTTTATTCATTGTCTTTATTTTATTTTTGAAGTTGACTAGAGAGAGATAATGAGAGAGAAGGAAAGTGTGAAAGCTTGCTGCCCAGTCCAAGACTCGAACCGTGATCAGCCATATGGGAGTCCAGCTGCCTTAACCTCCACACCACCTGCCAGCCCCCACTTCTACTATTCTTTTGTTCTTTTCTTTTTTTTTTTTTCGGAGAGCTTTTTTTTTTTTTTTTTCTTTTTCTGTAAGGTGTGTGTGCTCGCCAGAAAGAGACAGAAAGCGAGAAATCACCCCCTACGGGGGATGGCCACGCCACAATCCCTTTTTCTCTTGGGATCTTGGGAATGCATGCACACGTGTGTGGCGTGAGTTTAAGCCACCAGGTCCAAGACTCGAACCATAGTTGACTGCATGGGAGTCCAGCAACATAGCCATTATGCCAACTGCTGGTCCCCCTTCTGTTTTCTTAGGCTGCCTGCTCATTTCTAGCTAGCTGCCTATCACAATACCTTACTGTATTTTTCACTTCCCCAGTTGATGTATACTTCCTCTTCAGGTCTACACTAGCATACAATCTGCCAGCCCTTGAATCTCAGCAAGATAGTTTACTATTTGACTATGGACATTGTGATATTTTATCCTCTAAAACATTTATGTCAGAGGATGTGTCCTCTTGCCAGAGAGAGAGAGACTTAGAGATGAAGAGATAGATACGAGGGTAGAGGAAGAAAGCACCCCCTAGTGGGGTGTGGTCACACTGCAACACATTCTCCATTTCTCCATGGTCTTGGGATTTGAGGTTCCTAACCTCTGGAGTAGGAATCCAGCCATTGTGTTATTCAGGTGAGATCTAGCTCCCTTCAGCACTAAGCTAAAGGGTGAGCCTCACGATACTGTTCTTAACTTCTCCGTGTCTGTTTTCTCAAGTGTATAATAGGAATAATAACACCCCCTCTATCAAAGATTGCTGTAGTAAATTAGTAATACCAGGAGCCTTCAAACAGTTCATGGAAAATGTTTACCATGAAAAACCTATGGTATTTGGAGGGACCAGCAGTTGGCATAATGGCTATGTCACTGGACTCCCATGTAGTCAACCGCAGTTCGAGTCCCAGGCCCAGCGGCTGAAGACTCATGCCGGGCGCACGTGCGTGCGTGCGTACCCAGATCCCAAGAGGAGAATGGAGGAGAAGGGATTGCGGCATGGCCATCCCCCCTGGGGGGTGATTTCTTGCTTTCTGTCTCTCTGTTTCTGTCTGTCTGGTGAGCACATGCGCCCTATAGCAAAAACCTCTCCAAAAAAAAAAGGAAAAAAATAAAAAAAACTATGAATTTGAAAAAAACATTTGCACTGAAAGAAACTTGTACTCCAATTCCATTTTCCATGAATTTTTTAAAAAAGGTTTTGTCAGAGAATATGTGCACTCACCAGAGTGAGACAGTGAGAGACAAGGGGAGGGAAAGTGAGAAAGCAACCCCCTAGGGAGGATGGCCACACTGCAATCACGTCTACTTTCCTCTGGGGATTCCAGGTGCACATGCACATGTAATGCCGCGTCATTATCAAGCCACCAACCAGGTCCAGGAGTCAAACCCAGGTTGACCATGTGAGAGCCCAGCACCTTAACTACCCTGCCACCTGCTGGCCCCTCCATGAACTTTTCCTTGGGATGATAACCCTAGTTAGGCAAATATATATCAGGGAACTAGAATGGAGCACTAGAAACAGAACATAGAAGAGGGAATATAAGACCAACTGTATTACGCAAACTAACTCCCGGCAGCATCGACACCTACAAAAAAACAAGAATGAGAAACAAGCTAAAGGGACCAGCAGTTAGCATAATGGCTATATCGCTGTACTCCCATGTAGTCCACAGCAGTTCGTGTCCCGGACCCGGTGGCTTAAAACTCACACTGGGTGCGTGTGCGTGCCTGCCCAAGATTCCGAGAGGAAAATGGAGAAGGGATTGCAGCGTGGCCATCCCCCCGGGGGGGGGGCGATTACTCGCTTTCTGTCTGTCTTTGTCTGTCTGGCGAGTGCACGCGCCCTATAGCAAAAACCTCTCCAAAAAAAAGAAGTAAAAAAAAGAAACAAGCTAAAGAAGAAATGAACAGGTCAAAGGTGGGCTAAGGACACATGTTTTAGAATTAATGCGAGATCAAATAAAAAAGAGGGGGGGGACTCGGGAAAGGAGGTGAGGCTGTTTGCCTCCCTTGCCAATGGCCTGTTCTGTTTGTGGAATGTGTCACTATCTCCCTCAATAAACCTTACGCTCGGCTTGTCTCCTTGGCACAGACGTCAAATTTTTCAACCTAACATATGCAAAGCACTTAGAAAGGTACCTAGCCCATATTAATATAAATATTAATTATAATTTAATTATAATTTTTACACAAGTACCAGGTATTAGAATGAAATACATCCTTTTTCTTAATAAATCTTTCAGTGGAGAAGTAGGAGGAAATAGTAAATAATTACATGCAAATATAAGAAGTAGGAAGTACAAAGTAAAGAGGAAAACAAAAAGAACATAGAACCCTGTTGAGTAGTCCTTTTCTCCACCCCTGGAAACCTACAGCAATGGGCGAAAGCCCAGAAGATCCTCCAACCGATAGGTGGAGCCGTAGCACACCAAGGTCGGCCCATAACAGGACTCAGGAGCACGCGCTATTAGGGTCACGTGTCCCCGCGCTTACAGCTCCGGTGTTTACTGGCTCTTCACGCCACATGACATGTATCCTAGGGAGTGATTGGTCTGCGCCAGACACGTGAGCAGGACCGGGGCGGGGCAGGGCGGGTGGGCGGAGGGGTCATCTTCCACGAGAAAGTGAGTGTCCGCGTTCGGTGGGGAGCTGTCCGCCGCGCGGCGGTCGGCGTGGGGTCCTGAATCGCCGCCTCCCGAAAGACTGGACGGGGCCCGGGTGGCCCCCATCCCGACCTCGCCGAGGCGCCCGCCTCCTCGGCCCGGGAAAGGGAGGGGAGCTTCACCGACGCCCCTCTGCACTCTCGCCCCGACGCCCCTGCAG
>NW_006159978.1:636858-648737 GCF_000334495.1 Tupaia belangeri chinensis | reverse complement strand
GCTCCGTGCGGGCCGCGGGCCGGGACGTCGGTGGGCCGCGGCGGGAGGGCAGGGCCGGGGGCGTCTCGGGTCATGGGCGTGGGGGCGGGGGCGTGTGGAACAGAATGGGGGGAAGCGTCTGCGTTTTCCCACTTCAATAGCTTTAAAGGTGGATTCTTCCTCCCTCCTCTTCTCCACTTTCCCTGGGGTCGGTCTGGCTCTAGTCACCTCTGCGACACCTCCCTCGACCCTTTCCGACACCGCCCTGCACCCCCAGTTCCGCCCCCCGACAGAATTAAGTTTTTCTTCACTGGGCTCTTCAAGTCTGCATTGGAATCTGCAATACACTTGGATCTGGGGGGTGGTTCTCGTCCTGCACCAGGTCCTGAGCCTCTCAGGCAGGGACTTTGGCTTGCCCATTGTAGGGCCTGACACTTAGGAAGCGAGGCAGGAAACTCCGTATGCTCTTAAGCTGGGAAGTCGTCACAAGAGTTTTTATTACGGGATGTTTTGGTTTCTCTTGGTGTTCCCATCCTTTGGATCAGGAAGCCAGCTTTGTTTTTAGGTATGTAGGGTGGACTGGAATAACATCGTTGGGGTCCACCCAGCCTGTTCTGACTTCAGTTCTTCCGTGACCGTGTACTTAGGGCCACTGGTAGTGGCATGTGGAGAAACTCGTCTTTACCCGCGTACAATTATCAAAGCCATTTGAGTGTGAGTGAAACCTTTCTGAGGACGACTTTGGCACATGGTATCTTGTTTCATAATAGTTTCATGTTTGGAAAGCGTTGCTGGTGAGGCTATTATTTAGTAGGGGCAAAGGATTTTTGTTTTATTAAATACTTGTAAATGAATTGTAAAGTGTTTGGGGTACTCAAAGACAAAAGAGGCATGGTATAAATCTGTAATATAAATCTAAACTGTTAAATACAGTGCTTTTCTTTATAGAAAATCATTTCAGAAACTTAGAACCAATTTTTATGTATGGGAAAGGAAGGAGTGGTATAGTTAGTACTGATCTTTTGACGTGATTGACATTTATGAATCATGACGAGGTATTTCATTTCTTGACTAAGAGCACTGGGCGAAAAATACACATGTACATGTCTGTATTAATTAAAAAAAAACTTTTAAGAGGTTTTTACCTTAGGGCGTGTACGCTCATGGGGGGCTTTTGGGGGGAGAGAGAGAGAGACAGTGAGAAGGAAAATGAGAAATCACTCCCCAGGGGTATGGCCATGCTGCAATCCCTTCTTCATTTTACTCCTGGGATCTTGGGTACGCATGCACACACACCTGGCGATTTTCATGGCCCGGGATCTGGGACTCAAACTGCAGTTGACCATGTGGGAGTTCAGCAACATAACCACTACACTATCTGCTGGCCCCGTGTTTTTTTTGTTTATTGGTTGGTTTTTTTAAGGTTTTGCTATAGGCATTTGTGCTTTCCAGAGACAGGAGGAGAATGTAAGAAATCACCACTTGGGGAACATGACTACACCGCAGTCCCTTCTCCATTCTCCTGTTGGGATTTCTGTGCACACTGGCACCCATGACTGGTGTCATTTTCAAGCTGCTGGGTCTGAGTCTGTAGAGTCAGTGGAGTTGGGTCCGGACCTCCACGCCACCACCTGGCCCCTATTAATTTTTTTTAATTGCCAGAAGGCCTGTGCACTAACTAGAGAGGGAGAAAGCAAGCACTCCCGGTGGGATGTAGTCATGCTGCAGTTCCTTTTCCTCCTCCCTGTCACGAGTTTGGATGTGTGCCTACCTGCCCACCTGGGCCCAGAACCATGGTGGGCCGTTGGGGATCCAGCTCCCAGTATGCTAAGGGGCTAGCCCTTTTTTTTTTTTTTCCAGTTTCCTTGTTTATTTCTGCCACTGGAGTAAGAGGAGACAGGTATCAGACCAGCCTGTTTGGCACTGGTTAAGGGAATCAGATTCCCACATGGCCAACTGAGATTTAAATCCCAGCTCTGGCCTCAGAAGCTTGAAGAACAGCCGGAAATGTGCATGTGGGCCCCCAAAATCCTCACAGGAAGCCTGTGTGCACACACATCCAGTGTGCATACGGAGACCTTGGGGTGCACATCTTCAGCATCATGGAGCATCGTTACTGCTGTGCCACTTTGGCTGGCTGTTATTTATTTCAAAGGCTTTGGTTAGGACCACATTTCAAAATGGAAGACTTTAAATCTTTTCCACATCACTTCATCAGAATTATACGTATATAAAACTTTTTTAAGAATGGGGTCTCACTGTCTTGAGCTCCCCCTGCCTCAGTCTCACAGCCAGGACCAGAGGAGTGTACCTCCATACCTTACTCTTCCAGAAAGACACACCAGCATGCATGCTCATGCACCTGGTGTGTTTTTTCAAGTCGCAGAGTCTAGGACTCAAACTATACAATTGACCATGTGGGATCCAGCTGCCTTAACCACCAAGCCAGTGGATCCTTGAGTATTTCTTCCCTTTTTTTCCAGTTTGCTGTAGGGCATGTGTGCCCACTGGAGAGAGAGAGAGAGAAAGTGAGAAATCACCCTGGGGGGGTGGGGGTGGCCATGATGCAATCCATTCTCCTCTCAGGATTTTCGGCACACACATACATGTACCTGGTGTGTATTTTAAGGCTCTGGGTTCAGAACTCAAAACATACTGTGTCAGTCATGTGGGATTCAGCCACCTTAACCTCCATGCCACCTGCTGGCTGGAGGATCTTTAATTAAGTTAGCATATAAACACAGTTGTTCACTGATATCTGTCCAGTGCCTGAAATAGAGCACGGCTCGTAGTAGGTACAGAGTAAATATTTAAATGGATCAAGGGTTCCCTGGACATTTAAGATATACATGGTGGTATTTATCTATAGTAAATAGTTTCTCTGTAAACATTTTAAGGCTTTGCAGGCCATGTATAGTTTCTCTCTAGTGTTCTTGTTTGCATGTGTGCACAGACCTTCACGTTTCTCAACTCTCTAAAAATGTAAAACCATTCTTAGCTGCTGGGACAAGTTGAATTTAGTCTGTGTCCTGGAGTGTGTCAATCCCTAACTTAAACCCTAATACTAAATGGCCAGGGCCAGCAAGTGGTGTACTGGTTGAGGCCCTGGACTCCCACATGGCTGACCAGCGTTCAAGTCCAGGTCCTGGAGGCCTTCTCTCTCTCTCTCTCTCTGTCTCTGTCTCTGTCTCTGTCTCTTTGGTGAGCATGTGTGCCCTATAGTAAAGTGAACAATAATAAATGAAATTATAGGGGCCAGCAGGTGGCATGGTGGTTAAAGGCACTGGACTCCCACATGGCTGACCACGGTTTGAGGACTGGACCTGGCAGCTCGCTCTCTCACTTTCTCTTTCTCTCTCTCTTGCTTGTCTCTCTCTGGTCAAATTAAAATGAGTAAACAAATAAAGTTAAATAAAGTGATCTTTAGAAAAAAGATTTGAAGAAAAAAATAAATGAAATTATCTAAGTAAGTCTTTTTTTTTTTTTTTTGGGAGGGGTTTGTTATAGGGCGTGTGCGCTCACCAGAAGACAGAGAGACAGAAAGCAAGAAATCACCCCCCAGGGGGAATGGCCACACCGCAAGCCCTTCTCCATTCTCCTCTCAGGATATTGGGTTTGCGCCCGGCATGAGTTTAAGCCATCGGGTCTGGGACTCGAACCACGATTGACTACATGGGAGTCCAGCCACATAGCCATTACGCTAACTGCTGGTCCCATAATTCTTTTTAAAAAGTACTAAATGCCAGTACCTGCTGGGTTTTTGTTTCTTTGATTCTGGTGCCTGCCTTCAGCTATTTTGCTATTACTCCTATGGCTGACTGCCCTTGGTGCAGGCACTGTGCTCTTCAGATTGGTACTTTTAATGTAATGGGAACTGGGAAAGATAATGAAACTTGAAGTTATATTTAAGATTATTGAAAGATTGAAAAGATACTCTGCATTGATTACATGACACTGATTTTGTTCTTTTGTGATTGCTGACTCTAAGCCATCTTTTTTTTTTTTCCTTTTTCCTTTTTTAGAGGTTTTTTGCTATAGGGTGCGAGCGCGTGCGTGTGCCAGAAAGGCAGAGAGAGACAGAAAGTGAGAAATCATCCCCCAGGGGGATGGCCACGCTGCAATCCCTTCTCCATTCTCCTCTTGGGATCTTGGGTATGCATGCACATGCGCCCGGCATGAGTTTTAAGCCACTGGGTCCAGGACTCGAACTGTGGTGGAAATCCAGCAACATAGCCATTACGCTAACTACTGGTCCCTCTATGCCATCTTTAGGATATTTGAAGGTTAGGAAAAGCCAAATTCCAAATAAGTGACTTGAGGCAATAGTATAGGCTTTGCAACTTCTGCCTGAATTCAGGTCCCACCTCCATTTACTACTGGTATAATCTTGAGTTGCTTCACATTATCTCTGTGCTCCAGTTTCCTCCTATCGGTTTCCTCACACTACAGGTGTGAGGATAATAAAATGTGTCGTTAGATGATGTGTGTTTCAGAGGCTACCTGGCAGAGAGGGTGGGCTGTGGCCATTGCTCTTGCTCACACGCTTACCCTCCTAGTAAGGTGGGGAGAACACTAAGGAGAAGCAGAAGCTGCTGGTTGATCGAGTGCCTGGTCACCCTATTCCTGAGACACCTTATAACTGCTGCCTGCTATATCAGTGGTGTCTTTGGGAAGTGAAACTAGTTTCTGCTTGGTCCTCAATACTTCAGATGTGGTGAGGCAATGATTCTGTTGTGCTTCCCATTGGTGCTTTTATAAGTGATCCACGCTGAGGGCCAGACGACAGTGCAGCACTAATGCAGTGCTCTGCAGTGGTGGACCCACGTGGGAGGGTCCTGGATTCACCTTCCAAGGTCTCCCTGTACACACTGGGCATGCACATACCTGTGCCCATGACCAAGGCTCAGGGTGGGATCATGGCACACAAACCCTGTTGGGGATCTCTTCCTCTCTCGCCCACTTTTATGGAAGAAATACACTGAATTTTTAAAATGTTATATATGTATGTAAATACACACACATTTATACATACACACATGGAACTGGAGATGCAGCTTGTTCATCCTCTGAGCCCAACACAATGGAGTCTGGGCCTGAAATCATGAGATTTCTTTTTTCTTTTTATTTTAAGAATTATTTTATTTAACTTTATTTTGTGTATTTCAAT
Source organism: Tupaia belangeri chinensis (assembly GCF_000334495.1). Lineage (NCBI taxonomy): Eukaryota > Metazoa > Chordata > Mammalia > Scandentia > Tupaiidae > Tupaia > Tupaia belangeri. The sequence goes on along the minus strand of NW_006159978.1, from coordinate 643,591 downwards.
TTTATCAGAGAGGCACACAGTGAAAGAGAGAAAAAGAGATAAGGGTGGGGGAAGGTGAGAAAGCAAGCCACCAGGTTCGGGACTTGAACTACCCTTGGCAATGTGAGAGTCTAGCACCCTTAACCACCACACCAGCTGCCAGCCTGAAATCATGGATTTCAACACCACTGAACTTTCTTTTTTTTTTTGGAGAGATTTTCACTGTAGGGCGCGTGCGCTCGCCAGACAGACAGAGAGAGACATAGAGACAGAAAGCGAGAAATCACCCCCCAGGGGGGATGGTCACGCCGCAATCCCTTCTCCTCCATTCTCCTCTCGGGATCTTGGGCACGCACGCACACGCGCCCGGCGTGAGTTTTAAGCCACCGGGTCCGGGACACGAACCGCGGTCGACTACGTGGGAGTCCAGCGACATAGCCATTACGCCAACTGCTGGTTCCCAACACCACTGAACTTTGATGATAGTAAATTTTTCTTGTACTTTTGTTAAAGTTTGATAAGAGAGAGGTAGCTGGGGATAGTTTGGAGTGGAGTTGGAATATTAAATGTATGTTCTTAGGTGAGACCATTGTGTAACTTTTCGATCTGTGTAGAATTTGCTCTATTTTGTGACCTAAGTGATTTTTAAATTTGGGTTGAACAATTTGTTTCTTCCATTAACTCAAAAGTATAGAATGCAATAATGTTTCTTAGACAAAGTTTGATTTGAAGAACTTATTATTTTAAATTATTTAATTTTATTTATTCATTTATTTATTTTAATTTTACCAGAGAGAGAGACAGAGTGAGAGAGGGAGAGAGAGAGGCCACCAGGTCCGGGACTCAAACTGTGGTCGGCCATGTCAGAGTGTCCAGTGCCTTAACCACCATGCCACCTGCTGTCCCTGAAGTGCTTATTCTTCTGTAAGATAAAGCTTTTTCTTGTTTTTGTTTTTGTTTTAAAGAGGTTTTTTTCCTTAGGACATGTGCACTGGGATGGGTGGGAGAGAGACAGAGATGTGAGAGAGAAAGCAAGAAATCACACCCCTGGGGGGGTGGCCATGCCATTATCCCTTCTTCTCCATTCTCCTGGGATCTTGGGCACACGTGCACACACACCTGGTGTGAGTTTGAAGCCACCAGGTCCAAGACTCAAACCATGATCAGCTATGTGGGAATCCAGCGGTATAACCGCTGTGCCATCTGCTAGCCCCAAGCTAAAGCTTTTTAAAAAGAATTACTTATTGGGAACCAGCAGTTAGCGTAATGCCTATGTCACTGGATTCCTACATAGTCGACCGCGGTTCGCATCCCGGACCCGGTGGCTTAGAACTCACACCGGGCACGTGTGTGTGTGTGCCCAAGATCCCGAGAGGAGAATGGAGGAGAAGGGATTACGGCGTGACCATCCCCCCTGGGGGGTGATTTCTCGCTTTCTGTCTCTCTGCCTCTCTGGCGAGCGCATGCGCCCTATAGGGGAAAAAAAAAAGAATTATTAATTTTATTTATTATTATTATTATTTTAAATTTGACCATTGAGAGACAGAGAAAGGGAAAATGAGAAAGCAAGCCACAAAGTCTGGAACTCAAACTGCAGTTTGCCATTTGGGAATCCAGTGCCTTTACCACCACATCACCTACTGGCCACTCAAGAGAAAGCTTTTATTTTATTTATTTATTTATTTATTTTATTTATAGAGATTTTTGCTATAGGGCACATGTGCTCAACAGAGAGACAGAAAGCAAGAAATCATCCCCCAGGGTGATGACCACACCCCCAGTCCCTTCTTCATTCTTCTCTGGATTTTGGGTGCACATCACAAGCTCTTGGTGTGAGTTTTAAGCCACCGGGTCTGGGACTTGAACCGTGGTTGACTGCATGGGAGTCCAACATGTAGTTGGTTATACCATCTGCTGGTCCTGAGAGAAAGCTTTTCTTATAGAGATAATTTATTCTTGGACATTTGAATTCCACTGTTTCTGTATATGATATTAAGTATGACTGTAGTTTGCAAACCTGTAATCGAAGATGAAACCTGACAGCAAGACAAAACATTTAAATTACGACCATCTCCAGAAAACCCAGTGTCTAGTCACTGTATTAGGAAACTCTTAATGTGTAGAATAGCTGTATCTTAGCAGAGGCTTTTTCTTCTTAGATTCCCCCCGCCCCAAGTATAACACATAGACTAGCTCATAAAGCGTGAGTATAGCTCGATGAATTATCAAAAAATAAATACCCATGTAAGCAACTCTTAGATCAAGTAACAGAAAACATATCTGCATCCTATAAAAGCCCATTATGCCTTCTTCCAGGTATAACTCTCTCTACACCCACTCCCACCAAGGTTAGCCACCATCCTGAATTTTAGTATCATAGGTTAGTTTTAGGTTAGTTTTACCCGTTTTTGAGCTTTTGTGTATGGAATGATACAGTATCTATGTTTTTGAGTCTGCCTTTTGTTTTACATTGTTTTTGAGAGGTTTGTCCATATTGTTGCCGGTAATTGTAGTTCACTTCTTCACATTGTTATATAGTATTCTTATTTATTTTTTGATATAGGATGCATATGAGCCTAACTGTCAACAAAGAGAGAGAAAGAGAGAAAGCATCCCCTACAGGGGACAGCCAAAGTCACAATCCCTTCTCCATTCTTCTCTCGGGATTTTGGGCATGCACGCACACCTGCCCAGTATGTTTTTCTAGCCACCCAGTCCAAGACTCAAACCAAGCAGTTGGCCATGTGGTAGCCACCATAACCACTGCACCACCTGACGGTTCTGTTATTTAGCATTCTTTTGTAAATCTAACACAATTTCCACTGTGATCTAAACTTCCTGTTTGGGTCGTTTCCAGTTTGGAGGCCACTATGAATGTGCTTCTATGAACATCCTTCTTCATCTCTGATGAGTATTTGCTTGCATTTCTGTAGTTTGCATCATGCACCTAGTCCTGGGATTTTTAAATTACAGGATATGGATAAAATAAGCTTTAGCAGAAACTCTTAACAGCATTCATTGTTAATGGTTAGACTAATTCAATTTACTTCCTACCAGTACTATATAACATTTTCTTTTTGTATTACATATATCTGCCAGTGAGAGAAAGACCACCCCCTAATGAGGCGTGGTCACATTGTAATCCCTTCTCCTTCATATTACCTATCCTGTCAGGAACTGGGGCACACAGTCACGCACACTCGGCGTGTGTTTGAAGCTGCCAGGGCCAGGATTCAGTCTGTGGTTGCCTATGTGGGTTCTAGTTCCTTTAACTACTGGGCTAAGGCCAGCCCAACATAACAATTACTATGTCTCTAATCCTTTGCAACATTTTTTATTATTTCTATTTTTCAAAGAATTATTTTATTTAACTTTATTCATTTATTTTAATTTTACCAGAGAGGCACAGAGTGAGAGAGAGCTGGAAAGTGTGAAAGCAAGCCACCAGGTCCAGGACTCGAACCGTGGTCAGGCATGTGGGAGTCTAGCATCCTTAACCACCACGCCACCTGCTGGCCCATCCTCTGCAGCATTTTAGCTATTCTGGAGTTTATAATAGTAGCACATTATGGTTTTAATTTATATTTCTCTGATGACTAATGAGGTTGAACATCTTTTTGTGTTTAAAAAATATTTTTTTCTTTAATCACCAGCAGATACATGCGCTTTCCAGGGGCAGGGGCAGGGGTAGGAGTAGGAGCACCAGGGTGTGGTCGTACCACAATCCTTTTTTCTGCATTTCTCCATCCTATCATGATTTGGGGCATGTGCACATGTGCCTGTCACTTTTTTCAAGCTACTGGGGCCTTTGAACAGAGGTCAGCTGTGCAGTGTCTAGCTCTCACTGCACTGTGCGGCTGGCCATGTAATTTTTTTTAAAGAATTATTTAATTTAATTTACTAATATAATAATTTTTTTTAAATGTGATTGGAGAGAGACAGAGAGAGAAAGGGAAAGTGAGAAGAAAAGTCGCCCGGTCTGGGACTCTAACTGTGGTTGGCTCTGTGGCAGTCCAGCGTCTTAACCATTGTACCACCTGCTGGCACCAAGCCCTGTGGTTTTTCTGTTTGTTTTCTTCTCTAGCCACTTGGTTACTCTCTCTTGAAGCATTTGTCTTGCCTCCTTTTTGATTGAAAATAAGTAGAACACCTATGTGTTAACATATTATTCAATAGAAGTTGCCCTCTGGCAGTAGAAATACAGAGGAAAGAAAAAGAGGTGGAGACAAAAAAGTCTTATCTCACCTTTATGGCCACAGCTTGAGGGACAGAAACCTCTCCAGGTCCAAGGAATCTATTTCTTCCCAAACAGTGAAGATGAACTTGTCTCAGTCCTTGTTCAGACTCAGACGGCCCCAGTGCTGCCTTCCTATCCCAGCACGTTCATATGCCCTGTATCTTTCATCAGGAAGAATATGTATCTTATAAGATGGTGCTCTTGGGATCACTGTCCACCCTGTAACAAAGCTCAGAACAAACTACCCAGTTGGGGCCAGCAGGTGGTTTGGTAGTTAAGGGCGCTGGACTCCCACATGGGCAATCTCAGTTTGTGCCCCGGACCTGGTGGTTTGCTTTCTCTCTCTCTCTCTCTCTTTCTCTCTCTCTCTCTCTCTCTCACTTTGTCCCTCTCTGGCCAAATTAAAATAAATTAAATAACTAAAGTTAAGTAATAAGATAATATTTTAAAAAAGAACAAACTGCACAGTGTCAGACAGGTCGGGTTAAAGAATAGGTCTTACCAGGGAGAGAGAATGTAGCAGAGCAGGGTTAGCAGGAGAAGGAAGAGGTCTCCCATCTGCCTCTGTCTCATAGAGAGGCAGACTCAGAGTCTGTGTTCACAGGAAGGACTCTCATCCACCTAAGAGCCTCCCTCAGAGCCCAGCATGGGAGAGCAGTCCTGGAGTGGTGGGACAGGGGTGGCCAGCAGGCCTCAGTGCCAGTCTGATTTGGATTCAGTCGTATGAAAAAGCCCGCTGCCCAGCACCTGAGCGCCCTGGGCCCGTGGAACATTGTACCACCCTTGAGGAGGGAGCCCATGATCCTGTCAGGAGCTCACCTTGGACCTGGTCCTCCTGCTGGCTTGTCCAGGAGCGAGCTCTGGAGGGCGTTTGGGGACAGCTCTGCTCATTGCACGCTGTGTGCACAGCATCTGTGGAGTTTCTGAAGGGAACTCCAGCTTTACAGCTACAAGTCTTGGAACAGAACTTGCCTCACCTGTATCAGTTCTTGAGATTTGAAACTATAGCAACAAATATTTAGGTCAAAATAGATGACCTTGCTAAAAGAATAAGCATTCCAGGGGTTAAAATTCCCTTTCAGCATTAGCAATTTGCTGTGAATCTTCAGATGAGTATATTTTAGGTGCTGAAAATGACAGAGAATGAATGTGTCTTACAGTAGTTTTTAGTAAAATATGAGGTTGATATAATTGATAGGAATAATGCTTGTTGGGGGATCAGCGTTGGCATTATGTCTCTGTCGCTGGACTCCCATGTAGTCGACCACGGTTCTAGTCCCGGACCTGGTGGCTTAAATTCATGCCAGGTGCTTGTGTGTGTACATGTCCAAGATCCTGAGAGGAGAATGGAGGAGAAGGGATTGCGGGGTAGCCATCCCCCTGGGGGGTGATTTCTTGCTTTCTATCTCTCTGTCTCTCTCTCTGTCTTTCTGGCAATTGTACACACCCTATAGCAAAAATCTCTCCAAAAAAAAAAAATGTTTGTTGAACATAAGCCATTCTTTTTTTTTGGAGAGGTTTTCGCTATAGGGCGCGTGTGCTCGCCAGACAGACAGAGAGAGACAGAGAGACAGAAAGCGAGAAATCACCCCCCGGGGGGATGGTCATGCCGCAATCCCTTCTCCTCCATTCTCCTCTTGGGATCCTGGGCACGCACTCACACGCTCCTGGCATGAGTTTTCAGCCACCAGGTCCGGGACGTGAACCGCAATCAACTACATGGGAGTCCAGCGACATAGCCATTACACTAACTGCTGGTTCCCAACATAAGCCATTCTTGAGAGCTTGTTTGGAGGTTCTAGCAGGGGAGTGCAGCTACTCCTATACCCTTGACCAAAGCACGGGCCTCCTCTATCGGGAATGGTCGTCCTCTTTGACCAAGTGCGCAGCTTCGGGAGGGATGCACATGGAGTGGTGAGGGAGGAAGGGGACACCCACCTAGCCAGCCAGATCAGCCGAATCAACCCTGGCAATCAATGGGGTGACAGATGTTGCAGCCAGATTGCCCTCACATCCAACATAAGCCATTCTTAAGTTTTGTTTTGTTTCTTAGTTTTTGCTGTAGGGTGCATGTGTTCACCAGAGAGGGACAGAGAAACAGTAAGAAATCACCCCACACAAAGGTGCAATCCCTTCTTCTCCATTTTCCACCCTGAATTTTGGGTATTTAATACACATTTGTCAGGTGTGATTTTTCAAGCTACTGAGTCTAGCACTCAAACCATGGAGTCGGACATGTGGGATGCAATGCCCTAACACTGCTGACCCTGTTCTTAAGTATAATATTTTATCATATAGCTAAGTAATTGTAATTTCAGTCACTGTAGAATTGTTAAAAAAAAAAGGGGGTAAAAAATGAAAATGCAGGGCTGGCTGGCAGCATGGTTGTTAAGGACGCTGGACTCCCACATGACCGACTACAGTTCAAGTCCCTGACCTGGCAGCTTGCTTTCTCTCTCTCTGTCTCTCTCTCAATATGTCCCTCTCTGGTCAAATTAAAACAAATAAATAAAATAA
>NW_006159978.1:635006-636734 GCF_000334495.1 Tupaia belangeri chinensis | reverse complement strand
CCCAAGAGGAGAATGGAGGAGAAGGGATTGCAGCGTGGCCATCCCCCCCGGGGGGTGATTTCTCACTTTCTGTCTCTTTGTCTCTGTCTGTCTGGCGAGCACACATGCCCTATAGCAAAAACTTCTCCCCCCCAAAAAAAGAGAAAGAAACAAATATAATTTAATTTAAAAATAAAGTGAAATACAATAATGTATTAAAAAAAGGAAATGAAAATGCATGTACCTGGGCTAGTAATAATGTTTGTCTTAAGATAAAGTTTTGGTTTGATTATATTAAAAAGTGAATGAGAGACCAGCAGTTAGCGTAATGGCTTTGTTGCTGGACTCCCACATAGTTGACCACGGTTCGAGTCCCGGACCCGGCGGATTAAACTCACGCCAGGTGCGTGTGCGTGCGTGCCCAAGATCCTGAGAGGAGAATGGAGGAGAAGGGATTGCGGCGTGACCATCTCCCCTGGGGGGTGATTTCTCGCTTTCTATCTCTTGTCTCTCTCTCTCTCTCTCTTTCTGGCAAGCGCAAGCGCCCTGTAGCAAAAACCTCTCCAAAAAAAAAAAATAAAAGTGAATGAGGGGCCAGCAGGTGGTGTGGTGGTTAAGGAGCTGGACACTCCCACATGGCCAACCGCAGTTTGAGTCCCAGACCTGGTGGCTTACTTTCTCACTTTCCCTCTCTCCTTCTCTCCCTCTCTCTCTCTCTCTGTGTGTCTATCTCTGGTCAAATTAAAACAAATGAATTAATACATAAAATTAAATAAAGAATAATTTTTTAAAAAGTGAATGATTGGGACCAGCATATGGTGTGGTGGTTAAGGCACTGGATATTCCACATGGCCAACCACAGTTCTAGTCCTGGACTTGGTGTCTTTTTTCTCACTCTCTCTCTGGTCAAATTAAAATAAGTGAGAATAAATAAATCTTTTTTTAAAAAGTGAATGGGGTCCAACAGGTGGCCTGGTGGTTAAAGATGCTGGATTCCCACATGGCAAACCACAGTTCAAGTCCCAGACCTGGTTTCTTTCTTTCCCTTTTTCTCTCTCTCTTGTCAAATTAAAAACCAATAACAGTTCAAATTAAATAAATAATAATTCTTTTTCTTTTAAAAAAAAGTGAATGATTAAATTCTTTAGAGGAAGATGCTATACAAATTTGTTTAATAAATCACATCTGAATTTTTTCTTTTGGAAATATTAGCAAGAAGGCTCACTTTGTGCTCAGCATTGCCTGAATAATCTGTTGCAAGGAGAATATTTTAGCCCAATAACAGTTCAAATTAAATAAATAATAATTCTTTTTCTTTTAAAAAAAAGTGAATGATTAAATTCTTTAGAGGAAGATGCTATACAAATTTGTTTAATAAATCACATCTGAATTTTTTCTTTTGGAAATATTAGCAAGAAGGCTCACTTTGTGCTCAGCATTGCCTGAATAATCTGTTGCAAGGAGAATATTTTAGCCCTGTGGAATTATCCTCAATTGCACATCAGCTAGATGAAGAAGAGAGGATGAGAATGGCAGAAGGAGGAGTCACTAGTGAAGACTATCGCACATTTTTACAGGTACTTATTTTAAGCTAAGTCACACTTTTTTAAAATGTAAGTACTATTTAGAAAAGGATGTGCCATTATTTCCGCAGGAATCTAACTTGCTAATTGCAGCCTTGCTCTTCCTTTGTAGATAGGAATGCACAAGATGCTGTTTTAAATATGTTCACTAATGACCTTTTTTTCC
>NW_006159978.1:590117-634994 GCF_000334495.1 Tupaia belangeri chinensis | reverse complement strand
TCCCTACCCCCACATCAATCTACGAACAGCAGCCTTCTGGGAACATGGATGACAGCGGTTTTTTCTCTATTCAGGTGAGTGGTCACAGGCTTGTGCTAAGCATTATGTCCCAGGTACTGTTCCAGAGCTTTCGTAGTCACTGTAGTAATAAGACCTTCTGAAGTTCCTGCAGTAACTTGTGGTTACAGAGTGTAAAATTAAACTGTAGCGTCTCCAGAGTATGTAGTGTGGTTACAGAGTATGATTATACTGTTGAGTACTAGATTTTATATGGATAAATATGAAAATTAGGACTATAGAGTCTTCCTTTTAGTTTAGGATGTTAAAAATTAGTTCTGAGAGGCTGGCAGGTGGTGTGGTGTTGAAGGCACTAGACTCCCAAATGGCTGACAGCAGATCGAGGCCCACACATTGCAGTTTACTTTCTCACTTTCTCTCTCTGTGCCTCTCTGGTCAAATTAAAACAAATAAATGAATAAAGTTAAGAACAGTTTTGAGGAGTCGGCAAATGGCATGGTAGTTGGGGGCACTGGACTCCCACATGGGCGACCATAGTTCAAATCCCAGACCTGGTGGCTTACTTTCTCACTTTTCCTCTCTCTCTTTCTCTATTTGTCTGATCAAATTGGAAATAATAATAAAGTGAAATAAAATAATTCTTTAAAAAAAAAAAGTTTGTTTTGAGGGCCCAGCAGGTAGCATGGTGGTTAAGGTGCTAGATACTTCCACATGGTTGACCACAGTTTGAGTCCTGGACTTCGTGGCTTGCTTTTTCACTTTCTCTCTCTCTCTCTCTGTCTGTCTCTCCCTGGTCAAATTAAAATAACTTAATAAATAAAATTAAATAATTCTTGTAAAGAATTCGTTTTGAGAGATTTAATTTACATCTAGCTACTAATAACATAAATTCTAATAAGTCACGATGTTTCAAACTGACTATCTCTTAGGTAAATTTGGGAAAATGCAATACCTTGGCTCCTATTTAAATCAGCTATCAGAACTGGATTCCTTTGTTATGGCCCACAGCTTATTTAATTAACTTACAGTTTCCTTTGAATTCTGTAGTTACATAAGGGAACCTCAAAAATCTCACGGAAATATGGAGCTAAAATATGAGTTTACTTTGGTGCAAGAAAAATAGAAATCCAGGACCTGCAGGTGGTGTGGTAGTTAACATGCTGGACTATCACATGGCTGACTGCAGTTCAAGTCCCAGACCTGGCGTCTTGCTTTCTTATTCTTCCTGTTTCTCTCTCTGGTAAAATTGAGTAATAATAATAATTAATAAAATTAAATAATTCTTTGAAAAATTTGAAATCCACACTTTTTTTAATATAATATTAATTTTCCATGTGTAGGGAGGGAGTGGCACAAATCTGAACAAACATGGTGACCTTAAGAGACATGCAGAAACGTGGTTCCGTGAGCAGTCATTTGCAAGGCAATGAATGACATTAATATATGAATACACTAGCAGCCTCTGTGTTTCCAAAACTGCAAGGCAGTATCATTAAAGGAAACCACATGTGTTAATCAGAATTGGCCTGAAAAGATTAGAGAAAACTTACATAGAACTACATGGCCCCAGATGTCTTCGCATCTTGAGCCAATTAACATCTGAAAACAACTGGCTTTGCATTCCACTTCCCTTTCTCCCCTTTTCTGCACTTTAAAAGAATAAACCTGAAAACAGTTCAGGGTCATGGCTATCTCCATCACAGAAGTCAAGACCACCTGATCTCTGCTTTTCTTTCTTGTATGTCTTTGTCTTTGTTTATTTTCCAGTCCACATGACCACCGTCTTTAAGAACATGCTTTTATTCAGCCATGTGGGACACAGCATCCATGAACCTTTCAAAGACCCTTTTAAGTGTATGTACTTTAGATATTCTTTTTTAGAGTTTTTCAGAGAGAGATATTTTTGCTAAAGGTTTTGTGTTCCTGCCAGAGAGAGAAACAGAGAGACAGAAAGTGAGAAATCACCTCCTAGGGGTTGGCCATGCCACAGTTCCTTCTCCTCCATTTTCCTCTCAGAATCTTAGGCACGCACATACGTACCCAGCATGAAGTTTAAGCCATTGGGCCCAGGACTCGAACTGCAGTCAACTACATGAAAGTCCAGCAATATAACCATTACACCATCCGCTAGTCCCCTTCAGATATTCTTTTATCTGTGCATCTGTTTCTAATAATGTGAATTATACCTGCAGTTATGTTTCTGTAATTTTTTTTTAAGGTTTTTGCCATAAGGCACATGCACTTGCTGAAGAGAAGAGAGACAGACACAGTGAGAGGGAAAATAAGAAATCACCCCCTGGGGGGATGGCCACATTTAAATCCTATCTCCTTCTAGGATTTTGGGCACACACGCACACACTCCTGGTGTGATTTTCAAGCTACCAGGTCTGGACTCAAACTGTGTTCGACCCTGTGGGACTCCAGTGCTGTAGCCACTATGCCACTTGCTGGCCCCTTGTAAATATTTTTTCTTTATATTCTCTTCCGGCACCCTTCTAGATTCCTCTTCACCTGCCTTTCCATCTAGTGGTTCATCATGCCACTATTAACTAGTAATGGGTTGTGCAAGTCTAGAACCAGAGGTCAGAGTTGACCCAGCACTTGCCATTTCCTGTTTGTGTGGTTCTGCCCTTGGTACCAGTTCACACTGACGCATTCATTGCATTGCTTTTTATCTGAGTTAGTACCTGTTCACTTCTTTGTTGGCTACATTGGATGGTAGATAATATAGTCTCAGAAATTTCCCTTTTTTTTTTTCTCAGACAGATTGAAACAATCAGGGTTGCCTTTTCTTTTTGTTTACAGATTAAAAATCCGTGACCATAGAAGTCTAAAACCTGAAGCCATCTGTTTAAATCCCCAGGGATTTTTTTTTTAAGAATTATTTTATTTAACTTTATTTATTTTTAATTTGACCAGACAGGGACAGAGAGAGAGGGAAAGTGAGAAAGCAAGTTGCCAGGTCCGAGACTCAAACCACAGTCGATCATGTAGTAGTCCAGTGCCCTTAACTACCATGCCACCTGCTGGCTCCAAATGATTGTTTTTTTTGTTTTTGTTTTTTGGGTTTTTTTTTTGTTTTTTTTTTTTTTTTTAGAGTTTTTTGGTATAGGACCCATGCACTTGCCAGTGAAACAGTAACAAATCATTCCCAGCCCCAGGGGATGGCAACACTGCAGTTCCTTCTCCTCCATTCTCCTTTTGGGATTTTTGGGCATGCATGCACACATTCATAGCATGTTTCAAGCCACAAGGTTTGGGACTTGAACCATGTTCAGCCATGTGGGAGTCCAGCAACATGACCATTACACTATCTCATAGTTCCCAGGGAGAACTTATTTAATAGACATATAGTTACCGATGTTGCAGGCAGTTAGATGAATGTGACTTTTTTTCTTTCCTTCTTTTTCTTTTATTTTAAAGATAAGTTTTTGCTATAAAGCATGTGCACACACTGGAGAGACAGAGAGAGACAGAAAGTGAGAAATCACCCCCCTGGAGGATGGTCATGCCACGGTCCCTTCTCCTCTGAAACCCTCTCAAGATTTTGAGCACACATGCACATGTGCCCAGTAGGAGTTTTAATCTACCAGGTCAGGAACTTGAACGGTGATCAACAATGTGGGAGTCCAGTGATGTATCCATTATGCCATCCACTGTTCCCAAATATGACTTTCTTAAAGCAGTACCTATAGCAGCCAGATTATCAGATGTAGTGGACTAATTTTAAAAACAGTATTTATTTACTGGGACCAGCAGTTGACATAATAGCTATGTTGCTGGACCTCCCATGTAGTTGACTGCAGTTTGAGTCCCGGACCCGGTGGCTTAAACTCATCGGGTGCTTGTGCGTGTGGGTCCAAGATCCTGAGAGGAGAATAGAGGAGAAGGGATTGCAACGTGGCCATGCCCCCTGGGGGGTGATTTCTTGCTTTCTGTCACCCTGTCTCTCTGTATTTCTGGCAAGCACACGTGCTTTATAGCAAAAACCTCTCAAAAAAAAAAAAAAAAAAAAAACAAACCAGTATTTACTGGGACCATCAATTGGCGTAAGGGCTATGTCACTGAACTCCCATGTAGTCAACTGTGGTTTGAGTCCTGGACCCGGTGATTTCTTGCTTTCTGCCTCTCTGTCTCTCTCTGTCTTTCTGACAAGCGCACACGCCCTATAGCAAAAACCTCTCCCTCCCCCAAAAAACAAACAGTATTTACTATTTAAGGTATACATGTGTCCTTTTGAGATAGTTTTATCATAGAATTATGTTCTCTGGAATGTCCCAGGAACCTGGCATAAAAAGTACTCTTTTATTTTATTTTTTTAAAATTTTGTCCAGAGTGCATGCTCTCACCAGAAAAGGAGAAAGAGAGAGAAAAAGAAAGTGAGAAATCCCTTCTCCTCCATCTCTTTCTTTTTGGGATTTTTGGGTGTACAGACACACCAAATTTTTCTTAAATCACTTTGCCCTGTATGGTCAGTCACATGGGATTCAGCCACCTTAACCACCATGCCATGGGCTGGTCCCCAAAGCACCTTAATGTATATGTGTGTGTTACTTATAGATTTAGTGATTCATCTGTATACACACTCTTCTTAAAGACTGTAGCCTTCTAGAGAAATTTATATATATAGTACAATTGTTTATACAACATGGCTATAGTACTAGAATTTGGAATTGAATGGGTTAACTCCTGAAAAGTTGCCTTTTTTTTTTTTTTTTAAACAGGTTATAAGCAATGCCTTGAAAGTTTGGGGTTTAGAACTAATCCTATTCAACAGTCCAGAGTATCAGAGGCTCAGGATCGATCCCATGTAAGATATCTTTTTGTTTTTCTTCCATCGTTTCCCAAATTGGACTTTTTGAAGTTATAATTTCTTAAACAATAATTTTATGTTGAATACTTCTGTTTTGATATTCCACTTCATTCCTTGACACTTTTCTAGTTTACCGTTTTGATACCCATGAATGTTGGACCTCTGAGCCTTCCTAGCCCCCTGGCATCTGCGGTAGCATGGGGCTGACCCCTGAGTGGTGCTTGAGGCTCTCATATTAGCGTGGCATTACTAAGCTGTTGCAGAAAAGTTCACTTGCTTTTGTAATTTTAAGACGATCAGTGATACTTTCATGTAATTATCACTAAATTTTATATAACACATGCTAGTAGACTAAATAAATATGAACTCCTGATATTTCAAATTAATATTGTATTTTTTCTTTTCTAGAAATGAAAGATCATTTATATGCAATTATAAAGAACACTGGTTTACAGTTAGAAAATTAGGAAAACAGGTAATATTTTTTCCTCCTCCTTTGACTTACTTCTCACTCTGTACTCCACTTGAAACTAAACTGAGGAATTACTACCTTATTAAAATGAGGAAACTAGGCAGGCATAGTGGCGTGTACCTTAATCCCAGCTACTAGGGAGACTGAGATGGATTGTGAGTTCAAGGTGATGCTGAACAACATAGCAAGACCTTGTCTCTCTCTCTTTTTAAAAAAATTATTTATTTAACTTTATTTAATTACTTTCAATTTGACCAGAGAGGAACAGAGTGAGAAAGAGTGAGAGAGAAAAAGAGAGAGAGAGAGAAAAAGAGAGAGAGAAAGAGAGAGAGAGAGAGGGAGGGAAAGTGATAAAGCAAGCTGCCAGATCTGGGACTTGAACCATGGTTGGCCATGCGGGAGTCCCATGCCCTTAACCACCATGCCACCTGCTGACCCCTGACCCTGTCTCTTAAAAAAATAAAATAAAGTAAGAAACTGACCAGTAATGTGGGGGGAACATGGTTTCAATCTTGATAGATAGAAATTTGCCTTTTTAAGAGATAACAGTTTCCCCTATATATCACTTAATATCATAGGGAAAATTCCATACCTAACACGATGCAGATTTGCTTATTTCTAAGCGAGTATCTATGTGAAGAACATGTACTGGCGGTTAATTATTGCATCTGTAGATTAATATTTAGCGTAGTACTATCACAGTGTCTGAATCAGTGTCAGGAATAAGTAAAAGCATCCATCCATGTTTGCTTTAATATAACAAGATTATTCCCACGACTCCAGAATGCCATGTAATACACGTATCTACATAAAACTACTATTTTTTTAAAAGTAGCATGTGTTTTGAGCCAGCTTTTTAAAGAAACAGAATCATTTAAAGTCCTTTTTATTAGGGTTTTTAATCTTTAAAAGATTAGTGATCTGGAATGGACTGTTGATACAGGCAGCAGTGTGTATAAATCTCAGAATAACTATGTGGAAACCATACGCAAAATACCAAAAAGAAAAACCCATATGGTTATATAAATCTAGAGAAATGTGAACTAATCAATAGTGACAGACAAATGGATTGATCGTTGGCTGCTCAGGGGTGAGGAGCGTGGGGAGGAGCGAGAAGAGGTGGTTACACAGGGGCACGGGAAACCACACAGGGGCACGGGAAACCTCACAGTGATGAATTAGTTGTGGTGGTAGTTTCAGGGGTGTATACATGCTAAGATCTTTCAAACTGTACACTTTAAATATGTGCAGTTTATCGCACATATATCTCAATAAAGCTGACTTTAAAATAAGTAAAAAGCGGGACCTGCAGTTAGCGTAATGGCTATGTTGGACTCCCATGTAGTTGACTGCGGTTCAAGTCCAGGACTCGGTGGCTTAAACTCATGCCAGGTGCGTGCACGTGTGTGCCCAAGATCCTGAGAGGAGAATGGAGAAGAAGGGATTGCGGTGTGGCCATCCCCCCTGGGGGGTTTATTTCATTATTTCTGTCTCTCTGTCTCTCTCTGTCTTTCTGGCGAGCACATGTGCCCTATAGCATAAACCTCTCCAAAAAAGGAAAAAAAAAAAGAAGTAAAAAGCAAAAAAGAAAATGAAGTAAGAAAGTGTGTTGGATGAAATCAATAGATGATAATTACAAGAGACCAGCAGGTAGTATAATGTTTCAAACAAAACCCCTGCTGTTACCATTTTTTAAAAAGAATTATTTTATTTAACTTAATTTATTTATTTAAATTTGACCAGAGGGAGACTTTTTTTTTAAGAGAGAAAGCAAGCCACCAGGTCTGGGACTCAAACTGCGATCGTCCATGTGGGAGTCTGGTGCCCTTAACAACCACACCACCTGCCAGCTCCCTGCTGTTATCTTTTAAGTCAGCCACCTGGAAATTGCTTCATCTTTTACTTACTTACTTTCTTATTTATTTAAATTTGACCAGAGAGGGACAGAGGACGAGGGCTGTGGGTGTGAGAAAGCAAGCCGCCAGGTCCAGGATTCAAACCGTAGTCAGCCATGTGGCAGTCCAGCACCCTCAACCACCATGCCACCTGCTGGCCCCACAGCTTCATCTTAAATTGTATTTTTTTATTTTACCTGATCTTTCATGCCAGAGGAAATGTACATGTACACAAGAAAGAGAGAAAGCAAGCACCCTCCAACAGTACCTCGTCACACTGCAGTCCTTTTCCTCCAGTTCTCCATCCTATCAGGATTCTGGGCACGACAATACATGCATAGTGTATTTTTCAGTTTTTGGAACTGAGGTCCAGATCCCGGGCAGACATGTAGAATCTGGCCTCCTCTGTGCAGCACTTAACCACTGTGCTGCAGAGCTGGCCCCTTAAATGATTATTTCTTAAGGTTCTTCTTGAGGAACCCAGAGAGGTACGGAGGTGCAACATGGAAGCTTAGAGTAGACTTACCTGAGTGGGAATCAACTCTAGGGGAAAGCCAAAGTAAGACATTGCCACGTTACTTAATTTCTGAGTTTTATTTATTACACTAACCAGCAGTTAGCGTAATGGCTATGTTTCTGGACTCCTACGTAGTCGACCACAGTTTGCGTCCAGACCTGGTGGCTTAAAACTCACGCCGGGCGCGTGTGCGTGCGTGCGTGCCCAAGATCCGGAGAGGAGAATGGAGGAGAAGGGATTGTGGCGTGACCATCCCTCCTGGGGGGTGATTTCTCACTTTCTGTCTCTCTCAGTCTGTCTGGTGAGCGCACGCACCCTATAGCAAAAACCTCTCCAAAAAAAAAAAAAACAACTTATGACCCAGTATTCTTCATTTTTCTGTATAAACAATGGATTTAGTTTTAAAGCACATGGGTTTTGGACATGCAAGTGGGGTGATAGTTAAGGTGCTTAGACTCCCATGTGGCCAACCGTGGTTTGAGTCCCTGACCTGGCACCTTGCTTTCTCTCTCTCTTTTTGTCTTTCTCTGGTCAAATTGAATAATGATAATAATAAATAATATTAAATAAAAATTTTTAAGGAAAAAGGTAAAACACATAGGTTTTTGTTTTCAATTTTAAAACTTATTTATTTTTTCCATGAGAGAAAGACAAAGAGGCACCTCAGCAAGGTCTTTACACTGTAGCCATCATCCCCCCGCCCCACTTCTGGTGCCACCAGTGTCAGTCAGCCCGGGCGCATAGGCATGCACGTGTGTGCCAGCACAGTTTGTAGAGGGAGGCTCAGGACTGATCCTGGGGCCTTCTGTGGGTCTTGCGAGCCACTGTCTGACCCAGCACTGGATTTTTTTTTTTAAGAGAGATTTTTTTTCTATGGGTCACATGCACTCGCTGGAGAGACAGAGAGAGAGAGAAAGCAAAAAATCACCCCCAAGGGGAGATGGCCACGCCACAATCTCCTCTTCTGCATTCTTCTCTAGGGGTTTGGGTACACATGCACATGCGCCCAGAGTGAACTGTGAACTGTGAACTGTGGTCAACTATGTGGGAGTCCAGCAATGTAACCATTACGCCATCTATTGGTCCCCCAGTACTGGATTTTTAATTTTTTGGCATTTTTTTTTTTAAGAGACATTTTTGCTATAGGCACTTCCCCTTGCCAGAGAGACAGACAGACAGTGAAAAATCACCCTGCACAGGGGATGGACATGCCACAGTCCCTTCTTTTCCATTCTCCTCTTGGGATTTTGGGTATGCATGCACACGTGCCCAGTGTGAGTTTTAAACCACTGAGTCCAGGACTCAAACTGCGATTGACTACATGGGAATCCAGCAACTAACCTTTATGCCATCTGCTGGTCCCAAGGATTTTTTGTTTTTCTTTTAAGAGATTTTTGGTATAGGGTATGTGCATTTGCTGGGGAAACAGACAGAAAGCAAGAAATCACCACCCAGAGGGGATGGCCATGCTGCATCCACTTCTCCTCTGGTCTCCTCTTGGGATTTTGGGCACATACGCACATGTGCGTAGCATGAGTTTCAGGCCTCCAGGTCCAGGACTCAAATGTGGTCAGCTACATGGGAGTCCAGTGATATAACCATTATGCTGTCTGCTGGTCCCAGCACTGGATTTTTAAGGTCTGAAGTCTTTATGATTTCAGAAGTTCCTGTGTGTTGATTTGTAGGTAAATGTATTTTGAGAGGTTTTTATAATTGACAAATACAGAAGATGACAAATTTTGGTTTATTATCTTTGGTTTTAGGTTATATTTTTGTTTTAAATTATATTTTTCACTATACATTGTTTCAGTCTGAAGTCCCTGTAACATGAAAGCGATAACTAGAAAAAGTATTGTCAACAATGTCAAAATTGAGGAAAAATGGTTGGTTGTGATTAGAAACTTTTTGGATATCATAGGTTTAATTAGGACACCTGAGATTGTAAGTGACTAAATGATGTTAATTACATGTAATAGTGGCTTAGTGATTTTTTAAAATGAATTGGTGATTATAATTCTTTTCCTGAATGTCTAGATTTATCACAGTCAGAGTCTTTTGACCAAAATTATCAGTAGTAGGAAAACTTTATGTAGTTGTCCTTTTTCTTCCACATTGATATGATGGGTGTGATTAGAATTAGATTCAACTGATACTTTGCAAAAAGATCGAATTCTTAGGGTGCATACATCCACTTGAGACAGAGAAAGTGCAAAATCACCCCTTAGGGTGTATGGCCTTGCTTCAATCCTTTCTCCATTCTCTTGGGATTTGGGGCATGTACACACACATGCCTGGCATGTTTTTCAAGCAACCAGGTACAGAACTCAAACCATGGAGTTGTCCATGTGGGATCCAGCACATTAACTGCTACACTATCAGCTGACCCTACTGTATGCTGTATGCTTTTTTAAAAAACAAAAGTTTGGGGACCAGCAGTTAGTGTAATGGCTATGTCACTGGACTCCCATGTTGTTGACCATGGTTCGAATCCCAGATCCAGTGGTTTAAACTCACGCCGGGTACGTGTGTGTGCGTGCCCAAGATCCTGAGAGGAAAATGGAGGAGAAGGGATTGCGGTGTGGCCATCCCCCCAGGGGGTGATTTCTCGCTTTCTGTCTCTCTGTCTGTCTCTGTCTTTCTGATGAGTGCACACGCCCTATAGCCAAAACCTCTCCAAAAAAAAAAATGAAAAAAAAAAACACAAAAGTTTGCATTAATCTGTAAACTTTAAATCTTCTGAAAAAGAAAATAGAAATTTATAATACTTTAAATTACCTTTATTGAGGGCTAGCAGGATGCTTGGTGGTTAAAGTGCTGGATCCTATGTGGATATGGTTCAAGTCCAGGGACCAATAGCTTGAAAAACACACTGGGCCCATGGGTGTGTGTGTGCCTAAAATCCGGGGAGAAAAACGGAGAGGGGATTACAGTGTGGCCATCCCTCTGAGGTACACTTTGTCTCTTTTTCCTCTCAGTCTCTGGTAAACACATATACCCCACCAAAAAATAAAGCAGCATTTAATAGTGAAAAATCTGTGTTGTTCTATTTCCATTTTTTAAAAAAATCACTTTATTCAACTACTTGGGGAAAAAACTCAATTTGACATATTTCTAACATTTAGACAATTTTACTAAGTTTAGATGGGCTTTATTCTTAACATGTTAAACTTTTATTATTACCTGTAATGGACACTAACTCAAATATTGTTGACTTTTTTTTTCCAGTGGTTTAACTTGAATTCTCTCTTGACGGGTCCAGAATTAATATCAGATACATACCTTGCACTTTTCTTGGCTCAGTTACAACAGGAAGGTAAATAAAGACTGACAATTTTGTAATGTTATCTTTCAGAGTAGCTAATTAAAACTGGCCTTTTAGGTTTGTGGTATAACAATGCTGTTTTTCTAGCAGCGACAATGAAATAATCTTTTGTCTTACCTGGTAAACTCTAGGCTGGGCTTTGGGTGGTAATGTTCAGTTAGCATTCTCATTGACACTGGCCCTCCCCTGAGGCTGCTGCTTTATTTGTAGCTCTGTAAATGGTAGCTTTTTGTTCCTTACCACTATTAGGAAGGGGGGAGTGGTAAGTATTCTTTCTGTTACTCCTTGCCTCTATCCCCCCCTGTTTTTAAGTTTCCTGTAAGGCACGAGCATTTGCCAGAGAGAGAGAAAGGGATGGAAGAAGGGGTGGAAGGAAGGAAGGAGGAAGGAAAACTGAGAAATCATGCCCCCTAGAGAGGATGGCAATGCCATAGTCCCTCCTCCATTCTCCTCTCAAGATTTTGGGCACTTACACACATGCGCCCTGCATGATTTCTAAGCCTGTGGGTCTAGGACTGGAACTGCACAGCCGGCCATGTAGGATCTAGTGCCTTAACCTCGGTGCCACCTGCTGGCTCCCTCATTTCCCTTCTTTTTTTATTTTCTTACTTTTACTACAGGGCATATGTGCTTGCTGGAGAGAGACAGAGAGGGAAAGTGAGAAATCACCTCCCAGGGTGATGGCCACTCTGCAATCCCTTCTCCATTCTCCTGGTATTTTGGCCATGCACACAGATGTGCCTGATAGGATTTTTAAGCGCCGAGTGTAGGGTTCAGACCGTAGTCAGCCATATGCGAGTCCAGCACCTTAACCACCACATCACCTGGTGACCCTTGCTACCATTTTATATATATATATATATATATATACACACACACACACACACACACATATGTATGTGTGTGTATGTGTGTATATATGCATGTGTATATATGTGTATGTATACATAAATAAATTTATGTATATACACACGTACACACATACACACTTTTTTATTACACTCTGTTGTGGTGTACCATTATTTTTATTTTATTTTATTTATTATTACTGTTATTTTTTCAACCCGCTATAGGGCACATGTGCTTTCCAGAGAGAGAGGGGGCAAGTGAGGAAATAAGCCGCCAGGCTGAGACTCAAACCATAGCTGACCATATGGAAGTCCAGCGCCTTTCCCACCATGCCACCCGCTGCTCCCATGGTGTACCATTATTGGGTTGTTGGAAAAGTCATGGTATTTTCCTATGTTTTTTTTGTACAAAAATACATCTTGACTTTTCCAGTGACCCAATACATAACCTCTTTGCCTTGTTTACATGCTTTCTTGTGTCTGTTAGACAGATTTCCTGAGCCCTCCCCCAATTCTCAGTGCAGTCTCTCCTGTTTGCAGTTTTTCTACTTCTATGTCTTCGAATCTTTCCAGTGTTTCCATTGAGCGTAGATGTTCAGTGTATGCTAAGCATCCATTGTACTTTAATGACAAAAAAATCTTAACCCCAGTTAAAACCAAATTTTTTTGTTTGTTGTATTTTTCTATATGGCCCATGTGCTTGCCAGAAAGACAAAGTGAGAAATCACCCCCCAGGTGTTGACTGTGCCACAGTCCCTTTTCCTCCATTCTCCTATCGGGATTTTGGTCACACACACATGAGCTTGGTGTGAGTTTCAAGCTCTTTGGTCCAGAACTCAAACTGCACTTAGCCGTGTGGAAGTCTAGCACCTTAACCTCTGCTTCACCTGCTGACCCCAAAAATAAATCTTGACCTTATTCGTTCCCATATCAGGACAGCTGAACGTGGCAAATAAATAAATAAATAAAGCAAAATGATTAGTTTAAATTTATTGTCACAAATTTCAAACGAGTCCTCTGGTGCTGCCTGATATTCTTACTGCATTTTCTTAGAAAATTCATATACTACAGTCCAAGGTGATTATGTCACAACTTACCTCTTCAAACCTCTAACACTTCCTCTCTCACACATTTTGCTCATGACCTTCTTTATATTCTGCTGAGAACATAGAAGCGGTTAGAAGAAAATCTAATCTTTCTACCAGCAAATTGGTCAACTTGCTTCTCTTCCCACCTGTGCTTTGAACCTATTAAAATAGATTAGTTGTTCCCTGCCTCTAACCAAGACCCACATCTCTACTGTGGCCTGGATCCCAGCTCTTCTTACCTACTTAAGCTGCTGCTACTTTTGTCTCTCCACTTTCCTGTAAGATCTGTTCTCCCTGGGGACCAGCAGGTGGCGTGGTGGTTAAGGCGCTGGACACTCCCACATGGCTGACCACGGTTCAAGTCCTGGACCTGGTGGCTTGCTTTCTCACTTTCCCTCTTTCTCTCTCTCTCTGTGTACCTCTCTGGTCAAATTAAAAAAATAAAATGAATGAATGAATAAAATAAATAACTAAAAAAAAAAAAAAGATCTGTTCTCCCCTTCTTTTTTTGTATTCCTGTTAGCAAAGCAATAAGCTCTTTATCTACATTGAAGAAAAAAATAGAAAAAACTGAGACCAGCAGATGGCATAATGGTTACATCGCAAACTCCCATGTAGTGGACCACAGTATGACTCCTCGATACCTGGCACCTTGAAACTCACGCCAGGCTCATGTGCATGCTTGCCAAAAACCCAAGAGGAGAATGGAGGAGAAGGGATTGTGGTATGGCCATTCCTTCTGGGAAGGTGATTTCTTACTTGGTGTCTCTGTCTCTTGTCTCCGGCAAGTGCACATACCCTATAGCAAAAATCTCTCTCTTGGGGCCTGTAGGTGGCATGGTGGCTAAGGGTGCTGGGCTTCCACACGATCAGCCGTGATTCGAGTCCCGGACCTGGTGGCTTGCTTTCTCACTTTCTCTCTCTCTCTCTCTCTCTCTCTCTCTTTCTCTCTCTCTGCCCCTCTCTGGTCAAATTAAAATAAATAAATAAATAAATAATTATTTTGAAGACTCTCAGAAAAAAAAAAAAAAAAAAGAAAGGAATAAAAAAATAGGAAAAGCCTTTTGGGTTTAGGGGTCAGTAGGTAGTGTGGTGGTTAAGGCATGGAACTCCCACATGGCCAACTACAGTTCAAGTCTTGGACCTGGTGGCTTGAAATTCATGCCAAGCATGCATTTCTGTGTGCCCAAAATCCCAAGAGGAGAACGGAGAAGGAATTGGAGCGTGTCCGTCTCCCCTGGAGAGCCATTTCTCTCTGTCTCTTTTAGGCAAGCAGATGTGTATGGCAAAAACCTTTAAAAAAAAAAAAAAAAGGAAAGAAAAGCCACTTCTTCCTTAGGATCATCTATAGTGTGTTTTTTTCCTTTTATTGAATTCATTTCAATCATGCTGTCAGACCCAGCCTAAAAACCCTCTTCCCAGTGCCCCAGTGGCCTCCGTGGTACCAGTGCCATTATTCAATTTTCAGTCTTCCTTTTGTTTTACCTTACCTTATATGAAGGTATAGTTGATTGTTTTCACTTTTAATATTTTTTAGAATTACTTGTTTGGAGCTGGCAAGTGGAGTGGTGGTTGGGGGCTCTGGACTCCCACATGGGAACTGCGGTTGAAGTCCTGGATCTGGTGGCTTGCTTTCTCACTTTCTCTCTCTCTCTCACTCACTCATTCACTCACTCTGTCCCTCTCTAGTCAAATTATAAATAAATAAATAAATAAATAAATAAATAAAGTAAAATTATTCTTAAAAAAAATAATAATTACTTGTTTTATTTTATTTATTATTCTGTTTGACCAGAGAGAGAGAGAGAGAAAGCAAGTAGTATGGTCAGCCTTGTGGGAGTCTAACACCTTAACCACCACACATCTGCTTGCCCTTATTTCCTCTTTTAAACAGAACAAAGCAAAC
The DNA here is from genome assembly GCF_000334495.1 of Tupaia belangeri chinensis. Lineage (NCBI taxonomy): Eukaryota > Metazoa > Chordata > Mammalia > Scandentia > Tupaiidae > Tupaia > Tupaia belangeri. The sequence continues at coordinate 620,115 of NW_006159978.1, read as the reverse complement.
CTTGAACATTCCAAAACAATATAGAAGTAGAGACAGTAATATGGTCGATCCCACATACCCTTTACCAGCCTCAACAATTACCTCAGGGCCTGTCTTGTGTTATCTACAACCTTCCCACTTTGTCCTGCATACTTGGACGCAATACTAGACATTGTACCATTTTCTCTTAAGTATATTTTAATGAATAATTTACTATTTTTTTAAAATTTGTTATAGGGCATGTGTGATTACCTGAGAAAGATGGGGTAGAGTGCAAAAACAAGCCAGCTACCAGGTCTGGGACTCAGACTTTGGTTAGCCATGTAGGAGTTCAGTGCCTTTAACCAACAGGCCACCTGCAAGCCCCCTCTATAAAAATGAAATCATTAAAGGGGCCATCAGGTGGTGTGGTGGACTCTCACTGTGATTTAAGTCCTGGACCTGGTGGCTTGCTTTCTTATCTCCCTCTCCCCCCACCACCCCTTGTCTCTCTCTCTGTCTCTCTAGTGAGTGCATGTGCCCTATACCAAATTGAAAAACAATAATAATAAATAAATAATTCTTTTTTAAAAAATAAATCATTATAAGGAAGGACTCTTCGGGCTAGCAGGTTGTGTAGTGGTTAAAGTGCTGGACTCCCACATGGCCAAGCGCAGTTCAAGTCCCAGTATTTGTGTCCCGGACCTGGCACTTGGTTTCTCTCTCTCTCTCTCTCTCTCTGGCCAAACTGAATAATAAATAAGATGACTAGTTCCTTTCTTTGTTTTTTGTGTTTTTTTTTCTTTTTTAATTTTTTCCATAGGGTGGATGCTCTCGCCAGAGAGAGAGAAGGGAAAGTGAGAAATCACCCCCTAAGAGGGAGAGACACACACAATCCCTTCTCCATTCTCTTCTCAGGGTTTTGGGCATGTATGCTCGTGCACCAAGTGTGATGTGCAAGTCCTGTACAGAACTCAGACTGTGGTTGGCCATGTGGGAGTCCAGAGCCTTAACTACCATGCTGTGTGCTAGCACCTGTGTTTTCTTTTTTTCTTTTTATCTGAAGCATCATTATAAACATATCAGTCAAAACAGTTCATGGGTTTTAGACCTTTGTAGTTATTATTCATATTGGTACTCCTCCAAATCTGACATGACCATTGTAGTTTTTTGACATCTTGCTTTCTCATTTAACAAGTTGCAGGTTTGTCTTGTGTGTTTTATGACCTAGACTTTAAATCTCATTTCTCCAGGGATGTGTGGTTCCTTCCTTTCAGTAATGGTATTTAGAGATCACAATCTGAGCATTGGTGTGCATATTGCTACTAGGTTGGTCATCATATAGTTATTTCTAGTTCACATTTAGGGTTACAGTTTTACATCTTTTTTGGTTTGTTTTTTGGTTTTGTTTTGTTTTGTTTTGTTTTGTTTTGGAGAGGTTTTTGCTAAAGGATGCATGCACTCGCCAGAAAGACAGAGAGACAGAGAGAGAGACAGAAAGCGAGAAATCACCCACCAGGGGGGATGGCCACACTGCAATCTCTTCTCCATTCTCCTCTTGGGATCTTGGGCACACATGCATACACACCTGGCATGAGTTTAAGTCACCGGTTCCAGGACTCTAACCACAGTTGACTACATGCGAGTCTAGCAAAATAGCCATTACCCCATCAGCTGGTCCCCAGTTTTACATATTTGATTTTACATACTTGGGCCTCTTTTCTTTTATAAACGAACATCTTAGTTCCTAACTGTCTTCTTGAACTATATCCACTTCAGTATGCACTTGGATTCCAGATCACCACACTGTCTCATTGGCTACTTCTTTTAGATTCCTTTTGCGAATTTTCTTATTCATTCCAGTCTCTAACTATTGGAATGTCTCAAGGTTCAGTTCTTGGACAATTTCTTGATTGATTGTCATCTCATTATCTTAAATATCTCCTGTAAGTAAAGTCTATATGCTTATAACTTCTAAACTTGTACCTTAGGCCTAGACATCTGTCCTGAATACCAACTCCTAACTTTGACATCTCCACTTGGAAGTCATAAAAGCATTTCAAACTGAACAAGTCTGCAAATTTATTTTCCTCCTCATACATAATATCCTGCTGGTTTTCCTGTAAGAATCACTCTTACATTAAATCAGCCCTGAGAGCTCTTTTAAAATTTAATTCATGTTGGGACCAACAGATGGCCTCATGGTTATATCACTGGATCCCATGTAGTTGACAGTGGTTCGAGTCCCAGACCTGGTGGATTAAACTCATGCCAGGTACTGTGCATGTGTGCCTAAAATCCTGAGAAGAGAATGGAGAAGGGATTGTGCCATGGCCATCCCTCCTGGTGGGGGTGATTCCTCATTTTCTGTCTATTTCTCTATCTATCCAGCGAGCGTACATACCCTGTAGCAAAAATCTCACACACACAAAAAAAGTAATGCATGTTTTGTCACACTCTCACTCTTCCTCCTTCAGTGACTCCCCAGCACACTTAGAATAATATCTGATTTTGAATAAAACCCAGGATGGGGGCCAGCAGATGGCATAGTGATTAAGGCACTAGACTCCCATGTGACTGATTGTGCTTTGAGTCCTTAGAATCAGTGGCGTAAATCTCGTGCCAGGTGCGCATGCACGCATGCCCAGAATTCCAAGAGGAGACTGGAAGAGAAGGAACTGTGGTATAGCCATCACCCCCAGGGGGTGATTTCTCACTTCCTCTCTCTCAGTTTCTCTATCTTTCTGGCAAGCACACATGTCTTATAGCAGAAATCTCTCGAACAAAATAAAAACCCTAAGATGTATTATGCTTCCAGAACACGGTAGAGTACCTACTCTTTGTAATGCTCTTCATGGCATTCTGTGGCAAGTTGACATGTTAATCCTAGGACCTATAGTAATGTTTTTTTGTTGTTTTTGTTTTTGTTTTTTAGTTATTTTTATAGGATGCATGTATACTCACCAAAGAAAGGGGATGTGAGAAATTACCTCCCCACCCCAAGGTGGGGATGATTACGTCACAATCTTTTTTCCTCTCAGAATTTTGGGCATGCACGTGCACACACCCTGTGTATTTTCCAAGCCACTAGGATGGAGACTCAAACCACCTAGTCGGCCGTGTGGGGATCAGCTACCTTACCAGCATGCCACCTGGCTGGTCCAACCTAGTAATAATTTTATTGGCAGAAACATGTTAAATATCTGACCTCTGAGTATACCTGTCCTTGTAAAAAAAAAAAAGTTTTTGAGTTTTTCTATTAATAGTCATTTTGATCTTTGCTTCATTATTAATTAATACAGGTGATAATTAGAAACACTTTCAAAGTTTAAAACAATCTGTGTCAGAAAAACTTAAATGGATTAGACTCACCTAGGTACAGCCTTGCTCATTTTTTGTGGAGTATCTAGCTAGGATCCCTGGCTTTCTGGGATCATGTTTATGAAAACTATTCTCGACCAGTATAATTCTTCTAAATCATGAACTACTTGTTCAACACCTTGACTAGATTTGGGGTATTGGCTTCCTGGTTTCTGTCTTCAGTCAGAGAGCGTGTATGTGTGTGCCTCAGAGTTGGGGGTAGCTATTTCCACGGGTGACTCATTGCTCCTTGCTGTCCGTTACTGCACACACTGTCCCATTGTGTCCCTACAGCTGCCCCATGAGCTTCCTCATAGGTACCGGTGTCATGTGTGTAATAGTCAGAAAAACCAAGGCAGGTGGAGGAGGTGATTTACACAAACAAAGAAAGTGGAAGACCTGAGATTAATATTTTTTTTGAAGAGGTCTTTGCTATAGGGTGCGTACACTCTCCAGAAAGACAGGGAAACAGAAAGAGAAATCACCCCCCCAGAGGGGATGGCCACACCGCAGTCCCTTCTCCTCTCAGAATCTTGCGCACACACATACACATGCACCCAGTGTGAATGTAAGCCACCAAGTCCAGGATTCAAACTGCAGTTGACTACATGGGAGTTCAGCGATGTAGCCATTATGCCATCTGCTGGTCCCGACCTGAGACTAATTAAACCCCAGCAGTCCGATTCCAAATCTCTTGCTTTCACCCACACATTCAAGTGCCTCTCTGATATATTTGTTGGGTAGCCTGCTTGATTCAAGCACTGTGAAAATAGGGCCCTTTGTAGACATAATTTCACTTACCTCTCCTACCATCCTGAGGTGGCTATTCCAGTCTTACCAATGGCAAAATGAGACTCAGAGACTTTAAATAACTTGTCCTAGATCATCCTGCTAGTAAGTGTAAGAATCATTATTTGAACATGGGGTTTCTCTGAACCTGTAGCTTATGTTTTTTTTCCATTATTTTGTGCTGCTTCTTTGCTATCATTTTGCGTGGATTTTGAATCTCTTACTAGCTGCTTTAGTTTATTTTTGACTTTTTTTTAGGTTATTCTATATTTGTCGTTAAGGGTGATCTGCCGGATTGTGAAGCTGACCAACTCTTACAGATGATCAGGGTCCAACAGATGCATCGACCAAAACTTATTGGAGAAGAATTAGCACAACTAAAAGATCAGAGGTAAGCATTACGCCTGCAGTATGCAAAGGTGTTCATCATAGTCATTAAATCTGCTTGCGTACGTCGAATGTATGGTCCTTTTATTGTGGTGACTGTTTTGTTTCCCCACATTCTTCATATTTTCTTTAATTGTATATATAGCCATTTCCCTTGTCTATCTCCTTCTCACCCATTTCTTCTCCATCTCTCCAGGAACAGTGATCAAAAAATTATTTTATCTTCCCTTGTGTTTCTTGTATTTCTGTCCTCAAATTTTACCTCCAAACAGCTCACAAACAAATATTTTGCTTCTTGAGAGATATTCTAGTGCCAACTTGCAATCTCAGTTTCTGCCATACAATGCAGACATTCAGTATATGTGAAGTGGGAACATATAGTAGTCTTAGTCTGGCTTGCTTTACTTAGCATCTTATCTTCCATATTTGTCCACTTTCTATCAAATGCCAGGGTCTTGTTTTTGTGGCTGAGTAGTATTCCATAGTATATATACGTACCACACGTTTTCAGTTCTTTGTTGTGTTCTTAAACACTTGGATTGATTTCATGTCTTAGCAATTGTGAATAATGTTGCAGTAAACATGGATGTGCAAGTGTTTTTCCAGCTGTGTGGAAATTTGGGGGTCGATAACCCAGAAGTGGAATTGATGGATTGTATGGTAGTTCTATTTGTAGGTTTTTGAGGACTCTCCATATTTTTCTCCATAGTGGCTGCATTAATTTACATTCCCATCAACAGTATAGGAGAGTTCCGTTTTCAGTGTGGTGACTCTTTTTTAAATCGTATATTTTAGTGACATGCATTGGTTTTAAACTTAAATCAGCTCTTCAAATTACTTATATATAATAACTTAGAGTCACACTATAACATAATCTCTGTATTATTAGTCTTATATACCAGAAATTTTTTAAAATTTTGACTTACATACAAACCTTAGTTTAGAAATGTCTTTATATTATGTCTAAAATAGAAGACTGGTCAGCAATTATTATCAGTGCTTTTGTCTTTAGAGTCCATAAAACAGACCTAGAACGAGTCTTAGAAGCAAATGATGGGTCAGGAATGTTAGACGAAGATGAGGAGGATTTGCAGAGGGCCCTGGCACTAAGTCGCCAAGAAATTGACATGGAGGATGAAGAAGCAGATCTCCGCAGGGCTATTCAGCTCAGTATGCAAGGTATGGACATTGTGATACATACTTTATTTATTGGTGAAAAGTCACTTTGGATTATTCTTGCTTTTTCTGGAAGTTAATATGCTGTTAGTAGTTTTTTTTGTTTCTTTGATTTTTAGATTTTTGCCTTGGGGTGCCTGTGTTCGCTAGAGACAGTGAGAAAGTGAGAAATTGCCTCCAGGGAGAATGAACACTCCGCAATCCTTTCTCCTCCATTCACCTCTTGGGGTTTGAGCACAAACGCATAAACACCTGGCATGATTTTCAAGCCGCCAATTCTGGGATTCAGACTATGGTTGGCCGTGTGAGAATCCAGTGCCCTAACTATCACGCCACCTGTTGGCCCCAGTAGATTTGTGTTTAGTTGCCAGAGGGTACATGCACTCTCCAGAGACAGGGGGAAGAGCACCCCCTAATGGGGTATGGTCACACCGCAATCTTCATTTCATTTCTCCATCCCGTCAGGATTTGGGGTATACATGTACACACCTGGTATATTCTTCAAGGCACTGGGGCTGCATTCAAACAACTGTTGGCCATGGGATTCTTCTCTCCCAATCGCTGGGCCGTAGGGGTGGCCCAGTAGAAGTTCTTTGACAATTACTCTTGAAGCAATAGCCAAGTTCAGTCACCTCTCTCTCTCTTTTTTTTTTTTTATTTTCTTATAATGTAAGTCACTTTTTACCATCTATATTAAGACTATATTTTTTGCCTCTGGTTATTTTATTTGGTTGAAATACTATACTAATGCAACAGTAAGTTGAACGTAATCTTTGTAGAGGTCAGTGGACCCTTATCCAAGTCAGGTATTTTATAAATGGACTTGACAGAAGGGCCTGGACTGAGAATATAATAAATTCAACACTTGTCGGATATGCAACTTAAAGCTTAAGCCCTCTTTGGTGGGCCCATGATTTTAATAACAATCCCATCAACAGAGAATTGTAAAGTATTATGCCCTAGGAATCCAGGCAGAGAAAAATGTTGAGATTTAAAAATGTGAAGTGTGGGAACTAGCAGGTTGTGTGGTGGTTAAGGCTTTGGACACTCCCACGTGGCTGACCACAGTTCGAATCCTGGACCTGGTGACTTGTTTTCCCATTTTTTTCTCTCTCTCTGGTCAAATTTTAAAAATAGGGACCAGCAATTGGCGTAATGACTGTGTCACTGGACTTCCATGTAGTCAACTGTGGTTCAAGTCCCGGACCTGGCCGCTTAAAATCACACCGGGCAAGTGTGTGTGCATGCCCAAGATCCCGAGAGGAGAATGGAGAAGATGGGATTGCAGTGTGCCCATCCTCCTGGGGGGTGATTTCTCATTTTCTGTCTCTCTGTCTCTCTCTGTCTTTCTGGCAAGCATACGCATCATATAGCAAAAAACCTCTCCCCAAAAGAATAAATTTAAAATAATTAATTAATTAATACAAATAAAATAATTTTTAAAAATGCAAAGTGGTTTTCTTTGTAATTTTATTTTTATCTAATTCATATAAATTTGCTTCTGCTTCCTAGTAAAATTACTCATCAATTGAATTCCTTAAATGTCTAACTAAAACTGAGATTCCATTAATACAAAGATTATTTTTATCCTGAACTTATGCCTCCAGGCACACTGAGTACTCCAGATGGTATGCAGTCCTTTTCTTTTTGCTGTTGCCAAGACTCAGGAAGGGACCACAGTCCCATTGGAAAAAAAAAAAAAAATCTTTTTATTAGTAGAGCACTCCTGCATTAGCCCAGTAATGGAAAGAAACCAACTATCACAATTTTAGATAAGTTTATTTAATTTTATTTTCTTAAGTGTGTTTCATTTTTAAAATTTCTTTTTAAGAATTATTTTATTTTATTCATCATTATTATTTACTTAATTTGACCAGAGAAAGAGAGAGAGAGGGAAAATGAGAAAGCAAGCCACCAGGTTTGGGACTCAAACTGTGGTCAGCCATGTGGGAGTCCAGCACCTTAACCACTGTGCCACCCACCAGCCCCTAAGTGTATTTATTTCTTCCATGAGAGAGACAGGGAGGAAGAGAGAGAAAGACAAACCTCTCGTATGGTCTTCATCCTGCTCTCCATCCATAGTCCCAGCCAGCCAGATCATAGGCACATGTGTGTACCTGGTGTTTATAGGGAGAGTTGGGGTGCAAACCTGGGAGCTTCAGGTGGCTTCAGCACTGTAAAGCACTGCATTCCGACTGTGCCGATGCAGGTGGCCCTATATTCATTCTTCTTTCTACTTCATTTCACATTATGTACAGTCCTGGTTGCTAGGATTGTCAAGCAAGAACATAGAAACATTTAGTTTGTTATAAGATACTATATTTGAGGATAGAGGAATACAAAGAAAGGGTTTGTTTTATGACCATTTTAAGTTGCTTTAAGGTATGCAGTTACTTTAAGGATATAGATTCATTTCTAACAAAGTAAAGAGAGAAAACAGGCCTGGTGTTAATGACTTCTCACGCCACGTTGGCTGTCCTATCACAGGTAGATAACAGCTTTGGTTTCAGTGAACTTAATATATTCGATTTGGGCTGCTTAATCAGATTTTCCCAGAGACTTTCAGAGTCTTTCTGATATTTACAGAAGAGTAGCAAAATATTTTGAAGAAGAAAGCTTTGTAAGAGCCTGCTTAGTAAGGATAAATGTATTCTTGCTTGAATTGGTAAGTAGAATGATAATTTTTTTGTTCTGTTTTATTTTTAGGTAGTTCCAGAAATATATCTCAAGATAGTCCACAGATGTCAAGCACAAATCTTACTTCAGAAGAGTTGCGGAAGAGAAGAGAAGCCTACTTTGAAAAGTAAAGTAGTTGGTACAAATTAAAATTGCATATTTAATATTAGCTTTGGCTATTTTGTCTTTTTGTAAACGGTCACTGCCTAACCCATGTAGACATTTGAATGTTTTTTGTTTTGTTTTGTTTTGTTTTACTTTACAGCACATAAAGTATGAAATGAAATGTAGTTAGAGAAAAACTTTGCCCCAGTGCTAGGTAAATTTACATGAAATAGGGTAAGAGAAACTTTGAAAATTTTGTTTATCAGAAGAAAAATGGAATTTAGGGCAAGGCAGGAACAATGCTGGTTGATCCTTTTGAATGTGCTTCTTGGTTACCTGACTGACTCTGCAAACTTATTCTATCAGTCCAGCGGGAAAAACTGCATTTGAGGTGGGGGAATGTGATCCCAAGTAAAGGTGGAGTCCATTCTCCTGCTTTTTGCTGCTTTAGGGGAGTCCTGCAGACTTCCCAGCTTCCAGGGCATTCTCACAATTCACGTCTCCAAAATTGAGAAGCATCTTATCATCATAATTGGCAAAATTTTAGCAGCATCTAGCATTTGGGAGCATTTTACATTTGATGATATAATGAAGATAATATTTACCTTTTTTTGTTTTTTGTTTGTTTTTTTAAAGTCACAATTCAGAACTATATGAAGGAAAGTTCTGATCAGCTGCCATCCTCTTAATGTGAGATATTTCTAGTCTTTATTCAGTGATAGATAATGAGTTTAATTATATTTAAAATTTAAAATAGAGCTTACTAGTTCCTTGTACTTTCTTTTCAATTTTTTAAATATTCTTTTGCTGCTAAAGCATTTATTTATGTATTTAGAGAGATTTTTGCTATAGGATGTGTGTACTTGCCAGAGAGACAGACAGAAAGGGAGAAATCACCCCCCGGGGGCATAGCCATGCCACAGTCACTTCTCCTCATTCTCCCTTCAGGATCTTGGGCACACATACATATGCCCCTGGTATGAGTCTTTCTTTTTCTTGTTCTTTTTATTTATTAATTACTATTATTCTTTAGTTTTGACCAGAGAGAGACAGACAGACAGGGAGAGTGAGAAAGCAAGTCTCCAAGTCCAGGACTTGAACTGTGGTCGGCCATGGGGAGTCCAACTCCTCAACCACCACGCCCCCTGCCAGCTCCCGAGCCCACTGTCAGTCGTAAGCCACTGAGTTCGAGACCTAAACCGCGGTTGACCTACATGGGAGTCCAGTGATGTAACTATTACGCCATCTGCTGGTCCCAAGCATTCATTTATTTATAAAGAATTTTTTATTTAATTTTATTTGTTATTATTTCATTTTACCAGAGACAGACAGACAGAAAGGGGAAAAGTGAGAGAACAAGCTGCCAAGTCTGGGTCTCACTGCAGTCAGCCATGTAGGAGTCCAGTGCCTTATGCAGTACAGCACCTGTCAGCCCCTTCCTTTGAAATTTTAAAATGAGCTTTTTTTTTTTTTTAATTCTGATAAATTTACACAAATGTAGAGAAATTAGCATAATGAACCACTATTTACCTGTTACTCATATTTGACAAATACCAGCACACGGCCAGTCTCATTTTTTTATGCTCCCATCTCCCATTCTTTTTATTCAGCTACCCCCTAGCTTAGAAGATTTTCTAACAAATCATATAATTTAGTTCATAACTATTTCAGTATGTATCTCTAAAATATGTTTTTCAGAAAACATAGCTAAATGCTATTTATTGTCAATAATAATCACATAATAATTATTAACAGTAATTCTGAGGACCAGCAATTAGCATAATGACTGTGTCACTGGACTCCCATGTAGTCCACCACGGTTTGAGTCCCAGACCCGGTGGCTTAAACTCACACCGGGCGCCTGTGCGTCCGTGCCCAAGATCCCGAGAGGAGAATGGAGGAGAAGGAATTGCAGGGTGGCCATCCCCCCTGGGAGGTGATTTCTCGCTTTCTATCTCTCTGTCTCTCTCTGCCTTTCTGGCGAGCGCACGTGCCCTATAGCAAAAACCTCTCCAAAAAAAAAAAAACAGTAATTCTGTATCATTAAATATCTATTTAGTGGGCCAGCAGGTAGCATGGAGGTTGAGGTGGCTGGATCCCAAATAGCTGTCTGTGTGGTTTGAGTCCTAGACCCAGAGGCTTGAAAAACACTGGGTACATGTGCATGCATACCCAAAATCCTGAGAGGAGAATGGAGGAGAAGGGATTGTGGTGTGGTCATCCTCCTAGCAGATGATTTCTTACTCCCCACCACTTTTTTTAATGTAAAAAAAAAAATGTATCTCTTAAATATCTAGTTACTGGTTTTTTTTTTTTTTTGGAGAGATTTTCACTATAGGGCGCGTGCGCTCGCCAGACAGACAGAGAGAGACATAGAGACAGAAAGCGAGAAATCACCCCCCAGGGGGGATGGTCACGTCGCAATCCCTTCTCCTCCATTCTCCTCTCGGGATCTTGGGCACGCACGCACATGCACCCGGCGTGAGTTTTAAGCCACCGGGTCCGGGACACGAACCACGGTCGACTACGTGGGAGTCCAGTGACATAGCCATTATGCTAAATGCTGGTTCCCAATATCTAGTTACTGTTAAGAAATAACTTAAAATTGCTTAATTAGAGGGAACTAATGTTCTAGGAAATTTATTTATTTGTTTATGTGTTTGTTTGAGGTTTTTGCCTTAGAGTCCATGTGCTCACTTGAGAGGGAGAGACAGACACAGTGAGAGGGAAAGTGAGAAAATCACCCCCTGTGGGGAAGGCCATGCCACAGTTCCTTTTCCTTCATTCTTTTTCTAGGATCTTGGGAATGCACTCACATACACCCAGTGTGAGTTTCAAGCCACCAGGTCTGGGGCTCGAACTACCATTAACCTCTGTGGGAGTCCAGTGACATAACCACTACGCCATCCGCTGGCCCCTAGCAAATTTATTTTAAGAAATATCACAACTGGGGTTGGCAGGTAACATAATGGTTAAGGTGCTAGACTCCCACATAGCTGACTGTGTTTCGGGTCCCAGGCCTGATATCTTGCTTTCTCACTTTCATGCTCTCTGGCTCTCTAAGGTCAAATTAAAAATTAAATTAAATTAAATTAATTTTTTTTTTATAAAAGAAAGAAAGAAGTAACTAAAAGGAAACATGTCTACATACTTCAGTAACTAATGTTAGTATTTTGATACATTCTCCTCTATTTTTTTTTTAAAGAATTATTTTATTTAACTATTTATTTATTTATTTTAATTTGACCAGAGAGGTACAGAGTGAGAGAGAGAAAGTGGGAGGGAAAGTAAGAAAGCAAGCTGTCAGGTCCAAGACTTGAACCACGGTCAGCCATGTGTGAGTCCAGTGCCCTTAACCACCACACTGTCTGCGGCCCCAGTACATTCTCGTCTTGTCACACAAACACACATATATTGTGTATTAGTTCTACCCACTTTCCCATGATAGTAAATATTCTTTGTAACAGGCTTCACGATAAGATGAATGAGTGTGTCAGAATTTATACATAAACCTTTTGGTTTTTATTATTGTGAATAGTGCAATGCACAATTCTTGTACTTCATGCTTCAAATCTCTCCTCATTTCTAATAATTATTTTGAAGATATCAAGTTATTGGGTTAAAGAATGTGAACATCGTATAAGCTTCAGTATAGATTTCTCAATTGCTTTCTAGAGCAGTTTCTCAAGTATGAGAAACAACTTCTGTTTTTTTTTGGACTGGACTCCCAAATAGCCAAAACCTCTTTTTTTTTTTTTTTTTTTGAGAGATTTTCACTGGAGGGCGCGTGTGCTCGCCAGACCGAGAGAGACATAGAGACAGAAAGCGAGAAATCATCCCCCAGGGGGGGATGGTCATGCCGCAATCCCTTCTCCTCCATTCTCCTCTCGGGATCTTGGGCACGCACGCACACGCGCCCAGCGTGAGTTTTAAGCCAACGGGTCCGGGACACAAACGGCGGTCGACTACGTGGGAGTCCAGCGACATAGCCATTACGCTAACTACTGGTTCCCCCAAAACCTCTTTTTACATTTTTTACCAGAATAAAATGGTCCAAAAAGACTGGACTGGATAGAGAAACTACAAATTTCAGGAGTACTTACTTCTGAGCAAAACATATTTATAATATAAAAGTAAACTTTTAGAAAGTGTTTTAGACATTTGGCTTTAAAAATTTAAAGCTTGGGACCAGCAGTTAGCATAATGGCTATGTCGCTGGACTCCTACGTAGTCGACCACAGTTTGCGTCCCGGACCTGGTGGCTTAAAACTCACGCTGGGCACGTGTGCGTGTGTGCCCAAGATCCCAAGAAGAGAATGGAGGAGAAGGGATTGCGGCATGGCCATCCCCCATGGGGGATGATTTCTCGCTTTCTGTCTCTCTGTCTGTCTGGCGAGCGCATGTGCCCTATAGCAAAAACCTCTAAAAAAATAAAAAATAAAAAAATGTGAAGCTTCAATCTAGCAGATGGCATAGCAGTACGTCACTGGACTCCCACATGACAGACCGTGGTTCAAGTCCTGGCCTTTATGGCTTGAAACTCGCTGGTGCATGTGTGTTCCCAAAATCCTGGGAGGAGGTGGAGGGGGAGGGATTGCAGTGTGGCCATCCCCCCTGGGGGGTGATTTCTCACTTTCCCTATCACTGTCTCTGTCTCTCTTCCCAGCAAGTGCAAGTGCCTTAAGGCTAAAACCTTTACCAAAAAAATGTGAAACTTGGGCCCGCAGGTGCTGTGGCGGTCACAGTGCTGGACTCCCACATGGCCGCCCGCGATTCAAGTCCCAGTCCCAGTGACTTGTTTTCTCACTTCCCCCACCCTCTCTCTCTCTCTGGTGAGCACACATACCCGTATCAAACTTTAAAAAATAACAATAATAATAACTAATAAATAAATACTTTTTTTAAAAAGTGAAGCTTCGGGAACCAGCAGTTAGCGTAATGGCTATGTCGCTGGACTCCCACGTAGTCGACCGCGGTTCGCGTCCCGGACCCGGTGGCTTAAAACTCACGCCGGGCGCGTGTGTGTGCGTGCCCATGATCCCGAGAGGAGAATGGAGGAGAAGGGATTGCGGCGTGACCATCCCCCCTGGGGGGTGATTTCTCGCTTTCTGTCTCTATGTCTCTCTCTGTCTGTCTGGCGAGCGCACGCGCCCTATAGCAAAAATCTCTCTCAAAAAAAAAAAAAAAAGTGAAGCTTCCAATAAATCCAACTTTTTAGAGTAGTGAAGATAATTTAGTAACATTTCATAATGGCTAAGTTGTAACAAGTACTATGATACCAATAACTAGTGGTTTAGTAAACATGTTGCAGTCAACATTGCACCCCTTTTTAAAAAAATATTTTATTTAACTTTATTTTATTTATTTAAATTTGACCAGAGAGGGACAGAGTGAGAGAGAGGAAAAGTGAAAAAGCAAGCTGCTAGATCTGGGATTCGAACCATGGTGGGCCATGTGGGTGTCCAGTGCCCTTAACCACCACGCCAGTTGCTGGCCCCAACCTTGCACCCTTTTTACAATGCCGTGGCATCAGCAGGCCTCTTCCCTAGTGAAGAGGAGTTAGTTGACTAGAGGGAAGGTATGCAGTGATGGCTGCCGGCTTTAGCCTTTCATCCTGCCTCCTGATTGACTTTAAACATACTAGGGAGAACTTTACGTAGTAGCATGTTGCTGAGAAGAGTTAGAAGCTGACTGCTTTGTATTTATTTTTGACATTGGCTAGCTTTGAGAACCTCACAGAACCCAGTAGGAGAAGAGCTGAGAAAGAGCTCAGCCCACTGGGTCCTTGGCTCTGTCTTCCTTTTTTGGAAACTTGATTTGTCAGAGATTATTAAGCTCTTTCTTCTCTTTTATCTTCCCCAAACTCTTGCTAATTCATTATTCTTACAATTTTATAGTGTTTTCCTCCCTATTCTATATTTAAAGCTTCATACTTAATGTAGTAACCATAGTAATCACGTGTAAAGCATACTTTAGGGTTTCTCTCTAGTGCAAAAATGCTGTTAAACATTTACCTCTTATGGGGGGCCATAAGGTGGCACGGTGGTTAAGGTGGTGGACTCTCACATGGCCAATTCTGTGGTTTGAGTCCTGGATCCTGTGGCCTAAAAGTCACACTGGGTACATATGTGTGCGTGCTCAAAATCCCAAGAAAAGAATGGGGGAGAAACCCAAATCAACCCCTAGGAGGTGACTTCTCACTTTCCTTCTCTCTGTCTATCCAGCGAACACACACACTTTATGGCAAAAAATCTGGGGAAATAAATCAGGACCCGCAGATGTTGTAATGGTTATGTTGCTGGACTTTCATGTAGTTGACGGCGGTTTGAGTCCCAGACCTAGAGGCTTATAGTTATGCCAGGCGCATGTGCATGCGTGCTTGCCCAAAATCCCCCGGGGAGAATGGAGGAGAAGGGATTGTGGCATAACCAGCCCCCTGGCAGGTGATTTCTTGCTTTCTGTCTCTCCTGTGAGCACACATGCCCTATAGCAAAAATCTCTCTCTAAAAAAATATCTACTTATGTGAAGTCATAGTTTATGAATAAGAATTGTTAAATGATATTTTCGTAACTTGTGATATTTATTCTAGCGGTAATCTCTAAGTAATGTTTTTGGCAGGGTTTAGTTTAAGAAACAGAAGCTACAAGAGATGTTTTAGGCAGAAATATACTTAATACAAATGTTAGGGGTTTATAATTTTTTAAAATTATTATTTATTTTATTTATTCATTCATTTATTTTAATTTGACCAGAGAGAGAGAGGGGGAGAAAGGTATAAAGGAAGCCGTCAGGTCCAGGGCTCGAACCGTGGTTGGCCATGTAGGAGTGTCCAGCACCTTAACCACCACGCCACCTGCTGGTCCCAGGGGTTCATAAAATTTTAGGAAAAGCAGGAACTGTGCCTCTAGACCAGACTTCTAAAATACCACCAACCAACTTGCAGGAGGGGCTGCTACCACTGCCCAACTGCGACAGCGGGAAGTGAGGATGTTGAGCTAAAGAACATCCTGCCCTAGCTGTGATCTTCGCACCAGGAAGCCAGCCGCCACCAGTTATCTCGACATGGGACTCTGAAGTCCGCCCTCACTGTTACGGCCGTGAGGGAGGATTCCGGGACTGCTGTCTGCGGCTTTGCTTGCAAGCAGGAACAACCAAAGCATTAATAGCATGGTGACTGTGCCTTGTTTCTGTCTTTTAAACCTCCTGCAAGTGCTTAATTTGTGGACAGAGTCCTTCCTGCAAAGGACCTAAGACACCTAGGTTTTGCTTCGAGCCTCTGTAATGCAGGGGCCTCTGAGAAGGTGCCTTGGGAAGGGATGCGGCGTGCTGCTGACCATGTTCCGTCTCGGGATTGTCACCGCTGCAGGGGTCAAACTGTCAAGGCTAGCAGTTGACTTCTCATTTTTCATAAATTGAAAGGAGAATAAAGGTTATGCCTTTCAGTTGCTGTCTGACGTATCAAGCCCTCACATTCTGACACACTTGTTTTTTTTATTTATTATTATTATTTTCACATGAGTTTTGCCAGAGAAAGACTGAGAGAGAGCAAGCCACCAGGTCCGGGACTTGAACTATGGTCAGCCATGTGGGAATTCCAGCACCTTAACCACTTGCTGGCCCCACACTTGAGTGGGAAGGGAGAGGGCCTGAGATGGTAACTGATCTGCCACAAAGTCCTCACTACTAGTCTGTCTGTCTCATGCCGCATTCCAGACTCGGGGCACTACTGCCCATGTGTGCATTGTCAGCCGCACACGTTAGAGAGTCGAACACCTTTGCAGGTTCTGCTTCAGAGGCCAGTGGAGACATGGCTTCTTTGTGTGATTTGTTCCAGCGGTAATCTCTAAATCCACTGTAAAACCTCAAGCAGAACTCTGCTGCATCAGCTGTCATGGAAAAAGATAACCCACAGAGACGCGGCTCACAGTTTCTTTATTATTCACATTTAAAATACAAGATTGATTGAGAGGAACTCTAGGGAAAACGTGCCATTCTATTAATAGTGTTCCTAGTAATTTTAAAATTCTAGTTCCTTGGTGATTAAGGACTCCCACATGGCCAACTGTGGTTTGAGTCCCAGATCCGGCAGCTTGAAAATTACACTGGGCGCATGTACACATGTGCCCCGGATCTCAGGAGAGTGGAGAAGGAATTGTGTAGGCATCCCTCCCAGGGGATGATTTCTCACTTTCCCATTCTCGCTGTTTCTCTGGTGAGCGCATGTTCTCTGTGGCAAAAATCCTGAAAAATAAATTTCTGGTTCCTTTTTAAATCCTTGTGTACATTTTTTTGGTATACTGTGGCTTCTCAGGTTGTCAGCTGTGTGTTGATACATAATTTCAGATGTATATAAAAGCTAAAATAGTACACAGACCTCCTCATAGTCTTCACTCTGATTTCCCAGGTGTTTACACTTCTGAATGGTCTGGGAACAACTTGGAGATGTGACTTCCCATTACATCTCCATACTTCAGGGTATATTTACTAAGTGCAAGACTGTTCCTGTTTACATCGCAGCCATTATGTTTAAAGTGTAGATGTTTATGACTTTTTTTAAGTGAGAGAACTTAATGTAATGGATATTACTGTAAAACGAACAGTCTGTGTTAAAGTTTTCTTTCATTCATCAAGTATTTGGTAAATGCCTGCCATATAGTGGGCGTAGTTTTAGGCACTCAGGAAATAAGTTAAGATTGTGTTCTCTTGGCCAGAGCTGGTGGCGTAGTGGTTGGGGATGCTGGACTCTCACATGGCTGACTGGTTTGAGTCCAGGACCTGGCGATTTGCTTTCTCACTTTCCCTCTCTCTCTTTCTATGATCAAATTAAATTAACAATAATAATGATAACAAAGTTAGATAAAATAATTACTTAAAAAATTGTACTTGGGACCAGCAGTTGGCGTAATGGCTATGTCACTGGACTCCCATGTAGTCGACTGCGGTTTGAGTCCCGGACTGAGTTGCTTAAAATCACGCTGGGTACGTGTATATGCGTGTCCAAGATCCCGAGAGGAGAATAGAGGAGAAGGGATTGTGGCGTGACCATCCCCCCGGGGAGTGATTTCTCACTTTCTCTCTCTGTCTTTCTGGAGAATGTCCTATAGCAAAAAATCCTCTCAAAAAAATAAATAAGTAAATAAGATTATACTCTCATCAGCTTATGCCTTGAAAAAAGAGACAGAAAAATACTAGATGGGGATAAGTTTATGCTGAAATTAAAGTGCAGCGATGAGGTGGAGAAAATGCCAGTGACTCCTTCAGGTGCGGTGTTCAAGAAAGGCATGTCTGGGAGGTGTTTAAATTCAGACCTGAATGACAAGAAGGACCAGCCATGGCAAGCTCATGTTAATTTACATGGTAATTTGAGATGCTTTGTATTCTCAAAGGTACATATTTTCAGTGGCTTCCAATAGTATTAAGACTATAAATCAATACTTACTGTGTAAGAAGAGCTACCCGTGAATTTTTTTGTACTATAGGTTATTTTGTGTTGAAAATACTTCATTTATCTGATAAATACAGATTTAATATCTAGGTTTCTGAGTAGCAGTGTTTCTATGCTTTAAAATAATACATATTAGACTATAATTATCCTTGCATCGTTGGAGTGCTTATGCCAGTGTCTGTTTTGATTTGTGGAGCAACGTATATTCATGTGAAGTTTTCCTCATGGTGCACCTATTCTTAAGTTTTGTTTTGTTAAACACAGTTCACTTTTTAATGTTCCAGGCAGCAGCAGCAGCACCAACAGCAGCAGCAGGCAGCAGATCCACCAGGACAGGTCTCTCATCCATGTGGAAAGCCGACCACGAGTTCAGGAGCATTCGGGAACGATCTCGGTACAACTCTCTGCCATCTTGTTGTTACCTGCACACTCTGTTCAGTACAAGGCTTCATGTGTACCTTATAGTTTTTTCTCACCTCCTTAATCATATTACAACTTTAAGAGTTTTATTTGTTTGTTTTTGCCTTAGGGTGTGCACACTCATTGGAGAGAGAGACAGACACAGTGAGAGGAAAGTGAGAAATCATTCCCCAGGAAGGATAGCTATACCACAGTCCCTTCTCCTCCATTCTCCTCCCAGGATCTTGGACATGCATGCACACCCACCTGGTGTGATTTTAAAGCCACTAAGTCCAGGAGTAGAACCATGGTCAGCCATATGGGAGTCCAATGACATAACTGCTATGCCATCTGCTAGCGCCCATATTACAACTTTTAAATTAATTTGTAATCCACTGAATTTCCCTGGATTCAAGAACAGGCAGACAAGAGTGCTTAGGGGTTTTGCTCTGAAATTTTAAAGATATTATTTGCAATTTCACAGTAATGAGTACATCCTCAAAAAATTCCTGAGAGATAATACTAGGTAGAAAATAAATACATTTTACCATCTGGAGAATTAAAAACACTTGAAAGTAATTTAAGTAGCAACAGGAAGTCTAGAGTTACTTACCAGGCCTTGGTTTAGTAAGTCTTAAACTTTGGCCAATTATTGGTAGTAGAAGCTAAATGAAAAGAAAATTTAACTGACAAAGGACTTATAAGAAGAACATGTAAAGAACTCTCCAAAGTGAACAATATGGGACCAGCAGGTGGCATGGTTAAAGCGCTGGACTCCCACATGGCTGACTGTAGTTTGAGTCCTGAACCTGGTATCTTGCTTTCTCTGTCTCATGCATGTGCCCTAGAGAAAATTAATAATAATAATAATAAATTTGGGACCAGCAGTTGGCGTAATGTCAGTGCGACTGTACTCCCATATAGTTGACTGCAGTTTGTGTCCTGGACTCAGTGGCTTAAACTCACGCCGGGCATGTATGTGTGTGTGCCCAAGATCCTGAGAGGAGAATGGAGGAGAAGGGATTGTGGTATAACCATCCCCCCAGGAGGTGATTTCTTGCTTTCTGTCTCTCTGTCTTTCTCTGTTTTTCTGGCGAGCGCACACGCCCTATAGCAAAAACTTCTCAAAAAAAAAAAAAAAAACTAAAATAAAATAATAATACAAAATTTAATTAAATAATTCTTTCTCTCTCTCTCTTTTTTTTTTTTTTTTTTGGAGAAGGTTTTGCTATTGGGCGCGGGCGCTCGCCAGAAAGACAGAGAAAGACAAAGACAGAAAGCAAGAAATCACCCCCCAGGAGGGATGGCCACACTACGATCCCTTCTCTATTCTACTCTCAGGATTCTGTGCCTGTACATACACCCAGCGTGAGTTTAAGCCACTGGGTCCAAGACTCAAACCGCAGTCAACTACATGGAGTCCAGCAACATAGCCATTTCACCAACTGCTTGTCCCAATTCTTTACTTTTCTTTTAGAGAGGGATCTTTGCTATAGGGCATGTGCATTTACTGGAGAGACAGAAAGCAAGAAATCATCCCCCAGGAGGGATGGCCACACTACGATCCCTTCTCTATTCTACTCTCAGGATTCTGGGCCTGTACATACACCTGACATGAGTTTCAAGCTACTTGGCCTGGGACTCGAACTGTAGTTGACCATATGGGAGTCTAGTGACATAACCATTATGCCATCTGCTGGCCCCTAAATAAACAATTCTTAAAAGAAAACAGTAAGCAGTAAGAAACAAACAGGCCTGGGGACCAGCAGTTGGCATAATGGCTATGTCGCTGGACTCCCATGTAGTTAACTGTGGTTAGAGTCCCGTACCCAGTGGCTTAAACTCATGCCAGGTGCATGTGCATCTGTGCCCAAGATCCCGAGAGGAGAATGGAGGAGAAGGGATTGAGGCATGGTCATCCCCCTGGGGGGGGGGGATTTCTCGCTTTCTGTCTCTCTGTCTCTCTCTGTCTTTCTGACGAGCGCACGTGCCCTATAGCAATAACCTCTCAAAAACAAAAAAGAAAAGTAAAGAAACAAACAGGCCCTGGCACAGTGCTGTGTTCTGTTAAGATAATGTACTCCCCAGGCTGGGACCACATGGGAGGCTGAGGTTCGATTCCCCAGTCCTATTTAAAGGCTGGTGTGGTGTTATGTGCCTATAATCCCAGGGACTCAGGGAGGCTGAGGCAGGAGGATCTCAAGGTTGAGGCTGGCCTGGCAACGTACTGAGAGCTGTCTGAAAAAGAGGCAGGCATTGTGGCATGTACCTGTAGTCCTAGCTAGAAGGCTCAGGCAGGATGATCTTGTCATGGTGAGGCCCTACTTATTACAAAAATGAAAGAAAATGCAACTCAGAGATGGGTAAAGGATTTAAAAAGATGTCATCGAACAAGATACAAGGATGACAGATAAGCACATGAAAAGATACCCCTCACTAGTCCATAGGGAAATACATGTTAACAAACAACAATACCACGAGCTGGAAAGGGTCATAGCAGCTGGGACTTGCATGCACTGTCAGTGAAAATGTATAATGGAGTAGCAGTTTGGGAAAATAGTTTGTCATTTTCTTATACCTTAAACATACTTAACCATGTGACTCAGAAGTCCAGCTTCTAAGTTTATAATCAAGAGAAAAGAAAACCTAGGTTTGCAAAAAAAACTTACGTGCGAATGCTTGTAGCAGCTTGTTTTGTACTTGCCAAAATTAGAAATTGCATAAATGGGGACTGGCAGTTAGCGTAATGGCTATGTCACTGTAGTCCCATGTAGTCAACCTTGATTCAAGTCCCGGACCCGATGGCTTAAACTCATGCCAGGTACGTGTGTGTGTGCCCAAGATCCCAAGAGGAGAATTGAGGAAAAGGGATTGCTGCATGGCCATCCACCCGGGGGGGTGATTTCGCACTTTCTGTCTCACCATCTTTCCCTCTTTCTGGCAAGCGCACATGCCCTATAGCAAAAAATCTCTCCAGGAAAAAAAAAAGAAATTGCATAAGTGTTGTTGACTTCTGGGGGTTAGCAGGTAGCACAGAGGTTAAGGTGGCTGGATCCCACATGGTCATCTAGCAGTCTGAGTCCTGAACCTGGTGACTTGAAAATCACACCAGGTGTAATGCCAAAAGCCTGAGAGGAGAATGGAGGAGAAGAGATAGTGGCATGGCCATTCCCCCTGGGGGGTGATTTCTCACTTCTTCTTTTGTCTCTGTCTTTCTCCAACAAGAGCACATACCCTATGACAGAAATCTAAAAACAAAACAAAATAATTTCTTAAAAGCATAAATTCTTTATATATACCGTAGATCTCAAATGTGTCATGCTAAGTGAAAGAAACCATATTCAGAAGGCTGGCAGGTGGTGTGGTGGTTAAGGGCACTGGACTCCCATCTGGCTGATTGAAAGTCCTGGACCTGGTGGCTTGCTTTCTCACTTTCCCTCTCTTTTCCTCTCTCTCTCTGTCTCTCTCTGGTTAAATTAAAATTAAATAATTAATTAAATAATTCTTAGAAACAAAAGGCTGTATATGGGGCCAGCGGGTGGTATGATGGTTAAGATGCTGGACTCCCACATGGCTAACCACATTTTGAGCCCCATACCTGGTGGCTTAAAAATCACACTGGGTGTGTGTGTTTGCATGCCCAAAATCTCAAGAGGAATATGGGAGAGAAAGGATTGTGATGTGACCATCTCTCCTGAGGGGTGATTCCTCACTCTGTCTCTCTCCAGCGAGCACACATACCCTATGGCCAAAACCTCCAAAAAAAAGAAAGAAAGGGCTATACACACACTGTATAATTCCATTGATCCGCCATGCCGAGAATGTATCAGTTGTTGCCTGATATGACCAGAAAGAGGAGCAACTTGGGGGGCGATGGAAAGGTTCTGTATCTTGACAGTGGTGGTGGTTGTATAACTGTACATTTATCAAAAATTATAGAACTGGGGACCAGCAGTTAGCGTAATGGCTGTGTCGCTGGACTCCCATGTAGTCGACCGTGGTTCGAGTCCTGGACCCGGTGGCTTAAACTCACACTGGGTGCGTGTGCATGCGTCCCAAGATCCCGAGAGGAGAATGGAGGAGAAGGGATTGCAGTGTGGCCATCCCCCCTGGTGGGTGATTTCTCACTTTCTATCTTTCTCTCTGCCTCCGTCTGGCGAGCACACGCGCCCTATAGCAAAAAAAAAAAGTCTCAAAAAAAAAAAATTATAGAACTGGACCAGCCGCTATGGCACAGCAGTAGTACAAGTGCCCTGCAAGGCTGAAAGCCAAGTGATGACCCTGGGCTCAGATTCCCAGGCTGGCCTGAAAACACAATGGGTATGGGCACCCAGGATCCCGAGGAGCTGGAGGCCAGAGGAAAGGGATCATGGCATGACACTGCCGGGTCTGCTTCCCCCCCTCTCTCTTGCACAGTTGCTACTGTAAAAAACAATGTAGAATTATAAGAGAAGTTTTTTTAATGTAAACTAGGAGAAAAGAAAGGAAGCTAGTGTTCAAGCAGAAATATGTTTTCTGAAAGCTTACCTTTTGATGATGACTTTGAGACTTTCTTAGAAATCTCTAAGAAACGTGTGTTTCTTTCCCAACAGGCGATGATGCTATGAGTGAAGAAGACATGCTTCAGGCAGCCGTCACCTTGTCTTTGGAAACTGTTAGAAATAATTTGAAAACTGAAGGAAAGAAATAATACCTTTTAAAAATCATTTAGATATTCATACTTTCCAACATTATCCTGTGTGATTGCAGCATAGGGTCCATTTTGATAATGTTGTCGAAGAGAACAATGTTCAACAGAGGAAATAAGACTTTTAGGTGGTTTGCACACAAAATGATGAGAAAGTGGGAAAATGCATCTGTAGGATAAATAATGATCTTCCAAATACTAGCCAAAGAGGCATTCAGTAATTAAAGAAATTTAAAATAGTTTTCTAAATGTTTCTTTTTTGAGTGTGCAATATCTTAACATGTCTAAAACAAGGGCATTTTTCTTGGGTATTTTTTCTTTAGTTTTTGCTATAGGGCACGTATATGCACCAGAGGGAGACAGAGAGAGAAAAACCGAGAAATTTCCCCTCAGTGGGGGTGGTCACGCTCCAATTCTTTCTCCTTCATTCTCTTCTTGGGATTTTGGATGCGCACGCACATGCGCCCAGTGTGATTTTCAAGCCACCAGGTTTGGGACTCGAACCACTGAGTTAGCTATGTGGGGTCAGCTCCTTAACCTCCATGCCAACTGCTGACCCGCTTGGATCTTTTTGCAATCCAACTAACTAGCTCTTGCCACACAACTTTTCCCATAAAGTTTTTATCTTCTTTTTTCTGTTTTGTTATAGACAGTTGGGCTCACTTTTGTCATCTAACAGTTGCTTTTATTTCTCATTAACCAAATTAACTGTCAGGAAGAATCTCTTGTCTGTGCTGTAAAGGATAAACCATTCTCCCTCCAACTGTGTATTGTGCACTTAGGTGTTTTCTCGTATCAGAGATTTTTTTTTTTGCTACCTGGTTTTCATTATTTTCCTACAGCTATTGAAAATTATAATCTTTTCTGAGGTTTTGTTTCTTAAACTTTCTACCATGGGATCATTATTTCATGATTCTGGTGCATTCCTAAACTCTGAAATCAGCTCTGCAGAAGTATTTGAGAATAAATGAGCATTTTTAAAATGTGTGAGCATGTGCTTTTCCAGATCTTTACAAGTGTCTTTTCATTTATGTCAGAACATGACAACTTTGTTGTAACCCCTCTTCCTGCACCTTATTTCTTCTCCAGCCCAGAAGAAGAGGAGAAGCATAATATGCAAGCAGGTTTCCTTCTGGTATGAGACATAACACGTATACCCACCATGAATGTATGATAGACAAAACTTGGCCTTCAATTTTAGCAAGTTGCATTTTTGTCTCCGGTGACTGGAGCTTTCTGTTCTATTTACAGTTGAGTCATGGATGTAGATGTCTGCTTCACATCTTTTAGTAGGTATAGCTTGCCAGAGATGGTGGCACATAAAAATAATTTACAAAAAATAGTATTTAAATTGGTACTGTGATTTGACACTTGTATCATGTCTCAATAGCTAAAGAATGATAGAATTCACAGTACTTAATGAGTCTGTATATAAAAAAGTCCTTAGTTTTGATAAACAATCTTTATTCGAGGTGCACAGAGAGTTTCTTGTTGAGTCAGTATAGTAGTATGATTTTGATGAACATGAACCATGTCTCTTTGAAATGGGTGTTTTAGGTCCCGTCATGCCCTCCCCAGCCCTCACTCTTCTTCCTTTTTGAATATTGAATTTCTTGTTAGCTAAAATTCAAGGAGAAATTTTAGCTGACAATTTAGAAAGCTAAAGTATGGTGTGTTGCCCTACTGAGGTGCGGCTGCACGCGTGTTATCAGGGAAAGGTTTTTGATCTAGAATTTGTTGCTAACCTAGAAGAGATTTTTAAAAAAATCTTTTATTTATGATTATGAAATCGCTTTTTTATCGGATAAAACAGTTGTTTTTTTTTTTAGTTATTACTTTGTGCCAATTAAATTTTTCTGAAGTTTTCCTTACAGAATTAGTTTTATTTTAAAATCTAAAATTTTCTCTTAACAATCAGAAATGTTTCAAAAGAATTAATTGGGCTGTCAGAAAAGTCATGATGCATTTTTGCATTAAAAAGCTTAGAAAAAAATGATGTTATGACTTTTCCAGCAACCCAGTATAAACGTGAGAACTGTAAGAGATGCTGGGATTTAGTACCACTCCCTCAAGATTTATAAAACTAAAACTGTAAGATTGAATATCTATGTAATTACGCCTCAGTATGGTAGTCATATTTTCCGTGGATATTTGGCCTTTACTTTTGACCACTGAAAAATTATATTAAATATTTCATACTCGTGAACTGATGAGCTACCGAAATACAAAAATGAGGAAACCAACATGCACTTAAATGTTTTAACTATAAAATTTATAATGGTCATACATTATGTACCATCGTTAAAGTCCTCAAGAAAATATGGCATGTTGACCTTTATTTGTTAAGGACTTCTTAAAGCAAAGCTGAGTACACACTGGATACATTCGAATGTGTTTTGTTAAGTTTGTTTTGAAATCATTGTATTTGGCACGTAGATGTAGAATCACTGGTGAATTGCCATCTTGTTTGGATTGGCTTCATTTAATGCCATTGATTGGCCAGTATGAAGAGATAGATACCAGTGCACCTAACCACAGTATCACAACATTCAGTTACGCAAAGCAGTAACTGGCCCAATGTTTCAGATTCTCAGGAGGATTCTTTAATTAACACTGATGACCTCCAGGTGGTGTGGTGGTTAAACTACTGGATTCCACACATCAGGAACTGCCATTTATTATAAACCATCTGCAAGAAAATGAGGAACAACTGAATTCAAATAACTGTCCTATCAAGAAATTTATGATGATTTCCATTTTATTTTATCAATTGGGAACACTTTAATGTTTAATATTTAAACTGTTGGTATCATTTTTCTAATGTATAATTTGTATTACCAGGATAAAATATGTACAGTGATGATGCTACTGTTAGGAAGTAAAGTTTAAACAAAATTTGGAAATACTACTTTCTTGTTTTCAGATGTCATGAATTTATTAAGTGGTTATTTATGTTTTAAAAGTGCGGAATAGTTAAACTGTGATCTAAAACTATTAACATACTTATTTTTATGTTAATTAAAATACAAGTATTTCAGTAATATAAATTGTTAGAAAAGATTGCTTCTGGTAGATTCTATATTTAAACTTAGATCTTGGCCAAATAATTTACAATTCACACATTTCATTTAAGGAGGTGCTTTTTTTTTAACTTGATTTTTTTCTTAATTAAGGCTTTATTCCTGATGCCAAAGTTAAGGAGGAAAAAAGTTTATACTAGTTAAATATCATAGGTAAAACTACTAGTAGTCTATATTGTTTTATTTAATATTAAGTTGAATAAAATAAATTTTATTTGTCAGAGACTAAATCACATTTTGAATATCTACATGTTCGATACTGTTTTTAAAATTACGCTAGTGCCAAGAGTTACTACTTCATGAAACTGGCCTGTTAGATCTGTGCAAATGCAAATGAATTGATTCAGCTCTGGTATTATTATATGATAATTTTAAAATCTTAAGTTGAAAATAAATCCTGATGTTTAAAATCCTTTTATGAATTTGCTATAAGGTGCGTGTGTTGCCAGAGAGAGAAAGAGAAAGTGAGAAAGCACACTCAGGGAGGATGGCCATTCTTCTCTCTGGATTTTGGGTATGCACGTACACACACTTAGTGTGTTTTTCAGTTCACCAGATTGGTGACTTGGACCGCACAGGCCATGTGGGATCTAGCCTCCTTCATTGCCATGCCACTAACTGGCCCAATGTTTCAGATTCTCAGGAGGATTCTTTAATTAACACTGATGACCTCCAGGTGGTGTGGTGGTTAAACTACTGGATTCCACATAACAGACTCTGTGGTAAGAGTCTGGACCTTGCGACTTGAAAATCATATTGGACATGTCTCATGAATAGAGGAGAATGGAGAAGGGATTGTGACATGGCCATATTCCTGTGGGATGATTTCTCACTTTCTCTCTGTCACTTTCTTTTTCTCTCCGGAATGCATACACCCTATAGTAAAAACAAAAACAAATAGAAAAAAAAAACTGTGTGTGTCATTGGAAAGGCCTCAGGCCATTGTTTTCAAAGTTGTTATATCTGAGACCTAACAAGTATGTAGATGTGGTATGTGAGGCCTTAATTACAAACCAGATCAGATCAAGTGATCATTCAGCAACGTAAATAATATTTCATTTTTAAATGTTCAAAATAAAAATTTCATTCCTGGTCCCTTTGTAACTAGCATTTTTTTGCCTAAAAAAAAGAATCAGCTTTGTATTTTTTAAAAAAAAAGTCATATACACAATGAAAATATTTTGTTCTGTTATGTTTTCATGAAAAAGAAAACTGACATCATTAATTCTCAAATTTTGATTTTTTAAAAAATTCAAAACCTTTGCTATTTTAATTTTTTTCCAAAATAGTCTGGCATTTTCAAATTAGTGGTAATAGCAATTAACCTGTTTAATAATAGCATTTTAAGACTGAAGACATAGACAAAGGAGTGAGAAGGATTTAATGAAATATATGTGGAAATTTCTGATTTGTTTAAGCAACACTCAGTTGTCTCTTGCATAATTCAAAGGTAGATGTGTCTGGAATTTTTTAATGTTTTTTTTTTTTTAAGGAAAATGTACATTTGAAATGTGATTAATTTCTACAGCACTGGACTAGGCATAACTTTTTAAAAATTACTGTTCTGTATAAGTATTTGAAATTCATATACAAAAACCATCTGAAAGGAAAGCAAGGTCTTTTGGCCATGGTGCAAGTGCCCTGTGGCAGTGCTGTTTTCTCAGGGCCCTGTGCTGCCCTCTGTGTGCTCCCCTATCAGAGGTGCTGGCCCTTACTACACGCACCGCCCTTCCTGTGTGGGCCTTAGAAAAGCCGGGCTTCCAAAGCACTGTTAAAACGCCGAGGATTCTATTAATGTGGATGTTCACTGAGTTGTATTTTAAATATCAAAGATTATTAAATAAAGATAATGTTTGCTTTTTTATTTCCTTTGCATTTGTGTTTATTGCTCATTCATATAGCCTTGCGATTCAAAGTATGATTGGAGGACCTGCACATCAGTATCACCCGAGAGCGAGCTTTTCACACGTACAGCAGTTTCAGGCCCACTCAGACCTACTGAACCAGATTCTGCAATTTTTTTTTTAAGATTTTATTTATTTATATTATGTTACCATAATAATAATTATGATTGTTTTTTTAATTTGGCAAGAGAGAGAGAGAGGAAAAGTGAGAAAGCAAGCCACTAGGTCCAGGACTTGGTCAGCCATTGGGAGTCCAGCACCTTAACCACCACACCACCTGCTGGTCCCCAGACATTGCAGTTGTTTTTTTTGGGGGGGAGGGGTGGAGGTTTTTGCTATAGGGCACATGCGCTCGCCAGAGAGTCTCCCCTTAACATATACTGACTGTCAGCACTCTATGCAGAGACCGAAGGACTGGAGGACATACAAGCATCAAAAAGTGTTATGGACACTAGAGCCAAAGTGGAAAGAGTCGGGAGGGTAAGAGTGGAAGGAAAGGAAAAGAAGGAAAGAAGAGAAAAGGAAATTTGGAGAAAAAAATGGAGAGGTAGGGACCAGCAGTTGGCGTAATGGCTATGTTGCTGGACTCCCATGTAGTTGACCATGGTTCGAGTCCCTGACCTGGTGGCTTAAATTCATGCCAGGCATGTGTGTGTGCATGCCCAATTTCCCAAGAGGAGGATGGAGGAGAAGGGATTGCGGTGTGGCCATCCCCCCCTAGGGGATGATTTCTCGCTTTCTGTCTTTCTGTCTCTGTCTTTCTGGTGAGTTCACGTGCCCTATAACAAAAACCTCTCCAAAAAAACAAAAAGGAGAGGTAAGGCATTTGTGGGATGCGGATATGCTTTATTATTTGTTGATGAGGATGTGCATATGTACTCAACTGGGCTGGACTGAGGTGTGTGTCAAGCTGGGTAAAGTCTCTATAATCTAAATGATGTATAGCAATTAAATGTATAAATAATAATTAAAATTAATAACATTATTTTAAAAATTATTGGTAGATACTTGAAAATGATTTGTCCTTTAATAATAAAAAAAATCTAATAGTTAAGGAATGTTTAAAAATAAAAGGAACTCTAGAGAGTCTATACCTATAGGAAATATAAACTCCATGTACAATAGCCAAACTTCTCACTGTCATCCAGGAACCCAGTTAAATCCTAAGCTCTTGTCATTCCCTATCCCACTCTGAGTTAAAAGCCAGAGTCCTTATAATGGCCTACCAGGCTGTATGTGATCTTCCTCTTTCACAGTCTTGCTTCTGGGTTCTCAATGCTTACAACCCTTCCCTGGTCCTTTCTGCCATAGCCATCCTTGCCTTCTTGCCAACTGTCTAAACTTCCAAGAATTCTTTTGATGTGAGGCCTTTGCATAGGCTGTTTCTTTCTATCTGGATTGCCTTTTTCTCAAATATCTACATTCCCTGCTCCCTTATTTCCTTCAAGTCTCTGTTCAAAGATCACCTTATCTAGGCCAGCCAGTGTCATAGTGGTTAAGATGCTGGCTCCTACATGGCCAATTACACTGTTAAAGTTCTAGACCCATTGGCTTGAAAAACATTCTGAGCACATGTACACGTTTGTCCATAAATCCTAAGAAGAAAGGACTGTGGCATGGCCACTTCCCTGGTGGGTACCTTCTTTCTTTCTTTTCTTTTTTTGTTTTTTTTAAGAATTATTTATCGGGACTAGCAAATGGTATAATGGTTATGTTGCTGGACTTCCACATAGTCAACTGCGGTTTGAATCTCAGATCCAGCAGCTTAAAACTCATGGCAGGCAGGGAACCAGCAGTTAGTGTAATGGCTATGTCGCTGGACTCCCACGTAGTCGACCACGGTTCGTGTCCCGGACCCAGTGGCTTAAAACTCACGCCGGGCGCGTGTGCGTGCGTGCCCAAGATCCCGAGAGGAGAATGGAGGAGAAGGGATTGCGGCGTGACCATCCCCCCTGGGGGGTGATTTCTCGCTTTCTGTCTCTATGTCTCTCTCTGTCTGTCTGGCGAGCACACGCGCCCTACAGTGAAAAT
>NW_006159978.1:551129-590084 GCF_000334495.1 Tupaia belangeri chinensis | reverse complement strand
CCCATAATCCTGAGAGGAGAATGGAGGAGAAGGGACTGTGGTGTGGCCATCTCCCCAGGGGGTGATTTCTTGCTGTCTGTCTCTCTGGTGAGTGCAAGTGCCCTATAGCAAAAATCTCTCTCTCAAATAAAAAAATTACTTATTTAATTTTATTTATTATTATTATTAATTTGATCAGTGAGAGACAGAGAGGGAGAGACAGAGGAGGGAAAGTGAGAAAACAAGTTACCAGGTCTAGGACTTGAACCATTTGGGAGTCTAACACCTTAACCACCATGCCACCTGGTATCATCCCCTCTTTTAAAAAAATACACTTGTATTTTTTAAAAAAAATTATTTTTATTTAACTTTATTATTATTATACTTTTAATTTGCCCAGAGATGGACACACACACACACACACACACACACACACACATAGAGAGAGAGAGAAAGAGAGACAGACAGACAGAGAGAGAGAGAGAGAGAGAGTCATGTAGGAGTCCAGTGTCTTTAGCCACCATGCCACCTGCTGGCCCCCAATAAACTTGTATTTTTAAATAACTTTGTATTCCATTTTTCCAGAAACCTTTTTTTTTTTTTAAGTTTGCTAGAGGGCACATTACTCCAGAGACAGAGGAAAGGAGAGAAAGCACTATCCAGGGTAGATGATCATGCTGCAATCCCTTCTCCTCCACTCTCTGAGGACTTTTGGGCACACACATACATGTGTGTAGTGCGTTTTTCAAGCTGCCAGGTCAAAAACTTGAATCATGCAGTTGGCCATGTGGGATTCAGCTGCCTTAATCACCACATCACCTTGCTGGCCCCTGGTGGGCTTTCTTTCTCTCGTGAGCACATATACCCTATAGCAATATTTAAAAAAAAGCAAAGTCTTTTTTTAAAATATTGAGGTCTTCTATGATGCCCCTCCCTTGTCCTTCCCATATCATCGATATCATTTTATCCCTATAAGTCCCACAGCAGTCATTACCACCTGTCTTACATTCATTACATTTTATTTATTATCTGTGCCTTCCCATTAGGATGCAAATTTCATGACACTTAACACTGCATGTGTTTTTCTCTTGGTGTATCCCCAGTGCCTAGAATAATGGCAGACACATTAATAAGCTACTGATCATCTATGTGACACATCTTAGAAACTTTTTTTAGAACTCACCAGTACCAGGCTGTGCCAGTACTGTTCCAAGCACTTAAAAATATTACCTCATTTGGGATCAGCAGATGTTGTAATGGTTACGTTGCTGGACTCCTGCATAGTTGACTGCAATTCAAGTCCCAGACCTGGTGGCTTAAAACTCACGCCAGGCACATACGTGTGTGTGCCCAAAATCCTGAGAGAAGAATGGACGACAAGGGATTGCAGTGTGGCCACCAGCCCTGCCCCCCCAGGGGGAAGGATGTGATTTCTCACTTTCTGTCTATCGCTTCGGCGAGTGCAAGTTCCTTAGAGCAAAAATCTCTCTTAAACAAACAAACACCTTATTTAATTTTCCTACAAACTCGGCCAGTAAGCATAATTATTATCATTCTCTCTCTCTTTCTTTTTTTTTTCTTTTGGAGAGATTTTTGCTATAGGGTGCGTCCACTTGCTAGAGAGAAAGAAAGCAAGAAATCACTCCCTGGGAGGGTGGCCACCCCACAGTCCTTTCTCCTCCAGTCTCCTTTTGGGATTTTGGTCACGCACGCACACAGGCCTAGTGTGAGTTTTAAGCCTCCGGGTCCTGGACTCGAACTGCAGTCAACTACATGGGAGTACAGCAACATAACCATTACGCCATCTGCTGGTCCCCCATTCTCCATTTTCAATGAGAAATTGATGCACAGAGAGGTTAACATACCCAAGGTCATACAGCTAAGTGACAGAAGTCGGCAGTCAGAATGGAGTCTGTACCTTCTTCCCCCAGGCTATGACGTCATTCACATAAATACACAGAGAGGATTTAATATACACTTCTGGGAGGAGATGAACATTTTCTTTTCAAAGCACTCAGATTTCAGGGAGAGCTGCTATTGCCTGATACTATCAGATATCAAATACTGGAGGCATTCCCAAGCGTTCTTTTTTGCAAACAGTGCAGTCTGTGGCAGCCCCTCCTATGAGAAGTCAGAGAAAGATGCCAGTGTATTCTGTGCTTTGCTTAAAAGAACAAACATGTCATATCTTTTCTCCTTTCTCTTTCCTGTTACATCTTTTCCAAACAAAAAACACCTAGTACTGTCCCTGGCCAGGTGTGGGTGTGTGCTCGTACCACTGCGTCAAGTGCTTGAAAGTCACAGGAGAACCGTTCTTCCTTTAGGAAGGAAAGCAAGCAAGCAGGACACCGGTGTGTCAGAATCAGTTCGTGTAACTGAGGACCTGGGGAGGGGATAGGGCCTTGCATAGCTAGCACAATATGAAAGCACGGATGGTTTTACTTTACAACAGTATTTCTTCTCTATTAAGCTGTCGTGCAGTCCTGTAACGAATCCTTTCGCAAAAGGGTTGTCTATGTTTTCACTTCATGGTTGAAATCGGCTTCAGGAATCAAGTTCGCTGTACAACTAGTTTCAGCTGTGAGGACAGCCACCAGAGGGAACGCCCATAGAAAGTAATCAATGTGTTTCCTGCGTGGACACTCGAATTTGCAACCCGTCCTCTGTATCTTGTATCCTCAGTTGTTTCCACAATTCCGGGCACAGAGCAGCCCTTCAGAGGCTGGATAATCGATACGACAACGTGTGATAAGTTACTTCAAGCCTTCCTGCGCAGTGGGTCGACCCCGCCAAGTCTCCCCGCACCTCTGAGCCTTCGCGGGTGTAACTAGAAATAAAACATTCAGGTGTCAACACCACAGTAGGGTCTGTAAAGCTCCTGGGTTATGTCCACGGGGGCCAAGGGTCGGATCCGCATCAAAACTCAGCCACGTCGCAGCCTGCTCTCCTGGCTGTCCTTCCCGCAGCCCAAGCCAGCTGGTTACGTGGAAGCCGACCTTGCCCTGGACTGGGAGTACCGGCCCCGCCAGCTCGCCCCCGCGGTCCTCCGCCATCCCAGGCTCCCTTGCGCCCAGGACACGTCCGGCGGCTTCGAGGGGCCTTTCTACCCCACGGGCGGCCTCTCTATGATCCGCTGCCGCTTTTAGAGCGGGTGTCATGGCGGCCGGGGCCGGGGGGGGGGGGGGTTGTCACGGAAGGAGTTTATCACAGAGCTGGGGGAAGGTGCTGAAGCGGAGGAAGAAGTGGTCCCATCGGACGGTGGGAAGTCGCGGGAATGAGTGGAGGCCGTGAGGGCGTGTCGGTGGCACTAGCGGCGGGCCCCGCTAAAGTCCCAGGCCGAACCTCTGCGTTCTGAGGCAGAACCTGGCCGTTGGTGGGCGCCTCGGGCGGAGTTAACGAATCCCGAGTGTTGTGATTTGTCATAGTGTTGCCAGGGCAGGGGTTCCAGGGCGTTTGGCGGGGTCGGCCGGCGGCGCTGGACTCTCTTCTGGGGTCGTCTTCTCAACCCGCAGCGATGTCGTCCTGGTTTGGGGGCCTCGGCTCCGGCTTGAGCCAGTCTCTGGGTCAGGTCGGGGGCAGCCTGGCTTCCTTCACCGGACAGATTTCAGACTTCACCAAGGACATGCTGTTGGAGGGCACGGAGGAAGTGGAAGGTAACAGCTGGAGCGAGGGGAGGGAGGGCTTGCTTCCCACGTCGGTCCACCCGGAGACGCGGACGGGTCGCAGAGGACTTTGCTCGGTACCCCCCTTCTCCGGCACCTTCTCAGCCGTTTCTGTGCTTGCGGGACCACTGGGGTCGGGACCGGAGTTCGGCTCCCCTCGCTCTGAGTACTCGCCATATCAAGCAGAGCGAAACCGCCTCTGCGTTGAGTAGTGTTTATTTTGTGTGCTTCATCCCCGCCCGACACTTATTTTGCCCTCAGTTTGGGGGGCGGGTCTAACTTCGATCAGTCTTCCCTTATTTTGACCCAGTTTGAAAAATTGTGTATGGCAAATAGTCGCTTTTTTGTATCTATTTTTGTAACAATTGATATAACTCATAATTAAAAACATTTGGCGATTCTCTTATCCATTCTTGATTATGTTGTTAGTGAAACATGGGTATGTCTTTCTATTCTTGTATATTTTTTTCGTAATGACACATTGAGGCGTTCCAGCTGAAAATGTATTTTTGTGTATAAATACCCAGTTTCCCCCCACATTTCGTCAGTACAGCAATGATGATACCCTAGTCTTTGGGTATCCTGAGCAACCGTCACTCATTTTTTAACCACCCCCCCTTTCCCCTTTTTTTTTTTACTGGTTTGTAGTGGCACAGAGTTACATTTACCTGGTAATCAGTGGTTGATTACTGTTTTGAAATTTCTTTCAACAAGTGTCCTTTGGATCAAAAGAGTTTTTACATTCCCATCTAGGTCAGCCTCCAGGGAGATAATGACCTAGTCTTTGGGATGAGAACAGGTGGCTTATTAATCAGCATTCTGGTTTAATTTTTTAAATCATGATTTAACTGAGCCTTCATATTTATTTGGTTGAAATTGAGAAGGATGGTTGCTATAGAAAGAGATGTTTATGTTTAGAATTTCTGTGGGGTCTATTTGGACGGAAGATTGAAGAGCTGGTGAAATCCATTTTACTGCTCCTTCAAGTCTTTGTGGGTGAGGTCCATCAGGTGGTACAGGTTGGGGAATGGGAGTGAAAGGACTTCTTCCTGTGTCCAGGAAAAAGGTCATGGGACTTTGAAGTCAGAAGTAGAGAAGGGTTAGATAACTATGAGCAATGATTAGTCTTCCCTTGTATCCTAGAAAGGATGAAACAGAAAGGATGAAAACAGTTGGCTGTTCTGTTGATCCTAAGCCAGGAAATGTGCATCCCTCTGTGTGTCGCCTCTTGCAGAATTAAGGTGGAATTCATTTTTTTCCCACTGAATGATGCTCCTGCACTCTCAGTCTCAGTGCTTTCACTACCTACACGCTTTTCTAAACCAGAATTTTTCATGTCTCTGTTTTGTCTCTTTCATCTCCTTCTAGTTAGTCACTAAACCTTGTTCATCCTATGTGAGAATTGTCCTTTCCTTTATTACTCCTGCTTCCTTAGTTCAGATCCTCAGAATCTCTCCCAGGGACTGTTTCTCTTTCATGTACTGTCACCCAGTTTGCCCTACTCCAATCCATTTTCTGTTGTATTGGTAGTTACTTTTTCTTTTTTTGGAGAGGTTTTCGCTATAGGGCACGTGCGCTCGCCAGATAGACAGAGACAGACAGAGAGACAGAAAGCGAGAAATCACCCCCCAGAGGGGATGGTCATGCCGCAATCCCTTCTCCTCCATTCTCCTCTCAGGATCTTGGGCACGCACGCACATGCGCCCGGCGTGAGTTTAAGCCACCGGGTCCAGGACACGAACCGCGGTTGACTACGTGGGAGTCCAGCAACATAGCCATTACGCTAACTGCTGGTTCCCGGTAGTTACTTTTTCTAAAAACTAATTTTTTAAAAACATCTTAACTCTGTTACTGACAGGATAAAATCGAAACCTCTTAGTTTTGGAAGGCTAAGTAGCTATCTTGCCAGGTTTCAGCCTACCTTTTCTATTTGTTATACTGTCATATCTAAACATATGCAAACTTATGTACATATGTGTGCTTGTACCCAGAGCTTCTGTCATACAGAACTTTGTCAGATACGGTACCCACACAACTCCCTCTGCTTCCTCTCTCACCCTCATTTGCCTGGCAGACAGTTTCCTATGTGATCCTGCTCACATCTGTACTTGGTGAAACCATGCTGACTCTCACACAGGTTAAATTGGTTGCCATTGATCTCATTTCTAACAGAACTTTGTGAATCTCTTCATGACAACATTCACCACATTAAGTTATAATTTGTCTCTCCTTGAAGCTCAGGATTGTGACTCTTTTTTTTTGGTCCTTATGTTACCCATGTGTGGGATTGTCTTTGGTATGTAGTAGATAGTCAATAAAAATTGTACAAGTGGGAGATTAGAAATCTGCAAAGTTGTTTAATGCTTTCGCATTAATTGCATTCCCTTTGCATTGAAGTAGAAC
The DNA here is from genome assembly GCF_000334495.1 of Tupaia belangeri chinensis. NCBI lineage: Eukaryota > Metazoa > Chordata > Mammalia > Scandentia > Tupaiidae > Tupaia > Tupaia belangeri. Next base: position 584,040 of record NW_006159978.1, on the reverse strand, counting down.
TTGCCTAACAATTTATAGATTTTGTAAATTACTAAAAAATAGTATCAGAATATAGTTCACTTATTTATTCAACAAGTATTTATTGAATATTTGCCCTGTACCAGCAATAAACACAAAATTTGCAAAGTAACACTGCTGGTATAACTTGAAAATCATTCATATTGGCTAAGGGCTCTGGACTCCCACATAGCCAGCTGCAGTTTGAGTCCCAGACTTGGAGGCTTGCTTTCTCACTTTCCCTCTCTTTTTCTCTCACTTTGTCCCTCTGGTCAAACTAAAATAAATAAATAAAGTTAATAAAATAATTCTTTTTTTTTAAGAAAGAAAATCATTCATGTTTATAATAGCAGAAGGTTGCTGTTTTACCAAACATTCTGATTTTTTTCAGGGTTGGGCTTTTAATTCAGATGAATATGGATGGAAATTTCATTTCTGTGCATTACAAATTGTGGGATCTTTGACAGATTATTAAATACTTAACCTCTAGTTAAGCAGTTTCCTTATCTGTTAATGAGGGATAATTGTACCTATCATGAGGTTGAAAGGATTAAATGAAATTATGATTGTAAAATTCCTAGAACTGTGTTTAGCAAATAGTAATTATTAGTAATTGGTAGATGTTATATTTTTCCTCATTGAGAAAGTCGGAGGTTTTTGTGTGTGTGTGTGTGTGTGTGTGTGTGTGTGATACCTCTCCTTTTCCTAAAAAGGCTTAGTGTGTGTGCGTGTGCATGTGTGTGTGTGTATTTTTGACTAGGGGTGGGCAGGTGCGGTACTCTAGATAAACCTTTTAAATCCCTCTTTGAAATAATTGATACATTGAACAGTTTAGCTTCCTAAACAGATTAGATTTTACTTTTAAATCCTTCTTTGAAATAATTGCTATATTAAACAGTTTGTCATCCTAAATTTATCTTCCTAACTGAGTAGCAATTAGATGTTCCTTACAGAGTTTTGAGCAAGATGTGCAAACACTGTAGACCCAAGCCTTCCTGGTGATTTTTAAGGCAAGAGGACTGTCTGTCACTGTTATGTTGTACATGCTGCTTTTATTTTCTCTTGGCTTAAAGTTAAGAAAGGTTGTCCTTATAATATTAAAGTGCTTGAGTAAGGAAGAGAATACTATTATAATAGTATCTAACTCTGTGAACGATGATTTTCAGACAGCACTGGTAGTGTCATTTTGTCACTAATCTCTGACATTGCTGATACATTGAAGAATACAAACCAGACCCAGCTCATTCCGATTTTAATCATATTGTGTCTGTGTTAATACATTTCTCTTAGCGTGTTTGGATTCTTTGTTTATAGGTAATTAATTCATAATATTGGAAACAGAAGTTAGAAATAAGGTATTAAATCCCAGGTGATTATGTTTAATCTAAAATGATAGCATACACCAGCAGAGTAGAATTTTAATGTGGCAAAACTTAATTTCCAACAATAACATTTTAATGACCACTTTTTTTTTTTGGAGAGGTTTTTGCTATAGGGTGGGTATGCTCACCAGGAAGACAGAGAGACACAGAGAGACAGAAAGTGAGAAATCACCCCCCATGGAGAATGGCCATGCTGCAATCCCTTTCCTCTATTTTCTTCTTGGGATCTTGGGCACGCATGCACATGCGCCGGGAGTGAATTTAAACCACCGGGTCTGGGACTCGAACCGTGGTCAACTACATGGGAGTCCAGCGACATAGACATTACATTAACTGCTGGTCCAAAATTTTAATGACCACTTCTAAGGGATAAAGGTAGGCATCCTCAGGTGTAGGAGAAATGCAAAAGGAATGACTATATGACAGTGAAGAACATTAGTGGCAATGGAATGTTGTAATGAAAATCAAGTGCTATATGTTTTCTCAGTTTGCCCTCATATCATCCCACCATTGTGTTCAAATTAAGTGAAATATATTTTTCATAAAATGTCTGTTTAGTATGTCTATTGATAAGATACTCAGTATATACTGTTTCTTTTGTAGCAGAATTACCTAATTCTATGAGAAAGGAAATTGAAGCCAATCATGCACTCTTAAGATCAGAGGTAAGGAAAATTAAAGACTACCATCAAACTTAGATTTTTCTTTTTGAATCCATGGAAGTTGTTAAAACTTTATTTCAGTCCCTCCTTTTTCTATTTCTTCTCACTTCTTGTTTATGTCAGTTTTTTGAGCCTTTATCAGCCTTCTTTGGATGAAGAATATGTTACTGCAGGTTGTACTCTTTAATAGTCCCATCAGTATTATTATTTGTTAAATTTGCTATAATGTGTATATGGTCGAGAAAGAGAGAGAGAGAGAGAGAGAGAGAGAGAGAGGTTTTAAGAAACTACCCTCCAGAAGGGATAGCCATGGCTTCCATCTGTATTTTTATATGCTGGAAGTCGGAAAACTGCCAAGTGTACAAATGATAGTGGCAACAAATTATCATTATCAAGGAGTTACTATGTTCTGACAGTGTGCCAGTGCATTTATTTGTGCAGTACATTTGTTTATTTATTTTGGAGAGGTTTTTGCTACAGGGTGCAGCACTCTCCAGAAAGACAGAGACAGAGAGACAGAAAGTGAGAAATCACACCCCAGGGGGGATGGCCATGCCACAATCCCTTCTCCTCCATTCTCCTCTTGGGATCTTGGGCACGCACGCACATGCACCCGGCGTGAGTTTAAGCCACTGGGTCTGGGACTCGAACTGTGGTCAACTACATGGGAGTCCAGCGACATAGCCATTACGCTAACTGCTGGTTCCAGTACCTTTGAGTTTAATATGAAGAGTGTAATTCTGCTTAAAGCTTTTTAATTCTCTAACGTTAAAATAATATTTGGATACAAAGAAGGTTAAAAATATAGGAACAGCATTTTCATTTTATCACTATAAGCGTCTTGGCATGACTAGTTCTACACCTTGTATTTAATAGGGATGAGGAAAGCTTGGAAAGGGTTCAAAGGAAAGCCATTAAGAAAATGAGAGGATTTGGGGCCAGCAGATGGTGTAGTGGTTACATTACTGCACTCCCATGTGGCCCACCGTGGTTCAAGTCCTGGACTCAGTGGCTTGAAAATCATGCCAGGCACGTGTGTGTGCGTGCCCAAGACTCCAGGAGGAGAAAGGAGGAAAAGGGATTGTGGTATGGCCTTCCCCCTACGGGGTGATTTCTCACATTCCCTGTCATTGTCTCTGTTTCCCTCTTGCAAGTGCACATGCCCTATGGCAAAAACTTATATTAAGAAAAAAAAAATGAAAGAATTTAAAAGTGGGATCTATTTGTAAAGGATCAAAGAAAGTTATTTAGCCATGGGATAAGAACAGGGAAGGGAACACTTAATAATATTATTTTAGCAAAAGATAATCTTGGAGTACCATGGTAAGCATCTTTGACTCTCTCCTAGTCCATAAAAAGGGAATATTGAGATTAGGTGTAAGAAAATATTTACTGCAAGCATTATTGAACTCTGGTCTAGATTATCAAGGTAAGATTGTAGAATTTGCAGGCCAGCAAGTGGTGTGAGGGTTAAGGCAGCTGGATCCCATATGGCTGACTGCAGTTTTGAGTTCTGGACTAGTAGCTTAAAAACCATTCTACCAAAAGACAGTTTAAATTCCACATGGCCAAGTGCACAGTTCAAATCCTGGACCCAATGACTTGAAAACATGCTGGGAACATGCATGCATGCCCAAGAATCCTGAGAGGAGAATGGAAGAGAAGGAAGGAAAAGGGCATGGCCATCCTCCCCTTGGGGGTGATTTCTCACTCCCTCTCCTTTCTCCTGCGAGTACAAGTACCCTTACTGAACCTAGGGGGCAAAAAAACAAAAACAAAGCTTGAGGGCCAGCTCTGTAGCTCAAGTAGTTGAGTGCTGAATAGAAGAAGCCAGATCCCACATGACTGATCAGGGTGCCAGTCTTAGCTATGGTAGGGTTGAAAAGAACACTGGGTGCCAAGTGCACGTGTGTTGAATTCTGATTGGATGGAGAATAGGAGGGAAGAGGATCGCAGTGTTGCCCATCTGTGTGCCCTCTGGTCTAAAAAAAAAGTTTATGAAAAAAGGGATTAAAAGATGAAAATGCAGGCCTGCAGGTGTCATGGTGTTTAAGACTCTGGATTCCCACGTGGTTGACTGTAGTTTGAGTCCCAGAACCATAGGCTTGAAAATCACACTGGGCACGTGGGGATGCATACCTAAAATCTCAAGGGGAAAAGGAGGAGAAGGAATTCTGGTGTGGCCATCCTCCCTGAGGAGAGTGACTTCTCACTTTCCCTCTCTTTGTGTCTCCAAAACCAACAGAAAGAACACATAATCTTTATTTGTCTGTATAAGCTCTGTCAAGTTTAAGGCACTTTTTTTTTTTTAAATGCTATGAGGCCAAAAATCGAAGCTTTATTATGGAATATTACATATATCATTATTAGTGTTATGAAGACATTTTTATGTAGTAACACTTTTCATTATGGCATCTTGTATGGTTCTAGACTATAATCAGGACATGTATACAAAGTGACACTTTGGTCCCTTAAGCCAGATACAGGTGAGGATGTCATACACATCATTAATGGACACTTCACACGTTGTCCCAGTGTTAGGGTCTCCGTTTATTCCAGTTGTTCTTCCTTTGGCAGATGGCTATTATGTTTGACTTCAGTACCATGTTGTGGATGCCAGAGAACTTGCATTTGCCAAGGAATAATCTCGTGAGATGCAATGTCATGAAGTAGAATAGTGTAGTCTAATTCAATAAAGTTGCCATTTCTTTGCACTTGCTTGACAGTTTGAATCTTTGCCATTTTATACCAGGTATTTTCTGTAGAATTCTGCCATATTATATAACCACAGGCAACCCAGGCTAAGTGTCGAACTGGCTTCATTTCTGGAGATACGTTTCCAAACTGTCTGGAATATTTTGTGCTTCTAGTGGTTCCTTCATGGACTTGAGTCTTTGATAAAATGTGTTATCTTCTTCATCTGGGTTCTTTCCAATTTCTCCTTCAAATGTAAAGTTGACTTCTGGTGCAGTAGCTTGGCCCACAGGAGGATAAAGTACTTTAGCTGTGCAGTTCACTGTAACTTGTTTTTGGATAATTTCTTCCATGGAAAATTTAAGGCGATACTTATGTCCTCTTCCCGGGACATCCTCTATGCTGGCTTGTTTGACCGTCTGCACCAGAAACACCTTGTGGGGGGGGTCCCCTGCTGGTAGTTAATGCAGTTCTCTGCCACCGATGCCACCCTGGAGGCTGGGAATTGATCTGGCGGGATTTCTATTCTCGGGGAGCATTGGCCGTGGGGTGCTCAGTCTTAGCAGTAGTCCTCTCGGTGCTGGCTCTGCGTACTGGGCATCTCGCACGCTGCAGGTGGCAAGTTTAAGGCACTTTTGTAAGCTGTGACACTAGCCATTTAATGCATCCTTAAAGAACTGAGGGTCCTGGGACCAGCAGTTAGCATAATGGCTATTGTCATTGGACTCCCATGTAGTCGACCACGGTTTGAGTCCTGGACCCGGTGGCTTAAACTCACACCAGGCGCGTGTGCGTGCGTGCCCAAGATCCCAAGAGGAGAAGGGATTGTGGCGTGGCCACCCCCACCCCACCACCCCAGGGGTGATTTCTTGCTTTCTGTCTCTCTGTCTTTCTCTCTTTCTGGTGAGCACATGTGCCATATAGTAAAAGAACCTCTCCAAAAAAAGAAGAAAAAAAAAAAAAGAACTGAGGGTCCTGGGAATTAAACTATGTTAATACAGTCTTTTTAAACTTTATTTAATGAAGAACAATGGGTATCCTTTAAATATTTTATAATATTAAGAAACATAAGTCAGACGGAGTTATATTAGTACTATAAGGTAGATGCCTAGTGATTTCCCATGGATCCTCTCAAAAAATTGCCTTTGTTGAGAGGAGTAAGTAAGAGCAGCATGGTAGAGAAAGCTTCTCTGGGCATTTTTCTGCTAAGGCTTCAGCTTTTTCAAAACACTCATAATAAGCAGATGTCGTTCTTTGAGCCTTGAGAAAAACAACAAGCAAAATACCTTATGCATCCCCAAAAACTGTAGATAATACATTTGCTCTTGTTGGTTCACTTTTGCTTTGACTGGCTCAGTTTCACCTGTTGGTAGCCATTGCTTTGGTTATGCTTTGTCTTCAGGACCATAATGGTAAAGCCATGTGTCATCTCCTGTTAAAATTCTTTGAAGAGGGGCCAGCAGAGGGCTTAGTGGTTATGTTGCTGGACTCCCACATGGGTGACCGTGGTTTGAGTCCTTGACCTGGTGGCTTGAAAATCATGCCAGGTACTATATGTGCGTGTGTGCCCAAAATCCTAGGAAGAGAATGGAGGAGGAGGGATTCTGGTGTGGCCACCCCAGGGGGGAAATCACCCACTTTCCCTCTCACTGTCTCTCTCTGGTGAGTGCACGCATACTATGACAAAAAAACTCTTAAAAAAAAAAAAAGTCTTTGAAGCAGTGCTTCAGGATTTGACTTTACTTGTTTAAAATTTTCATCGAAAGCTCTGCTCTTAGAGGCTACCTCTGTGCTCACTAATTAAGGGAGCTAGATCTCAAATTAACCACTGTTCGAATCTCAGCTCTGCTAGCTTGAAAAACACAATGGGTGTATATGCATGTGTGCCCCTAATCCCGGCAGGATGGGAAATGGATGAAAAGGAATTGTGGTGTAACCACATCCCTTTGTGGGGGTACTTTCTGCTCTCCCTCACTGTCTCTCTGTCTCTCTGTTTCTGGTAAGTGCAGGTACCCCCTGGCAATAAAAAAATCCAAAAAAACAAAATCTCTGCTTCTGTGTCAGATTTGGACAGAACAGTTTTGGTACCTATTGAGAAGGGTTGCTCATCTTTAATTTTTCTTTTCTTTTTTTTTTTTTTTTTTTGAGGATTTTTGCTATAGGGCGTGTGCACTCGCCAGACAGACAGAGAGAGACAGAGAGACAAAAGCGAGAAATCACCCCCCAGTGGGGATGGTCACGCCACAATCCCTTCTCCTCCATTCTCCTCTCGGGATCTTCGGCACGCATGCACATGTGCCCGGCGTGAGTTTAAGCCACTGGGTCCAGGACTCAAACTGCGTTCACCTACATGGGAGTCCAGCGACATAGCCATTATGCTCACTTCTGGTCCCTCAGCTTTAATTTTTCTAATAGAATTGTGTAAGCTAAACCAGTCAAGGTGGTTATGGTCTTGGGTACTGTTTCTGCTCTTGATCCTTGGTCATGTTCAGTGAAGGAATAAGCAAAATGATTTTTTTCCTCACAAATTAATGTAGTTGATGTCTTCAACATCATTTTGCCCCCTTTTAAAACAAATGATCTGTTTGTAAACTGCTGATTTATTTTGACAATTGTCCCCATAAATTTTTTGTAAAATCAGTGATTTTACCATTTTCACCCAGGCTTCACTATACATTTGATGTTTGTTCTTCAATTTTAGCAGAAATTGTGTTGCCTTGAAAGAGGCTCTTTTTAAAGTGACAGTCTTTTTTTTTAATACATTTATTTAATTTTTATCTATTTTCTTGTGATTTTTAAGCTGCTGGGTCTGCTCTCCCTCACTGTCACCATTGAACAAAAACCTCTCCAAAAAAAAGGAAAAAAAAAAAAAAAAAGGGATTGCTATGTGGCTGTCCCCTTTGGAGGGTGATTTCTCACTTTCCATCTCTCTTTCTCTCTTGTGGGCACATGTGTCCTGTAACAAAAACCTGAAAATAAATAGTTTGACTGTTCAGAGAGAAAACAAAAGCCCAGACGTGTAATCCATTCATTAACTACACATGTATTGCTTACTATAAGCTAGACACTTGATAAAAAGATGGGGGAAACATTGGTCATAGCTAATTTTTTTTTTTTTTTTTTGAGTTTGGTTTCTTTGTTTTTGTTTTTGGAGAGGTTTTTGCTTTAGGGCACATGCACTCGCCAGAAAGACAGAGAGAGAGAGACAGAGAGAAAAAGCAAGAAATCACCCCCTACGGGGATGGCCACACTGCAATCACTTCTCCTCCATTCTCCTCTCGGGATCTTGGGCACGCACGCACACGCGCCTGGCATGAGTTTAAGCCACTGGGTCTGGAACTCGAACCGCGATTGGCTACATGGGAGTTCAGCGACATAGCCATTATGCTAACTGCTGGTCCTGATCATAGCTATTTTTTAGCAGAAAGTCAAACTCAGCAAAATGTTACTCTTTTTTTAGAATTACGCAAGCTTTATGTAAATGTGCTTAATGCATTTGTAACTTGAATTTGAAAATCTGTTTTAAATGAATAAATATCTCAGAATCTCAGAATGCTGAGATATTTGATTTTCACATCATTTTTTGTATGAAGCAGTATGTCTTATATGCTATGCACATGACTGTTACTAACGTTTTATTTGCGGTCTTTTGTTGCAATTACTTTTTCCTTTGCTTTTAGAATGAAAGACTTAGAAAACTTTGTACTGATCTAGAAGAGAAGCATGAAGCATCAGAACTTCAAATAAAGCACCAATCTACAAGTTACCGAAATCAACTACAACAGAAAGAGGTAAAGATGTTACACTTATTTATTATTTATTTCACTGTGTTGTATTAGGAAGGTTTTTAAGAGTTATAAAATAAATCAAGCTATATTCAGATCCACAAGAGTATTGAAAGGGTGTTGAATTTAATAATTCCCAGCTCAGATTGGTATCACTGATTTTTGTTTTTTGCTGTAGGGTGTGTGTACTTGCCAGAAAGAGAGAGACAGAGAGATAAAAAGTGAGAAATCACCCCCCAGGAGGGATGGCCACGCCGCGATCCCTTCTCCTCCATTCTCCTCTTGGGATCTTGGGCATACATGCACGTGCGTCTGGCATGAGTTTAAGCCACTAGGTCCAGGACTCGAACCATGGTTGACTACATGGGAGTCCAGCGACATAGCCATTATGCTAATTGCTGGTCCTGGTATCACTGATTTTAAAATAACTTTGTAAGCGTTTCTATTAAGTGTAGTCATATAAACTAATCTTTGTAAAGTTTACTTCTTACTTTTTAAAAAAAAAAATATGTGATTTTATTTATTATTTTTTAATTTGACCAGAGACAGACAGGGAGAAGAGGGAGTAAATGAGAAAGCAAGCCACCAGGTCCAGGACTCAAACTATCACTGGCCATGTGGGAATCCAGCACCTTAACCACCATTCCACCTGCCAGCCCCTAATTTTATTTTCTAAAAGATAAAAAGTTTCTCTATAAAATATCTTCAGGCATTCGCTGCTTATAATTTCTGTGTGTTGTTTTTTTTTTTTATCAAACTAGAATATTTTTTTTAAAAAAAGAATTATTTATTTAAATCAATTTGTTGTTGTTGTTTTAACTTGACCAGACAGAGACAGAGGGAGAGAGAAAAGGAAAGCAAGAAAGCAAGCTGCCGGGTCTGGGACTTGAACCGTGGTCAGCAATGTGGTAATTCGGCCCCTTTAACCACCATGCCACGCCACCTGCTGGCTCCTAAAATATGCTTTGAATTGGTGTGGTCATTGCTAAAGACTTCTTTTTTTTCTTTCTTTGTTTTTTTTTTTTTTTTTGTTTTTTTTTTGAGAGATGTTTGCTATAGGGCAAGTGTGCTTGCTAGGGAGATAGAGAGACAGAAAGTGAGAGATTACCCCCTAAGGGGATAGCCATGCTGCAATCCCTTCTAGTTCATTCTCCTCTTTGGATTTGGGGCACACATGCACATATGCCCGGAATGAGTTTAAATGCCGAGTCTGGGACTCGAACTGTGGTTGACTACATGGGATTCAAGCATTGTAACCGTTATGCCATCTACTGGTCCCATGACATTGTCTTTTAAAAAATACTTCTGACTACAAATGTTAATATTTATTGTACTGGGATATATTTCATTTTCCATTGAAAACCAATATTATATTTATTATAATTAACTTACACCATTTTATAAAAGTTCTTGATTTCTTAAAGTTTAATTGAAATAGTTGTTTTAGAATAGACTTTTCCTTGCTTTGCTGGTTATAGATATTATGTGATTTTTACCAATGTTATCCTGAATGTTCAAATATATGCTCTGTTCACATGTATTACACTATTATTGAATTCTCTTTGGTGTTTAGTTCATAAATGGTGTCCAATAAATATTTACATGGAATTGAACTATTTCCTGTTTTTTCAATCCAGATCTTTTCAGTGTTCTTTAATTTGTTGATTAAATGCTTATTTCTCTTATGACTTTATATTTGGGTTTTTAAAATTTAGATGCATTGGGCCAGCTGGTGGCATGGTGGATAACGTGGCTGGATCCCACATAGCAAACTATGCAGTTTGAGTCCTGGACCTGGCAGTTTGAAAAATGCACCAGCACACATGCATGTGCATGTGCGCTCAGAATCCGGAAAGACTTAGAGAAGGGATTGAGGTGTGAACATCTCCCATGGGAAATACTTTCTCACTTTTCCTCTCTCTCCCTCTCTCAGTGTGTGTCTCCAGCAAGTACATGTGCCTTTTGGCAAGTTAAAAAAAGTTAATTAGCTCTTTCAGTGACATTCTAGAGGGAAAAGTAAAAGCATATCACATCTAAAATAAAAATTCAAGGGGCCAGCAGGTGGTATGGTGGTTAAGGGTGCCATACTCCCACATGGCTGACTGCGGTTTGAATCCCAGAACTAGCAACTTGTTTTCTGACTGTCCCTCTCTCTCTCTTTCTCACTCTGTCCCTCTCTGGCCAAATAAAATAAATAAGTAAAATTAAGTAATTCTTAAAAAAAATTAATATAAAACTTAAATTTTCAATCTTATGAGTTGATAATTTTATAAAGTAAAAATGAATTACTACAAAAATAAAACGAATACAGAAAGCAAAGTTACTAGTTCAAATTATAAACCCACTTCCTTCTTTTTTTAAAGATTCAGAAGATAGGGACCAACATGTGTTGTAATGGTTAGATCACTGGATCTCACGTAGTCGATTTGCAGTTTGAGTCCTGGGCTTGGTGACTTAAAACTCATGCCAGGAGCATATGTGTGTGTGCCCAAGATCTTGAGAGGAGAATGGAGGAGAAGAGATTGTGGCATGGCCATAATCACCCTATGGGGGGTGATTTCTCACTTTTTGTCTCTCTCTCTTTGGTGAGCACATGCACCCTATATATCTCTCTAAAAAGAAAAAAAGATTCAGAACATATATAAAAGTAGTGTCAAATTGCTTTAACAGTCTTCAGGTTTTACTCTTTAAATTTCTGTACTCATCAGGAACTGATAATGAGCATTTGTGCCATTAGTCAGTGGACCAAGCTTTGAGTAGCACTGACTTTTAGACATTGTGATCTAACAGTGGCTCCTACACAGGGGCATACAGCTGAATCAGTAGTGACACTTTTAAAAATACAAATTTACCCTTCACAGAATGTTCTAATTTAATGTTCCTTGAAAGGGCCCTGGTATTGATCATTTTTAAAAGCTCCATAAGTGATTCTTTTTTATTTTTAAAGAATTATTTAATTTTATTTATTATTGTTATTATTTAACTTGACCCGAGAGAGACAGAGAGAGAGGGAAAGTGAGAAAGCAAGATGCCAGACACAGGACTCAAACCTCAGTTGGTCACATGAGAGTCTAGTGCCTCAACCACTATGCCACCTGCTGGCTCCTCCATAGGTGATTCTGATGCTTACCCCACAGTTGAAAACACTACTGTGGGGAACCAGCAGTTAGCGTAATGGCTATGTCGCTGGACTCCCACGTAGTCAACCGCGGTTCGTGTCCCGGACCCGGTGGCTTAAAACTCACGCCGGTCACGTGTGCGTGCGTGCCCAAGATCCTGAGAGGAGAATGGAGGAGAAGGGATTGCGGTGTGACCATCCCCCCGGGGGGTGATTTCTCGCTTTCTGTCTCTATGTCTCTCTCTGTCTGTCTGGCAAGCGCACGCGCCCTACAGTGAAAATCTCTCCAAAAAAAAAAAAAAAACACTACTGTGGAAAATTTGGCATTTTATTTTTTACTTAACTATTGATATTAGAGGCACATCAAGTTTGGAAATGTCTCAGTTATTATTAGAGATTGTACTATATCACAATTTGGTATAAATGTCTATTGCATCGCCAGGCACGTGACCATGCGTGCCAAGATCCTGAGAGCAGAATGGAGAGAAGTGATTGCGGCGTGGCCATCCCCCGTGGGGGGTGATTTCTCGCTTTCTATCTCTCTGTCTGTCTCTGTCTGTCTGGCGAGCACACGTGCCCTATAGCAAAAACCTCTCCAAAAAAAAAAAAATGTCTATTGTCTATTGCATAACAACAACATTTAAAAAAATCTTTAAAAACTAACTTCCTTCCTTTCTGACTTCCTTCTTTCCTCCCATCCCTCTCTCCCTCACTCTCTTCCTCCTTCTTTCCCTCCCTCCGAGAGAAGGACTGAAAGGGGGAAAGTGAGGAAGCAAGTCGTCATGTTCAGAACTTGAACCCTGGTCAGCTGTGTGGGAGTCCCAACACCCTTAACCACCACGCCACCTGTCGGCCCCTTTTTTTTAATTTTTAGAGAGAGATTTTTGCTGTAGGCCCATGTGCTCACTAGAGAGACAGAGACAGAAAGTGAGATATCACCCCCTAAGGGGAATGGCCACACTGCAATCCCTTCTCCATTCTTCTCTTGGGCTTTTGGGCATGCACTCACACACACGCCCTGTGTGAGTTTTAAGCCGCTGGGTCTGGTACTCAAATCACAGTCGACTATGTGGGAGTCCAGCGACTTAACCATTATGCCATTTGCTCATCCTAACAACTTTTTTTGGCATTATAACTAAATCTGAAAAAAAAAATGAGTTTTCAGTACTTTTTACTAGAATGAGCTATTTTCTGAATCTATTTGCTGCTTTCACTGTGATGTTCATATTCCCCAGAGATGCAATTTATCTCATGTCATTTGTGAGAAAATGATAGAAATTTGTACACTAATATAAATTTCCACTGGAGAAGGGGCTCTAATATGAAAAACCTTTGTTGTATAACATGTTTGTTTTTGTTTGTCTAATTGTTTAACTTTACACATGTAGAAATCCTAATACTTGTTGGCTATCTCTCTAATATTAAATTTCCTTAATTGTAGTAGAGGGTCTTCTGGGTCTAGTGTCAGTACTTTACAGAAAGCTTATTTCAGTTTTGAGTTACTCACTTTGTGTTTTGAGTAATCTTTCACCCAGAATGGATTCGGTGCAGTGGTAGATCCTGTGTTCTTTTGAGGTGTGACTTCATATTCCCAACCTTCAGTTGAAACTCTACTCAGGGGACCAGCAGATAGCATAATGGCGATGTTCCTGGACTCCCATGTGGTCGACCGCGGTTCGAGTCCTGAACCCGGTGGCTTAAACTCGTGCTAGGTGCGTGTGCGTGCGTGCCCAAGATCCTGAGAGGAGAATGGAGGAGTAGAGATTGTGGTGTGGCCATCCCCCCCAGGGATGATTTCTCGCTTTCTGTCTCTCTGGTGAGTGCACGCACCCTAGAGCAAAAACCTCTCAAAAAAAAAAAAAAAAGGTTCTTGAGAGAGATAGAGGGAGGGAGAGAAGGAGCTCAGGATCTCACTAAGCCACAGTCCCACTTCCCTACTGCTCTCCAGCCAATCAGAATCATGGGTGCATTCGTGGCTGTATCTTTCATGTTCAGGTCAACCTGGAATCCAAACCTGGGCCTCCTATATGGCTCCAGCCTCTACCCATTGCTCATTGCCACTGCAGCTGGGCTCATGTTGTTATTTTTTTTTTTAATAAAAAGTATTATGATTAAGATGTTAGGGAAGTCTTGGGTTCAGTTAATAGAGTACTACCATTGGATAATCTTAAGACAGAGTAAACCTTTTAATATTACATATCTGTGAAAAGGTCATTATTTTTCTTTTAACCTTCTCCAAAACATGGATTATAAATATATAGGTAGAAATCAGCCACCTTAAAGCAAGACAGATTGCTCTACAGGATCAGTTGCTGAAACTACAGTCAGCCACTCAGTCAGTACATTTGGGAACTGGCGGCCTACCAGTAACGACAGCATCTTCTTCATTCGGCTATGGGACCAGTCATCATGCTTCAGCTTTCCATGATGATGACATGGACTTTGGGGACATCATTTCATCACAACAGGAAATAAACAGATTGTCAAATGAAGTTTCAAGACTTGAGTCTGAAGTTGGCCATTGGAGGCATATTGCTCAGGTAGGTAAAAATTTTCATGGATTTTGAAAACTAAAAATGAATAAAGGTAGTTCTGAATAGGAAGGCATGTGTAGAGTCTTTTGATAGTAGGAAGAATCCCGACTTGGAAATAAAATTCTAACTCTGATTCTGCCAGAGATTTTCTGAGTAATTCAGGTCAGATTGTTTTTCTCTCTCAGCCTTAGTTTCCCCTTCTGTATAATATGTGGGAAAATTGTTTTAGAGAAACTTAAAGCAGCAGATCCATTTTATATAAAATAAAGAGTTCTAAGTCCAGGACTCAAAACAGGCAAAACCGAGTTGCCGTACTTGAACCAGCACCTTTTCCCCTGGAGTTTCTGAGTCTGGTGGAAATGCCAGGGCTCCAGGATACCATATTTGAAACCACTTACTGTTGTGGACTGGATTTTTTTTCTTTTTTTTTAAGATTCATGGCTTGGAGTTATAATCTATCTGGAAAATGTCCCCCTTGAAAAATACCCTTTTTTATTTCCTTGTACTGCCTGAGACATGTGCACTTGACAGAGAGGTGGAGAGAAAGAACATCTCCAGTGGTGTGTTGTCAAGCTGCAGTCTTCCACACTTCTTCATCCTATCGTGATTTTGGACACGCTTGCACATATTCCAGGTGTGTTCCCCAGCCAGCAGGGCCAGGATTTGAACTGTGGTCGACCACGTGAGATTAAGTTTCTTATGCACATTGTTTAACCCATTGTGCTACAAGGCCAGTTGCAAGGTTGTTTTTTAATTCTTTTTATTTTTTGAGAGATTTTTGCATGTGCACTCGCCAGAGAGACAGAAACAGAAAGCGAGAAACTACCCCCAGGGGGAATGGCAACATTGCAATCCCTTCTTCATCCTTTTGGACATGCACACACACATGCCCAGAGTGAGTTTTAAGATGCCAGGCCCAGGACTTGAACTGTAGTCAGCCATGTGGGAATCCAGCGCCTTAATCACTATGCCACCTGCTGACCCCCCTGTAAAGTATTTTTTAATTCAGTTAGTTTGTGACTCTTTTTTTTTTTTTTTAAGTCACTTAAGGGACCAGCAGATGGCATAATGGTTATGTCGCTGGACTCCCACTTGGTTTGAGTCCCAGACCTAGCAGCTTAATACTCACATAGGGTATGTGTGTGTGTCTGTGTGTGTGTGTGTGTGTGCCCAAAATCCCAAGAAGAGAATGGAGGAGAAGGGGTTGTGACATAGCTGTCCCCGGGTGATTTCTTGCTTTCCATTGCTTTGTCTGTCTCTTTCTCACCAGGAAGCATGTGTGCCCTATAGCAAAAACCTCTCTCTAAAAAAAAAAAAAAAAAAAAAAAAAATTTAATTATTTTCTCATTCTCTTTTTCTGATCTAGACTTCCAAAGTGCAAGGAACAGATAGCTCTGATCAAAGTGAAATCTGCAAACTGCAAAATATCATTAAGGTAAGTCAGATTGTTAATTGACAGTGTCTATTATACATCTGAAATCTGCTTATTAAGTGCATAAACCTAAATTAATAAAAGTGTTCATTATAAAAGCCATTACATATATTATTCGTTTCTTTTTTTTCTTTTACCTTTTTTTTTTTTTTTAGCATTTTTGCTATAGGGCAAGTATGCTTGAGGTGGGGTGAGGGAATGAGAACTCACCCCCTTCCCTTACCTTCCTGGGGGGATGGCCATATTGTAATTCCTTCTCCATTCTACTCTTGAGATCTGGGGCACACATGTACATACGCCCGGCATGACTTTCAAGCCACCAGGTCTGGGACTTGAACTGTGTAGTTGGCTATGTTGGATCCAGCTCCTTAACCTCTGTGCCACCTACTGGCCTGATTTCTTTTTTTAAAGATTTATTTATTATCATTATTTTTCTTTTCTACAGCATTGTTAAATTTAATTAAATTTATTTATTTACTTTAATTTGACTAGAGAGGGATAGAGTAAGAGAGAAAAAGCAAGAAAGCAAGCTACCGGGTCTGGGACTCGATCTGTGGTTGGTCATGTGGGAGTCTAGCGCCCTCAACCACTATGCCACCTGCCAGCCCCTTATTATCATTATATTTCAATTTTGACCAGAGAGAGACAGAGAGAGCATGAGCAACTGCCAGATCTGGGACTTAAACCATAGCTGGCATGTGTGAATCTAGTACCTTTAACCACTATGCCACCTGCTGGCCCTTGTTTTTTACTCTTTTATATTTGTTTTATTCTTTATGACAAGTTTAGAAAAATAGCTCTCCAAAAAAAAAAAAAAAGCTCTCCAAAATCATTTGTTCTTGGACATTTATTTGGTAGTTCTATTTCATTAATGGTCTACATTCTGATATAAAACTATCTTTATTAAAACAGAATTTCAAGGTTTAGAGTTAAAGGACTTTGATACAATAAAATGTTAAGTTATTCATTGTAAATAGTAATTATTTATTTATTTAAATAATTATTTTTTATTATTTCATTTATTCATTCATTTATTTTCATTTGACCAGAGAAAGACAGACACACAGAGAGAAGGAAAGGGAGAAAGGAAGCCACCAGGTCCAGGACTGGAACCATGGTCGACATGTGAGAGTGTCTAGCATCCTAATTAGCATTCCACCTGCTGGCCTGTAAATAATAACTTTCTAAAAAATTATTTATTAATTTATTATTATTTTAATCTGACCAGAGAGAGAGAGAAAAAGACCCAGAGAGAGACAGGCAAAGTGAGAAAGCAAACCTCCAGGTCCAGAACTTGAACTGTGGTTGGCCATGTGGGAGTCCAGTGCCTTAACCAGCATGCCACCTGCTGGCCCCTTTAAATAATAATTGCACTTTAAAAACATGAAGTTTTACTGATCTGTTTCAGTTCAAGAAAACTTGTATTTATGTACATTTATTGCAGCCTTTTATTTTAGTATTTAAATTATCAAATATTGAATTTTAAGTTTTATTATTACAATAATGCTAGTATTGGCAGGTTCCAAAGTCCTGTGTAGAGTTTCTTTTTGTTTTTAAAGAGAGTGCTTTCACTTTCTAGAGCGAGACTATAGTGAGAGAGGGAGTGAGAATGCACTCCCAAGTGGCATAATCATACTATAATCCTTTCTCCTTCATCTCTTTTTCTTTTCAGGAATTTGGACATTCATGCACTTGTGCCTGGCATATTTTTCAAGCCACTGGTTCCGGGACTCAAACTGTATAGTCAGCCATGTGGGATCCAGCCACCTTAATCACCAGGCCATGGACTGGCCCCAGAGTCTTGTGTTTATTCCTGGCTACACTATTTACTCACTATGCTACTTTGGGGAAGTTATTTAATCTTTCCAGACTTCTGTTTTTACTAGTATGGACTTTGAAACAGCAGGGAAAGAAATAGCTTAGGTAAAATGTGTTGATCATGAATTTGGTTAACTTTGTTTTTATTTTTTAAAGGAACTTAAACAGAATCTGAGTCAGGAAATTGATGACCATCAACATGAAATGTCAGTATTGCAGAATGCACATCAACAAAAATTGACAGAAATAAGTCGTCGGCATCGAGAGGAATTAAGTGACTATGAAGAACGAATTGAAGAACTTGAAAATCTGTTACAACAAAGTAATTAGTTTTTTTTAAGTTAACATATTAGATGATGTAATTTAATGTCAACCTATTACTTTAAGACCAGGACCCTGGTGTAAACTTGGACTAAGTTATAAAGAAGAAGAGACTAATTTTGCTCATTTGCTAGAAATTTGCAGTAGTACCCCTTTAAAAGATTCTGTAAAAATGGAAAAATCCTTTTGTCTGTGGTAATATTTATAGTCTATAAATTTCTTTGCATTATTTGGTGATAAAACTTGGGTAAGAAATTATCAGAAGTATTTTCCCTTTCTTTCAACCTCTTACAGATTTTATAGTAGTTGATTCAAATAGTAGCTTTCCCTATTTATTGTTTAAAAATGTTTCATGTATTATAGTAATTTAACTTTTTAAAAACATTTTATTCATTGTCATTATTTATTTATTTATTTATTTTTTGAAGTTGATCAGAGAGAAACAGAGAGAGAGAAGGAAAGTGAGAAAGCAAGCTGCCAGGTCTGGAACTCAAATCATGGTCAGCCATGTGAGAGAGTCCAGCAGCCTTAACCACCATGCCACCTGTTGGCTCTAACTTTTCTTATTAAGCTATCCAAGTTCTGGACGCTCTTAAATCTTAGTTGTTTGTAGAAAGCTGTTTATTTCTTAATACTTGACATTTTGATGACCTTGATTTTATGTTTATGTTCTAGGTGACTCAGAAGTAGCTGATCGCTCTAAAATGTATGAGATGCAAAAAACCATTCAAGTTCTACAAACAGAAAAAGTAGAGGCTACAAAAAAACTGGAAGAACTTGAGGACAAAATAAAAGACATAAATAAAAAATTATCTCTTGCAGAAAATGACAGAGATGTTTTGAGAAAAGAGCAAGAACAACTAAATGAGGAAAAGAGACAAATAACTGAAGAATGTGAAAGGTTGAAATTGGAATGTAGTACATTGCATCTGAATGCTCTGGAGCAGAGTGATACTCTAAGAGAAAAGGAAGGAATTCTTCCACACAGTACATCAGTGGAAGAAGTGTTGAGACTACAGCAAGCACTGTCTGGTATAAAATGTTTGGAACTTATTTTGGATTGGTGTTTCATTGGATACTAGTTATTTTTAGAGACAAACACTTGAATAATTGAATTTTGTGGAAATGGAGTATTCTTTGAAATGTCTGTGTGTAATTTGAGTAGAATTGCTTGGCTTCAGGACATAGTTAAAAGGTTGCAAATAGGAATTTTCCACTCAGAAGGCTGAATATTGGCTATATGTATCTTAACCTTCTTATCATTTAAGTATTTACATAGTATTTATTGACTTAGGAGGCCATGAAGATTTCTGAGAAATATTTACTTACATAGACATTGTTGGGAGAGAGGGGCTTACGGGTTTATCTCTCTTAAATCTGTATAGAACTAAATACTTTCTGTAATTCATCAGGGCCCAGACCTTTAAAAAAATACATATTATTTTATTTAACTTTATTTATTTATTTAAATTTGACCCGGGGTGGGGGTAGGGAGAAGAGAAAGCTGCCAGGTCCTGGACTCAAACCGCAGTTGGCCATGTGGGAGTCCAGTGCCCTTAATCACCACGCCTCCTGCTGGCCCCAGGGCCCAGACCTTCTAATTAGAGAATGCAGTCAACCTTCTTAAAAAATCTGTTGTTACTTGTTGAAAAGATCTCCTGTATCGAAGCAAAGGCTTAAGTGATAAAAGCCATAAGTTTTTTATTGTTTTCCATGCTCAAGATAATGCTTAGTTACTATTCTTTGTTATAAAATACAAGTATTAAATGAAATGGACCAAACACTAGTATTCATTCAAGCCTGGAAAACAGAGTAAGAGCTCTTTAGCTGAAGAGATGCCTTTTACTCTGCACTTTTGTCTTCTTCTCACAGTATAAACTCTCACCTTGTGAACTCGTTTACTCCTGATCTGGAGCTTTCCAGCTCTTGTGTGCTTGTGACCCCTACATTTATATCCCTTGCCCAGTTGTTGACCATCACTTCCTGATCTGGCCAGCACTCCATACCTCACATGAATTTTCAAGTTAAAGTTAGTTTCAAAGTCAGTCATGTCCTCTTCCCCCTCTTCCTTTCCCTATGTTGGTGATTAGCAGTATATACCAGTCTTCCAGAACAGAAAGGTAGCCATCACCTAGCAGGTTCTGTAGGTAGTGTTTCCTTAGCTTCTCTCTGATTCAGTGATCCTTCAGGATTGTACCCTATAGGAGCTCGCAGTGTTTCTCAGGCATCTCAGCCCTGGGAACTACTGTGCAGGGGCAGGGAAGGTAGTGCAGAGGAGGTCTTGACTTCTCACTTGGCTTCAGTTGGAATAGCTTTGCTCTTTTAAAAGTAAACTTATTTATTGGGACCAGCAGATGGTGTAGCAGTTATGTTGCTGGACTCCTACATGGCCAACCGTGGTTCAGGTCCTATAGCCAGTAGCTTCAGAATCATGCCAGGCATGTAAGTGTGTGCCCAAGATCCTCAGAGGAGAAGGGATTGCAGCGTGGGCATCTCTGGCAGATGATTTCTCACTTTCTCTCTCACTGTGTCTGTCTCTCCAATGAGCGCACATGCCCTAAGGCAAAAAACCTCTTTAAAAAATAAAATAAACTTATCACATTAGGCAAGCGATACAGTTTATTTGCTCAAAAGACATATCTATGGGACCAGCAGATAGTGTAATGGTTACATCGCTGGACTCCCACATGACTGACTGTAGTTCGAATCCTGGACGTGGTAGCTTGAAACTGATGTCAGGTGTGTGTGTGTGTGCTTGCCCCGAATCCCAAGACGAGAATGGAGGAGAAGGGATTGTGGCACAGCCCTCCCCCAGGGGGGAATTTCTTGCTTTCTGTCTGTCTCTGTTTCTCGTGAGTGCACAGGTCCTATAGCAAAAGTCTATTTCTTTTGAGTGGTTTTTGCTATAGGGCGCGTGCGCTTGCCATAAAGACAGAGACAGACAGAAAGTGAGAAATCACCCCCCAGGGAGGATGGCCAAGCCGCAATCCCTTCTCTTCCATTCTCCTCTCAGGATCTTGGGCACACATGCACATGTGCTTGGAGTGAGTTAAAGCCACTGGGTCCAGGACTTGAACTGCAGTTGACTACATGGGAGTCCAGCGATATAACTATTACACCAACTGCTGGTCCCCAAAAATCTATTTCTTTAAAAAAAAAAAAAAAAAAGCCTTCTTCCCTAGTCATCCTCACCCCCCTTTTTGGGAGAGGTTTTTGCTGTATGGTGCGTGCGCTCTCCTGATTGACAGAGACAAGAGAGACAGAAAGTGAGAAATCCCCCCCCAGGGAGGATGGCCAAGCCGCAATCCCTTCTCTTCCATTCTCCTCTCAGGATCTTGGGCACACATGCACATGGCATGAGTTTAAGCCACCGGGTCTGAAACTTGAGAAACAGCAGTTGACTGCATGGGAGTCCAGCGACATAGCCATTATGCCAACTGCTGGTCCCCTTTCTCTTTTTTCTATTTCATTGCTACAGAATATTTTAGCCAATTATATTGGGTCGTGACGTATTTTTGTGTTTTTTTTTTAATGCAGTAAATAAAGGTGCCATGACTCTGATGACCCAGTAATTGCTTTTTGCTTATGTTAGCTGTAGCAGATCTCTTATTGGAGTAGACTAGCATAGAAGCTATGAACATGACTGAGTTGGAATCCAACTCTGTCACTAACTAGCTGACCTTGGGCTAGTGGGTTAATATCTTTATACTTTAGTGTTTTGTTTTGTTTAGGTTTTTGCCGAAGAGCGTGTGCATTCGCCTGAGAGAGACAGAGAGGGAAAGTGAGAAAATACCCCCCATGAAGTTGGCCCTGTTGCAGTTCCCTCTCCTCCATTTTCCTCTCTGGCAGTTTGGGCATGCACAAATATGCACCTGACATTATTAAGCTGCTGGGTCTGGGACCCAAACTCTGGAACCTGCCATGTGGAGTCTAATATCTTAACCACCACACCACCTGCTGGCCCTGTTTTTTTGTTTTTAAGGCACACATATATGCCATAGAGCATGTGCACTAGCCAGAGAGAGAGAGAGAGAGAGAGAGAGAGAAGAGAGGGAAAGTGAGAAACAACCCCATAAAAGGGATCACCCCCTAGAGGGGATGGCCATGCCATAGCCCCCCTCTCCATTCTCCTGGGATCTTGGGCACACACCACGCACATGTGCCTGGTGCGAGTTTGAAGCTACCAGGTCCAGGACTCGAACCTTGGGTCATGTGGGAGTCCAGCGATGTAATCACTATGCCATCTGCTGATCCCTAAGAATAGTTTATTTAAACATTTACTCATAATAGTGTATATACACATGATAGACAGAGAAGTACCCTCCAAGTGGTCATAAGTGCAGTCCTGTTCCCCCAACCTGTTGGATCTTAGACACTTGCACACATGCCTGAAATTTTTTCAGGCTGACTGGCCTGAGGATTTAAATTGTGGTTGCCATGTGGAACCCATCTTCCTTCCTTCCTTCCTTCCTTCCTTCCTTCCTTCCTTCCTTCCTTCCTATCTATCTATCTATCTATCTATTTATTTATTTAGGGCACGTTTTTGCTATAGGGCGTGTGTGCTCACAAGAAAGGCAGAGAGAGACAGAAAGCAAGAAATCACCCCCTAGAGGATGGCCACACCATAATCCCTTCTCCATTCTCCCCTTGGGATCTTGGGCACACACGCATACGCTCCTGTTGTGAGTTTAAGCCACCAGGTCTGGGACTTGAACCGTGGTCGACTACATGGGAGTCCAATGACATAGCCATTATGCCAACTGTTGGCTTTAAAGTAGTGCCTTACCACTGAACTACAGGCTCTATTCTTTGTTTTTCTAATTTATAGAGTTGGGAGAATAATAGTAACTTCTTGTAGCTGTTTTAGTAATAAGGATTATATAATTTATTAGCTACCAAGTTATCTTTAGAACATTGTCTGGCCTAGAGTTACTGCTATAAAAGTGTTAGATGGGGGCCAGCAGGTGGTATGGTGGTTGAGGGGTTTGACTCCCATATGGGTAAGTGCAGTTCAAGTCCTGGACCCAGAGGCTTGAAAATCACGCCCAGCATGTGTATGTGCATGTCCAAAATCCTGAAAGGAGAATGGGAAAGAAGGGATTGTGGTGTGGCTATCTCCCCTGGGTGTGATTTCTGATTTTCTCTGTGTCCCTCTCTCTCTGGTGAGCACACATGCCCTATAGCAGAAATCTCTTTAAAAAAAATAGTATTAGATGTTTTTATCTCCTGTCTTTTTCCTTTTGGAGAGGTTTGTGCTATATGGCACATGTGCTCGCCAGAAAGAGAGAGACAGAGAGACAGAAAGTGAGATATCACCCCCCAGGGGGGATGGCCATGCTGCAGTCCCTTCTCCATTCTCCTCTTGGGATCTTGGGTGCACACACACACATTCTGGCGTGAGTTTAAGCCACTGATCCGGGTCTCAAATTGTGTTCGACTACATGAGAGTCCAGCAACATAGCCATTACGCCAACTGCTAGTCCCTATCCTCTTTTTTTAAAAACAATTCTTCCACTTGGGACCAGCAGTTAGCGTAATGGCTATGTCACTGGACTCCCATGTGGTCAACCATGGTTCAAGTCCCAGACCGAGTGGCTTAAACTCACGCGGGGCACGTGTGTGTGCGTGCCCAAGATCCCGAGAGGAGAATGGAGGAGAAGGGATTGTGGTGTGGCCATCCGCCCTAGAGGGTGATTTCTCGCTTTCTGTCTCTCTGTCTCTCTCTGTCTTTTTGGCGAGCGCACATGCCCTATAGCAAAAACCTCTCCAAAAAAACCCAAAACAAACAAACAAAATTCCTCCTCCTCTTTTCTTTTTCTTTTCTTTCTTTCTTTCTTTTTTTTTTTTTTGCCAGAGAGTATGTGCACTGTGAGGATTGGGGTGGGGGTGTCAGATATGGGATGATAAGATATTTCCTCATGGGGATTAGTCATTCTGCAATCCCTTCTTCATTTCTCCCTTCTTTCAGAATTTTGAGCATTGGGACCAGCAGTTAGCGTAATGGCTATGTTGCTGGACTCCCACGTAGTCAACCATGGTTCGCGTCCCGGACCCGGTGGCTAAACTCACAACAAACGCGTGTGCGTGTGTGCCCAAGATCCCGAGAGAATGGAGGAGAAGGGATTGCGGTGTGGCCATCCCCTCTGGGGGATGATTTCTCGCTTTCTGTCTGTCTCTCTCTCTCTGTCTGTCTGGCAAGCGCATGCGCCCTATAGCAAAACCTCTCCAAAAAAAAAAAAAAAATTGAGCATTCATGCACACATACCCAGTATGTTTTTAAAGGTGTTGAGTCTTTGACTTGAGCCATTGAGTTGGCCATGTGGAATTCAACAGCCTTAATCTAACTTAAACATCATGCCACTGGCTGGCCCCATGATTCTTTAATCCATTTTTTACATTCTTCAGCCAGAATAGTTTTTCAGAAATGCAAAGCATTTAGGACTGCTTTTAGGACTTTGTGGCCCCCTGTGACCTTCAGGATGAAGTTAAAACTTATCTGCCTCTTCAGTTTCTACTCTTCCGGTTCTATCATTCTAAACATTAATTGTACGGAACTCTGCGGAGCTCCTTACACCATCAGTGTAGTCTCTTAGCCCTGTTGCCTTCACATATGTCCTGTGTGGGGCATCTCTGTGTGGTTTTTTCTTTAGCTAAATTCTAGAATATTGATTCAACACAGGTATGACCTCCACTAGGAAGTACCTAGCCCTGCCACTTCCCTGGCCCTGTCTGCCCCCCTAGTCTGAATTAGGTGTTTGCCCTTTTAGCTGTCCCGGCACCTTGTATTCCTTGTATTGCATTGTGTTTTAATCATCTGTTACTTGCTTTTCTTCCCCCCTGAATTGTAAACTTTCTGAGAGCAAAGACTAAATTTTTCTTGTCTAGCACCTGGTCTCATGGTAAATGCTCAGACTTTCCTGAATGAATGTTAAATGAACCACTTTAGCGGAACTTGTGGTATTCTATCTTCACATTCCTCATCCAGGACTTCTCATTGTGGGCCTGTCATATCAGATTGAATCATCTTTTATCACCTGTCATGATTAAATCACTTTAGATAATTGAGAGATTATTTTGTGGTATAAATATATATTTATTGCCTTTAGGATTTTTTTTCTCTAAATCTTAAATCATACACACACACACACACACACACACACATACACACACACACACTATTTCCTGTCACCCAAAGTAATCAATTCATTTGAAACACAGTTGTTGGTATTTTTAACAGAGCAATTATCTGTGACTCATCCAGAATAAAACTCTAATTTTTTCTTATACTTTTCCATAGGATTGAATTTTAACATCCTTTCTATGTTATGATTTCTTTGGTATAGTCACATAAAAACATAAAATAACAATAATATGTTTTACTCAGAATTGTTAGTGCTTGGGACCAGCAGATGGCATAATGGTTATGTTGCTGGACTCCCACCTAGTCAGCCGCGGTTCGAGTTCCGGACCTGGTGGCTTAAAACTTACACTTGGGCATGTGCACATGTGTGCCCAAGAGAATGGAGGAGAAGGGATTGCAGTGTGGTCATCCTCCCTGGGGGAGGTAATTTCTTGCTTTCTATCTCTCTCTTTCTCTCTAGCGAGTACATGTGCCCTATAGCAAAAATCTCTCTCTCTAAAAAAAAAAAAGAAATGTTCGTACTTACTAATAGTGTTTTTAAATTCACTTTTTAAAAATGAATTGCATTTTTGGGACCAGCAGGTGGCGTGGTGGTTAAGGCGCCAGACACTTCCACATGGCCGACCAGGGTTTGAGTCCTGAATCTGGTGGCTTGCTTTCTCACTTCCTCTCTCTCTCACTCTCACCCTCTGTCTCTCTCTGGTCAAATTAAAAAATAAATGAATGAAATAAATAATTATTTTTAAAAAATGAATTGTATTTCTGAGTTTAACATGGGAATAATTATGATTTATTCTAAATAATTTTAATGTCACATTCATTTGTTGTTTTTACAGATGCTGAAAATGAAATAAAGAGGCTGAATAGTTTATACCAGGTAAACTCATTTTAAAGGAGAAAGTTTTTTGCTTTAGTTTACTAAGAAAAAGTATTTTGATATATTATTGTTGCTTATTTTATTTATAAATATATGATGAACTTAACTCCCTAGGGACTTTGTTTGGATAATTTTATATTTGATAATTAATAGCATACTTTTTGAATCTTAAAATCAGCAGTTTTAAATGTTGCATAATTGAAAAGTCTAAGGATATCACTTTGTTGAAGATTAATTTGACAACTATTGCATGTGTAAGGACTGTGGAAGCAGATCCTATACCAAAGTGAAGAATGCATTTTTTAAAAATAATTATTTATTTTTTTTATTTATTCATTTGTTGATTTTTTTTGGGGGGGGGGGGAGAGGTTTTTATTATAGGGTGCATTCACTCTCCAGACAGACAGAGACAAAGAGACAGAAAGCAAGAAATCACCCCCCAGGGGGGATGGCCACGCCACAATCCCTTCTCCTCCATTCTCCTCTTGGGATCTTGGGCATGCACGCGCACGTGCCTGGCGTGAGTTTTAAGCCACCGGGTCTGGGACTCAAACCGTGGTTGACTACGTGGGAGTCTAGTGACATAGCCATTACGCTAACTGCTGGTCCCAGTAAGGAATGCGTTTTGATATTTCTTAAGGAATTCCTATGGAGTTTTGTTTTTTCTTAATACAAGTGATTTTTTTTTTTTGGAGAGATTTTCACTGTAGGGCGCGTGTGCTCCCCAGACAGAGAGAGACATAGAGACAGAAAGCGAGAAATCACCCCCGAGGGGGGATGGTCACGCCGCAATCCCTTCTCCTCCATTCTCCTCTCGGGATCTTGGGCACGCACGCACACGCGCCCGGCGTGAGTTTTAAGCCACCGGGTCCAGGACACGAACCGCGGTCGACTACGTGGGAGTCCAGCGACATAGCCATTACGCTAACTGCTGGTTCCCTTAATACAAGTGATTTTATAGATTTTAATTTTTTAAAATATAATTTAGAAATCCTCCATAAGAATGTTTAAAATGAGGGGCCAGCAGATTGTGTAGTGGTTATGTCCCAGGGCTCCCACATGACTGATCATGGTTCGAATCCTAGACCTGGTGGCTTGAAAATCATGCTGAACACGTGTGTATGTGCCCAAGATCCTAGGAGGAAAATGGAGAAGGAATTGTGGTGTGGACATCCTGCTTGGGCGATGATTTCTCACTTTTCCTCTCACTGTCTCTGTCTCTTTCTCTTTCTGGCAAGCACATGTGCCCTATCCAAAAACCTCTTTAAAAAAAGTCTAAAATTAATGACTTGTTTTAGATGGTCCATATCACATTATTAGAATTTTTGCATATCACTAAAGAAATACTGAATAGAGGGACCACCAGTTGGCGTAATGGCTATGTCGCTGGACTCCCACATAGTTGATCGCGGTTCCAATCCCAGACCTGGTGGCTTAAACTCATGCCAGGCGTGTGTTTGTGTGTGCATGCCCAAGATCCTGAGAGGAGAATGGAGAAGGGATTGCTGTGTGGCCATCCCCCCTGGGGGGTGATTTCTCACTTTCTTGCTTTCTAGCTTTCTGTCTCTCTGTTTTTCTGGTGAGCGTATGTGCCCTATAGCAAAAACCTCTCAAAAAAAAAAAATACTGAATAGAAACATACAATTGCCAATTTGTTTTTCTTTTTTCTCTTTTTTTTGAGAGTTTTTTTTTGCCATAGGGCATGTGTGCTCGCCAGAAAGATGGAGACAGAGAGATAGAAAATGAGAAATCACACCCCGGGGGGATGGCCATGCCACAGTCCCTTCTCCTCCATTCTCCTCTCGGGTTCTTGGGCATGCATGCACATGCGCCTGGCGTGAGTTTACCCACAGGGTCCGGGACTTGACCCGCAGTCAACTACATGGGAGTTCGGCGACCCAGCCATTATGCTAACTGCTGGTCCCTTTTTTTTTTTTTTTTTCTTTTTTAAGAGAGTTTTTTTTTTGCTATAGAGCACATATGCTTCATAGAGAGTGAGAGAGACAGAAAGCAAGCAAAAAATCCCCCCCACTCCAGGGGGGATGGCCACGCCACAGTCCCTTCTCCTCCATTCTCCTCTCGGGTTCTTGGGCATACATGCACATGCGCCTGGCGTGAGTTTACCCACAGGGTCCGGGACTTGACCCGCAGTCAACTACATGGGAGTTCGGCGACCCAGCCATTATGCTAACTGCTGGTCCCTTTTTTTTTTTTTTTTTCTTTTTTAAGAGAGTTTTTTTTTTGCTATAGAGCACATATGCTTCATAGAGAGTGAGAGAGACAGAAAGCAAGCAAAAAATCACCCCCACTCCAGGGGGGATGGCCACGCCACAGTCCCTTCTCCATTCTCCTCTTTGGTTTTGGAGATGTATGCACACGTGTGAGTTTTAAGCTGCCGGTCCAGGACTTGAACCATGATCAACTACGTGGGTGTTCAGTGACATAACCATTACACTGTCTGCTGGTCCCAATTGCCAGTATTTTTTATAAACCAGAAGTGTCTGTTATCTGAAAATACTGCTTTAATATTTTTGCAGGATAACAGTCTTGCTGAGGACAATCTGAAACTTAAAATGCATGTCCAAGTTTTAGAAAAAGAGAAGTCATTATTGAGTCAAGAAAAGGTGGGTGATGTAAAAATGGGCTGAATTAAAATGGTGTGTGTATTTTAATTACAGGTAAAGACTGGTTTGTGACCAAATGGAATGTTCAGTTATTGGGAATTCTGAGGATAAAGCTGATCTCACTGATGCTTGTCAAGCCAGGTTGAAGTACTTGGGCAAGGTTCAGACTATGACAGGCTGCCCAGAGTTTACATTAGAGATAAGCCAGTAGGCACATAGATAGGGAAGAAAGGCAGAGAAAGGCTCTGTTGTGTCTGATGCAGTCCCAGCAGCAGCAGTATAGACAGGTTGGTTGGGAGGTCTGGAGTGACACACTGTAATAACTGCACTGCTTGTACAGTCAATGTGTCCATCATGGTGGACAGAAATGTTTTTAATGGGGAGTGGAAAAGGAGACAGGTTAGTGGTGAAATAGGGTCTTTTTTTGTGTATGTTGGTAGCAAAGATGGAGTAAGATTCTGTAGGGGGAAAAGTATGTTTATATTTGTCCCACTTAGGGGAATTCCTTGGCTAAGGCAGAGACTTAACTTAGGACAGCAATAAGCTGGTTTTAAGTTAGAGGCCAGAGACTTAATTAATTAATTTTTAAAAAATCAGTAATGTTTTATTCGAAAGCCATAAAATTATATTTCGCAAGTTCAGTCTTATGTTCAAACTCTCTTCTATTGAATATGCAGTGTTGCCATGGTCCAGTCTTTCTGTTTAAATCCTGGAAGTTAGCATTCAACATTATTAATGATACTTCTGGTCCCTAGCATCAAATTGGTCATTTTTCTGGTTGCCTTCTGTATACATCTTTAGTTTTCCTGGTCGAGCACTCCTTTCAGAACTTCTTTTTTTTTTTTTTGGAGAGGTTTTTGCTATAGGGTGAGTGTGCTCGCCAGACAGACAGAGACAGAGAGACAGAAAGCGAGAAATCACCCCCCAGGGAGGATGGCCACGCTGCAGTCCCTTCTCCTCCATTCTCCTCTCAGGATCTTGGGCACGCACGCACATGCACCTGGCATGAGTTTTAAGCCACCGGGTCCGGGGCGCGAACTGCAGTCGACTACATGGGAGTCCAGTGACATAGCCATTATGCTAACTGCTGGTCCCTCCTTTCAGAACTTCTTGAACAGTGGGTCGGCTACTAGCACATTCTTTCAGGTCTTGTTGATCTGAGAATGTTTTTATTCTTTCTTTCCATATTAAAGATAATCTTGCTGGGTATTGTATTCTTGGTTAAAACTGCTTTTCACTTAACACTTTGAATATATGAACACACCAGGACATACCTCAGCTTTAAAATGGCTTCTTGTCTGAGTATTTTGGGAGACTACCAGAGACTTAATTTAAATTATTAATATTTTAAAAGTAATACATGCTTACTAATATATGTATTCTTATATTATATACTGAAGACTTCAGACAGTGCACGTGGAGTAGTGCCCTTCATACCTCTATGGCTTGGCCTCTTTCCCAGAGGCAATTTCAGTTTCTGTTACTAATTTCTGGTGTGTCCTTCCAGACCATATCTATGTATATATGTATTTTATATATATAAATATCTTTAAAAAATACTTATCAGGGCTGGCAAGTGGCATGGTGATTGAGATGCTGGTCTACCACATGGTGGACCATGGTCTGAGTCTGGGACTTGGCAGCTTGCTTTCTCACTCTCCCTTTCTCTCTCTGTCTTTCTCTGATTAAATTAAAAAATAATACTAACAAATAAAGTTAAATAAATAAATATTTCAGAAATACTTATGTCAGCATACTATAAATACTGTTCTTAATGTTATATTTTCAACATCTTTCTTCATTAGTGTACAGGAAGTGTTTCTGATAGGGGTTGCTATTGATACCTGTTTTTTTCTTTTTTTTTTTCTTTTTTTTTTGAGAGATTTTCACTGTAGGGCGCGTGCGCTCACCAGACAGAGAGAGACATAGAGACAGAAAGTGAGAAATCACCCCCCGGGGGGATGGTCACGCCGCAATCCCTTCTCCTCCATTCTCCTCTCGGGATCTTGGGCACGCACGCACACGCGCCCGTTGATACCTGTTTTTTAAAAAAATATTTATCTAATTCCATTTATAGTTGTTATTTTTTAAATCTTATCAGACAGAGACAGAGAGAGAGAGAAAGGGAAAGGGAGAAAACAAGCTGCCAGGTCGGGATTTGAACTGTTGTTAGCCATGTGGGAATCCAGTGCCTTTAAACCAGCACACCACCTGCCAGCCCCCAATATCTTTTTTTTTTTTAAAGAATTATTTTATGTTATTTAACTTTATTTATTTATTTTAATTTGACCAGAGAGGGACAGAGTGAGAGAGAGAGAGGGGGGAGGGGGGAGGGTTGGGCAGTGAGAATGCATGCCGCCAGGTCCAGGTCAAACCATGGTTGGCCGTGTGGAAGTCTAGCACCTTTGACCACCATGCCACTTGCCCACCCCACTATTGATATCTTTAAAGTGGGAAAATTTATAGTTGTGTGTGCTGTCTTTGCCACTGTTCTTTCCTCCAAGTTTATTTGTTTCTTCCATGAGAAAGATACAGCACTCCCAACAGGGTTTCGATGCTGCATTCTACCCTCAGTCTTCCAGCAGTCTGGGCCAGTGTTTGCCCAGCATACTCAGGGAGGTCTCTGGACTTGAACTGAAAATGATATTTTTCCCCTACTACTCTTTATACTCAATAAATGCCAGTAGTGTTTTCTCATCATTTAAAAAATATTATATATAGAAAAATGGAATTAAAGTACTGAGTTTACTTTGATGCAGACAAATTTTGGAATTCATGTACTTTTCCATGAATTCTTGACACACACACGCACACACCTGCTTATATATTCGTGTTTTGTTTCTGCTCTTACTGTATTCTGCTCTTTATTGATATGGTAGTTGATCTTGTAGTCTGTAGACCTGCCTATATATATCTGGTAGGTCCTGTAACCTTTCCAGGTTTTTTGATTTTTTGATTCCATAGCTGTTCCTGCTTCCTGTTTTTTCTTTGTTTTGATGTTCAGTAGTCCATTGTTACACATACTTGGGGTTCGTATACTGATTAAGAATGCCAAAAGTATCTACAAGGCTGTGTGTGCTCTTTAAGATCCTCCTGAAAAATGTTCGTGGTTCTCCTAATTGAACAGATAACTATAAAGACATAAGGAGATGCTATTTCCATCTTTCAGTTGTATTTCAGAATAAACTTTTGAACTGGAAGGAAATGAGAATTGTGATGAATATGCTCCAGTGTAGCATTTGTCAGTCTCTTGTAAGGTATATATTAGGTTCTTTATTTAAAGAAATTTGAGGTTCTTATTTAAAGCAGATTCCATAGAAGTTTTGTTTTTCTTTTCTTTCTTTTTTTTTTTTTTTCAGTTTACTAGAAGGTGTATACACTCAGCAGAGAGAGCGTCAGAGAGAGGGAAAGTGAGACATCACCCCAGCCCCACCCCACCCCCGGGGAGGATGGCCACACTGCTATCCCTTCTCCTCTCAAGATTTTGGGTACTCATGCACATGCGCATTGTGTGGTTTTCAGGTAGCCAGATCTGGGACTCAAACCACACAGTTGGCCTTGTGGGGTCCAGGTGCCTTATCCTCCATGCCTTATGCTGGCCCCAGAAGTTTGATTTTTCAAAATCTCTGTCACCAAGAAGGCTTTGAATGATACATAGTTTATTATGGATATCATAACGAGAGGTTAAAATAATGTTAAAATATAGAGAACTGTCCTGTATCTGGGATTTGGGAGAAAAGCCTTAAAAACCAAGTAATTGACTATAAAGTTTCCAAAGATTTTTTTTTTTTTTAGAGGTTTTTCTCTATAGGGTGCGTGCTCTCGCCAGACAGAGAGAGACATAGAGACAGAAAGCGAGAAATCACCCCCCAGGGGGGATGGTCACGCCGCAATCCCTTCTCCATTCTCCTCTCAGGATCTTGGGCACGCACGCACATGTGCCCGGCATGAGTTTTAAACCACCAGGTCCGGGATGCGAACCGCGGTCGACTACATGGGAGTCCAGCGACATAGTCATTACGCTAACTGCTGATTCCCGATTATAAAGTTTATATATATAGATATATCTTTAGGAATGTCAGGTTTGAGGGAGATGCACCTAGTCTGCTTTAGTTAGTAATGGTGACGGAAGGAAGGTAGCCACTTTCTTGGATCAATGTTCTGTGTTCTGACAGTAGTAGTACTAAAATTCCTTTAATGAGGAAAAAGAAGTTTCTTGTTTTCTAATAAACTGTAGACTGAACGTGTGTTAATTTTTTGTTTTCATTTAGGCTATGGCTGTTAGTGACCTGATGTTAGGGAATGGAAGTGAAGGAAGTTGGAAAGCTCAGGACATTCTGAAGAGAACATGTGGGTGGATGGGGAGGAGAGAACGGGAAGCAGCAGTGGGATAGGAACGACTTTCAAAAAGTGAAAGTTTTATATAAAGAAGTTGGAGGAAAAGACAAACTTAGAATTGTATAATAGCGCCTTTTGGCCAGAACCGCCATCTTCCAGTAATTAACCAAAATGACGAACACAAAGGG
>NW_006159978.1:544225-550862 GCF_000334495.1 Tupaia belangeri chinensis | reverse complement strand
GCAGAGATAGCTTCCTAAAATGTGTGAAGGAAAATGACCAGAAAAAGAAAGAAGCCAAAGAGAAAGGTACCTGGGTTCAACTAAAGCGCCAGCCTGCTCCACTCAGAGAAGCACACTTTGTGAGAACCAATGGAAAAGAGCCTGAGCTACTGGAACCTATTCCCTATGAATTCATGGCATGATGGGTGTTAAAAATAAACTAATCTGTGGTCTAAAAAAAAAAAAAAGAATTGTATAATAGCAACTTGTTTAGGGTTAGAGAAATATTTTACTTGAAACTGCAAAATTATGAATATGAATGAAAGCTGGTATGGTAATTTTTTTTTAGGAGATATTTTTGCTATAGGGCATGTGTACTCACTGGAGAGACAGAGAGACAGAAAGTGAGAAATCATCCCCCAGGGAGATGGCCACATCACAGTCCCTTCTCCTCTTGGGATTTTGGGCACACATGCACACAGGCCCAGCATGAGTTTTAAGTCATTAGGTCTGGGACTTGAACTACAGTTGACTACGTGGGAGTCCAGCTACGTAACTGTTATACTATCTGCTGGTCCCTGTGATATGGTAATTGTATTTATCATCACTGAGATATTGTTCAATAGTGTTTCTAGTATAGAGGTTAAAATAGGTCAAAATAGATGACCAGGCTGGCCCTGTTTCCTGGTAGTTAAGGCAGCTGGCTCCCACGTGGCTAACTATACAGTTCAGGTCCTGGACTGGGTGACTTGAGAAACACACTAGGCATGCCCAAAATCTGGAAAGGAGGGAGAGATGGAGGAGAAGGGATAGCATAGCAGCCATTGTCCAAGAGGAATGCTTCCCCCCCCGCCCCGTGAATACTCCACACTCTCTAGCAAAAAGGAAAGAAAATAGATTACCATGTTTTCTTTATATGTTTTTAATTTTTCGTTATCTGTCCTTTAATTGACGGTGCACATTTTGTTTTTCCCTCCTTTTATCATTTAAGGAAGAATTTCAGGTATCTCTTGTAAAATTGAACAGCGAATATGAAGTACTTAAAAGTACAGCCATGAGAGACATAAATTTGGATTCAGAATTACATGACTTAAGACTTAATCTACAGGCAAAAGAACAAGAACTCAATCAGAGTATTAATGAAAAGGAAGTATTGAGAGCTGAGTTAGAAGAATTGGACAAACAGAACCAAGAAGCTACCAAGGTAACACTATATAAAAGACAGTGAGGTAGCACATTCTATCTATTCAGTAGACTGAGCACTGGGCTAACATACAAAAATGATGTGTTCCACTTTGTAATTCAGTAATTTAGATCACTAATGCTCTAGTCATAGAGATTGATAAACTTTTTCTATAAAGTGCTAGATAGTAAATAATTTTGGCTTTGCAGACTACATAATCTCAATTGCAACTACTCAGCTCTGTGGCTGTGATATAGAAATGAATGAGCATGACTATATTTCAATAAAGTTTTGCTTACAAAAATAGGTAGCAAACCTGATTTGGCCCATGAATTATAGTTTGTCCACTTCCATTCTAGTGTCTAAGGGTTGAAAAAAAGCAACATGTCATTTATCTTCTTTGGTTTTAAACTCAATTAAAATGATAAGGTGGATTTTCATAAGATATTGGTAAATAATTTTGTGGGGATGTTGTTGGGGAAAAAGTCATTTTAAAAAGGGATTAGAAATATTTAAGGATTATTCTTCAATCTTGCCTGAAATTATAATTTATAAAATTTTCTTTAGACACTAAAATGAGAAAATATTTTAAAGTACCATGCAAATTTTTATCATTATTTTCTTTCAGCACATGATTCTGATAAAAGAGCGGCTGTCCAAACAACAAAATGAAGGAGATAGCGTCATCAGTAAGCTGCAGCAAGATCTTGATGATGAAAAGAAGAGAGTGCATCAACTTGAAGATGATAAAATGAACATCATTAAAGATTTAGTCGTGCAGAAAGAACAGTTAAGTCAAAGTGAACTTATCCTAAATGATTTGCATTTAACCAAGCAGAAACTCGAGAATAAGGTAGAAGATTTAGTTGATCAACTAAATAAATCACAAAACAATAATGAAAGCATCCAGAAAGAGAACCTTGAACTTAAGGAACACCTTAGACAAAGTGAGGAGGAGCTTTCTAGAGTCAAGAATGAACTAAGTCAATCTCCTCAAGACTCCAGCAGTAATTTTGAGGATGACTTACTTAAAGAAAAGGAAACTGAAGTTAGAAACTTAAAGCAAAATCTTTCAGAAATAGAACAACTTAATGAAAATTTAAAGAAGGTTGCTTTTGATCTCAAGACGGAAAATGAAAAGTTGGTTTTAACAGTGGAAGATATACGACATCAATTGGAAAAATCTATTGTTAGTAACAATCAGATTTCTCTGGAAAAAAACACCATTATGGAGACTTTAAAAATGGAAAAAGAACAGTTAGAAGCAGAACTGTGTCAGGCTGAAAAGAGACTGTTGGAAGAGGCAAGCAGGTATGAACAAACCATTGAAGAACTGTCAAGTACACGTCATTTGAACACCTCTGCCTTACACCTAGAACATGAGCATTTAATTAAACTCAGTCAAGAGAAAGACCTTGAAATTGCAAAACTCAGAAAGACTGTTGAGCAAATGAATACCAGTCATAAAGAAACTAAGGACATTTTGTCATCTAGTTTAGAAGAGCAGAAGCGATTGGCACAACTTCTACACGAGAAAGAAACTTTTATTGAAAACCTTCAAGCAAGAAGTTCAGAACTGCAAGAGGAATTAGATAAATCTTCTCAGGCCTTAAGAAAAAGTGAGATTTTAAGGCAGACTGTAGAGGAAAAGGATCGAAGTCTTGGATTCATGAAAGAAGAAAACAATCATCTTAAAGAAGAACTGGAACGACTCAAGGAGCAGCAGAGCCGAGCTGTACCTGTGACCGAGCCTAAAACCCTCGATAGTATTACAGAACTAGAATCTGAGGTGTCACAGCTGAACACGATCAAGGATCATCTTGAAGAGGAAATTAAACATCATCAAAAGATAATAGAAGATCAAAACCAGAGTAAGCTGCAACTACTTCAATCTTTACAGGAGCAGAAGAAGGAAATGGATGAGTTCAGATACCAACATGAACAAATGAATGTCACACACACCCAGCTCTTTTTAGAGAAAGATGAGGAAATCAAGAATTTGCAAAAAACGATTGAACACATTAAGACCCAGTTGCATGAAGAAAGACAAGATGTTCAGACAGAGAATTCTGATATTTTCCAAGAAACAAAAGTTCAGAGCCTTAATATAGAAAATGGAAGTGAAAAGCATGATTTATCTAAAGCTGAAACTGAAAGATTAGTGAAAGGAATAAAAGAACGAGAACTAGAGATTAAACTTCTAAATGAAAAGAATATTTCCTTAACTAAACAGATTGATCAGTTGTCTAAAGATGAGGTTGGTAAACTCACTCAGATTATCCAGCAGAAAGATTTAGAGATTCAAACCCTGCATGCTAGAATCTCTTCAGGTTCCTATACCCAAGATGTTGTTTACCTTCAGCAGCAAGTGCAGGCATATGCTATGGAGAGAGAAAAAGTATTAGCTGTTTTGAATGAGAAGACTAGGGAAAATAGCCACCTGAAAACAGAATATCACCAAATGATAGATATAGTTTCTGCCAAAGAGGCTGCCCTTGTTAAGCTGCAAGAAGAAAATAAAAAATTGTCTGCTAGATTTGAAAGTAGTGGCCAAGATATGGTTAAAGAAACTATCCAGAATTTATCACGCATGATTCGAGAAAAAGACATCGAAATAGATGCCTTAAGTCAGAAATGTCAGACTCTATTAGCAGTTTTACAGACATCCAGCACTGGTCCTGAGGCTGGAGGTGTCAACAGTAATCAGTTTGAGGAGCTTCTACAGGAACGTGACAGATTAAAACAGCAAGTAAAGAAGATGGATGAATGGAAACAGCAGGTGATGACCACCGTTCAAAACATGCAACACGAATCAGCCCAACTTCAGGAGGAACTTCATCAACTTCAGGCACAAGTTTTGGTTGACAGTGATAATAATTCTAAATTACAAGTGGACTATACTGGCCTGATCCAAAGTTATGAGCAGAATGAAACCAAACTCAAAAATTTTGGTCAGGAATTAGCAGAAATTCAGCTCAGCATAGGGCAGCTTTGCAACACCAAGGATCTCCTTTTAGGAAAACTCCATGTTATTTCACCCCAGCTCTCTTCAGGATCATTGCTTTCAGAGCCTCTTAAAGCTAGCCAACCTGATGTATTCAGTGAGTCTAATCAGTTGTTTCAACAAGAGATAGAACAGCTAAGAAAATCACTACAGGAAAAAGAGGCAACAATTAGAACTCTCCAAGAAAATAACCACAGACTGTCAGATTCAGTTGCTGCCACTTCAGAGCAAGAAAGAAAAGAACATGAACAAACGGACTCAGAAATTAGGCAGCTAAAGGAAAAACAAGATGTTTTACAGAAGTTACTTAAGGAAAAAGACCTCTTGATCAAAGCCAAAAGTGACCAATTACTTTCTTCAAATGAAAATTTTACTAACAAAGTAAGTGAAAATGAACTTTTGAGACAGGCAGTAACAAACCTGAAGGAGAGAATATTAATTTTAGAAATGGACATTTGTAAGCTAAAAGGGGAAAATGAAAAAATAGTAGAAACATCCAGAGAAAAGGAAACAGAGTATCAAGCATTGCAAGAGACTAATGCAAAGTTTTCTATGATGCTGCGAGAAAAAGAGTTTGAGTGCCATTCCATGAAGGAAAAGGCTCTTGCTTTGGAGCAGCTGCTGAAAGAAAAAGAGCAGGTATGTTCTGAATGGAGTATTATAGAAGGAAGGTGGAGGTGGAGGGGACTTTTAACCTGTAACTTATTTTTCAAAGACAAATAGAAGTTTCTCCTTTAAATTATTAAATAGAGGTGTGTTACGAGAAAGTTTTTGTTTTAGTTTTTAAATTTTGAGAGGTTTTTGCTATAGGGCGCATGTGCTCGCTGGAAAGACAGAGAGCCAGAGAGACAGAAAGCGAGAAATCACCCCCCAAGGGGGATGGCCACACTGCAGTCCCTTCTCTGTTCTCCTCGTGGGATCTTGGGCATGCATGTACATGCACCCAGCGTGAGTCCAGGCTACTGGGTCCGAGACTCAAACTGCTGTCAACTATACGGGAGTCCAGTGACACAGCCATTACCCTAACTGCTGGTCCACGAGAGAGTTTTAATCACTACAGTTCAACCAAATTTTAGGCATATTTGAGTAGCTGCTAGTAATTGTTAACATTTCAGAGATTTTATGTAGATGGAAGCACACACTGCATCTTGGACCATGATAAGCAGTAAGGAATGCCTTCACACTGTGACACAGTATGTTTATGTATGTGTATGTACATGTGTATGTATATGTGTAAAACTGAAAAGTTTCAGGAACCACAAATTATCCTTACTTCATGTGATAATATATTGAAAAAAGAAAGCGCTGGGCCAGTTCCGTGGCCTGGTGGATAAGGCAACCAGATCGCATGTGACTGGCCATATCGTTCAAATCCCAGCCCCAGTGATTTGAAGAACATACTGAGTGCATATGCATCTATGCCCCAAATTCTAGCAGGGTGGAGGAAGAGGAGAATGGTTTGCAGTATGACCACACCCCACTGGAGGATGCATTCTCTCTTTCTCTGCCTTTTTGTCTCTTTGGTGAGTGCCCTCTGGCAAATTATTAACAGAAAAATAGGAAAGTACTGGGTGATTCATTAAACTGATTTTTATGAATCAATTATTCACTATTTAGAAACTGAAAACGGGCCAGCAGGTGGCATAGTGTTTGAGGTGCTGGACTCCCACAAGGCCTATTGCAGTTTGAGTCCCAGACCTGAAGGCTTGGAACACAGACCAGGCACATCCGCATGTGTGTCAAAAGTCCCTGGAGGAGAGGGGATTATGGCATGGCCATCCCTCCTGGGGGGTGATTTCTCATGTTCTCACCGGCATGCTAGTGTGCCCTACAGCCACCACAAAAAAAAAAACAAAAACAAAAAAACTCTCTGAAAAAATAATAAGAAACTGAAGATTTGAGTACTACTTCTCACATAGTGTGCTTAGTCAGTCTTCTAATCCCAGCTCTTGCTGGTGTGAATGGGTGTATTTTGACCTCATTGACTTATTTATTCAGCCATATAATGGAGAGTCTTGGCTGTTGCAAGGGAAATGCCAGTAGCCTTTTTTTTTTTTTTTAAATAGCCAGATGGCCTGCGTGTTTGCCAGAGAGAGAGAAAGGAAGTACCCACAATGGGATGTGGTCACACTGCAATCCTTTCTCCTCCATTTCTGTATTCTGTCAGGATTTTGAGCACACATACACATGCATGACATGTTTTTCAAGCTGCTGGGACTGGGATTTGAACTGTGGTTGGCCATGTGGGATACAGTTCCTTTAACCACTAGGCTATAGGGCTAAACTTTATTTTTAAGATTTATTTAATTTGGGGACTGACAGGTGTCATGGTACTTAAGGAACTGGATTCCCACATGGCTGACCACAGTTTGATGCCTGGACCTGGCGACTTGTCTTCTCACTTTCCCTTTCTCTTCTCTGTCGTTCTCGGGTCAAGTTGAATAATAATAATAATAATAATAATAATAATA
>NW_006159978.1:531894-544058 GCF_000334495.1 Tupaia belangeri chinensis | reverse complement strand
GATTTCTCGCTTTCTGTCTCTCTGTCTCTTTCTGTCTTTCTGGTGAGCACACATGCCCTACAACAAAAATCTCTCAAAAAAAAGTAATAATAAATAAAATGAAATAAATACTTCTTAAAAAAAGATTTATTTAATTTGAGTTATTATTTGTGAAAAAGCAAACTGCCAGGTCTATAACTTGAACCATGGTCAGCCATGTGGGAGTTCAAGGCCCCAACCACCATGCCACCTGCTGGCTAGTCCTCTTTTGTTTCTTTTTTAAAAAGTTAATATTTTTTTTTTTTTTTGAAGAGATTTTCGCTATAGGGCGCGTGCGCTCGCCAGACAGACAGAGAGAGACAGAGAGACAGAAAGCGAGAAATCACCCCCCAGGGGGGATGGTCACACCGCAATCCCTTCTCCTCCATTCTCCTCTCGGGATCTTGGGCACGCATGCACACACGCCCAGTGTGAGTTTTAAGCCACCGGGTCTGGGACGCGAACTGCAGTCGACTATGTGGGAGTCCAGCGACATAGCCATTACGCTAACTGCTGGTTCCCAAAAGTTAATATTTTTCATGAGAGAAAGAGGTTCTCTTAACATGGTCTCACTATGCCATGATTCTCCTTCCTGCTAGGATCACTGGTATATTCGGCATGCTCAGATCAATCCAGAATCCAGAACTGGGGTCACCCATGTGGCTCCAGCATGATGTAGCAGCCCTCCACTGCCTACACCATCAAAACTGCGCCAGTAGTTGTTGATATATTAAATTTTTACATGAGTTTATTTGAATTAGAATTATTAAAAATGTTTATATCACACTCTGATAGGTGCTACGTAGCTTGTTTAGTATTGCCTTTTTTAATTTTTAGTTTGACCAGAGAGGGACAGAATGAGAGAGGAAAAAAAAGCAAGAAAGCAAGCCTCCAGGTCCGGGACTTGGCCCTGTGCTTTCTATACTCTTTTTTTTTTTTTTTTTTTTGAGAGATTTTCACTGTAGGGCGCGTGCGCTCGCCAGACAGACAGAGACAGACATAGAGACAGAAAGCAAGAAATCGCCCCCCAGGGGGATGGCCACGCCGCAATCCCTTCTCCTCCATTCTCCTCTCGGGATCTTGGGCACACACGCACACGCGCCCGGCGTGAGTTTTAAACCACCGGGTCCAGGACACGAACCGCGGTCGACTACGTGGGAGTCCAACGACATAGCCATTATGCTAACTGCTGGTTCCCTATACTCTTAATAATAGAAATTTAGAAAAGGGATTATAGGCAGAACAGGAATATTCAACACGCTGCCAGGCACAAGATATAAAATGATTTAATTTCTTTTGTCAATTAAGTTCTCTCTTAAAGTCTTGGTTTAAAGTTGTGAAAGCATACTTTATTTTTCCCTTCTTTGCCATCTGATTAAGTGATACACTGGTTTTCAGTGTTGAAGAGTTCTCATCTTTTAGAGATAGCTTAAAACTCTTAGAGACTAGGGGCCAGCACATGACTGACCATGGTTCAAGTCCCAGATCTTGTGCCTTGAAAATCACACTGGGCATGTGTGTGAGCACCCAAAATCCCAACAGGAGGATGGAGGAAAAGGGATTGCCATTTGACCATTCCCTCTGGGAAGGGTGATTTCTCTCTTCCCCCTTCTCTCTGTCTCTCTCTGGTAAGAGCACATGGCCTATAGCAAAAACCAAAACCAAACAAAAAAAGATTCGTAGAGTCTTAAAGCTTTCTATTGTTCACAAAACACAATAGGGTGTAGCATCTTATATTTATTGCTGTAGAGTATAACAGAGAAATATAGAACAATGATGCCTGGGGAACCAGCAGTTAGCGTAATGGCTATGTCGCTGGACTCCCATGTAGTCGACCGCGGTTCGTGTCCCAGACCCGGTGGCTTAAAACTCAGGCCGGGAGTGTGTGCCTGCGTGCCCAAGATCCCGAGAGGAGAATGGAGGAGAAGGGATTGTGGCGTGACCATCTCCCCTGGGGGGTGACTTTTCGCTTTCTGTCTCTCTCTGCCTCTCTGGTGAGCGCATGCGCCCTATAGCGAAAACCTCTCCCTCCCAAAAAAAAGAACAATGATGCCTTCTGTTTATGTCTTTAATCAGATTTCATTGACATTTACAGATTTAAAGTATGCATATTTTATTGAGGCCTGCTTTTTAGCAAGTTTTCTCTAAGTACTAGTTAAGCATCTATTATTTGATGGTAATGAGTTTAAGCTAATTTCTTTCAGTACTCTATACATGATTTGAGAGTATCTTCAGATTATGTTTTGAGTTATTGAGGAAATAATATCTGTTTTTTAGAGAAAAAGAGATGTTCAGAACATATCTTCAAATCTGTATAATTTCTTAAGCATTTTCTCTTTCTCTATAATAAAATAACTGAGAAGACATTGGCCTCCTTGTCTGAGAGGCGATCATTTAGATAAAAGAAATAGTTATATATTTTTGTTTCAGTGATTTATTCTGAACAATGCATTATATTTTCTTTTTTTTTTTTTTTGAGAGGTTTTTGCTATAGGGCACGTGCACTTGCCAGAGAGACAGAAAGCGAGAAATCACCCCCCCGGGGGGGATGGCCATGCTGCAATCCCTTTTCCTCCATTCTCCTCTTGGAATCCTGGGCACGCACGCACACACGCCCGGCGTGAGTTTAAGCTACCAGGTCTGGGACTAGAACCACGGTTGACACATGGAAGTCCAGTGACATAGCCATTGTGCCAACTGCTGCTCCTAATGCGTTATATTTTCTTAAAGAAATGGAAAGTTTAAATGAAAATTTAAAACAATACAAAATTATAAATACATTTATTTGATAGGCATATTTAAGACAGAAACAAATAATTAGCTATTAACATCCTGACACTTTTTTGTGCTTTTATTTTTTTTGGAGAGGTTTTTTGCTATAGGGCGCATGTGCTCACCAGAAAGACAGAGAGAGACAGAGAGACAGAAAGCAAGAAGTCACCCCCCCAGGGGGAATGGCCATGCTGCAATCCCTTCTCCATTCTCTTGGGATCTTGGGCATGCACGCACACGTGCCTGGTATGAGTTTAAGCCACCAGGTCCGGGACTCGAACCGCGGTTGACTGCATGGGAGTCCAGAGACATAGCCATTATGCCAACTGCTGGTTCCTTTTGTGTTTTTTTTAGAATTTCAGCTATCATCTGAAACTAATAATAGCCCTACTTTTGCAATGAAGTGTTATCTTTCCTGCTGTCCTTAATATACTATATGTAGTGCATTGAATGCATTCAGGAATAAACTTTCATTATTAGACAGATATCATTCCAAAGTCATTTTTGGTAATTGTTGCCCAAGCTGTTCTTCTTAAGTAGAATATGTGTGTGAAATGACTATCTCTTTTGCCAGTTACTTGACAGTGTTACTTTCTCTAACAGCAATTGTGGATACCTAACATTTGCGTGCCTGTGTGTATATACATGCAGACATACACATATACTGAACATGTACACCCACGTTTTATCAGTGCTTTTGGGGTTTGTGAAAACTTTGTTACATAGGATACATTGGAAGAAATTTTTGTCTTCTGTGTTCATTTTGAAACATTTCTAATAAAATGTTTCTTTTAGAGTAGTTTTAATTTATAGAAAAGTTACAAAAGAGTTCTCATATACCTCACAGCACTTGCCCTTATCATAAATATCCTACATTACTGTGGCACATTTCTTTGCAGTTTTTGACCCAGTATTGAGGTGTTACTGTTAAGTAAAGTTTGTTCTGTATTTGAATTCCTTAAATTTTACCAAACGTCTTTTTCCTGTCTCTGGATGCTATGATGATACCGCATTGTATTATTTATTTTCATTTCCGGTATGTATGTGTATGGTTATGTGATGTTTCAGCCAGGGTCTTGGTGCATTGTGATCCTCTTGCCTCAGCTTCCCAAGTAACTGGGACTACAAGTGGACTCACTGAGACTGGCTTTTCAGAGTGGGCTGGAAATGAAAGCCTGTCTTCCTGTGCGGCCTCAGCCTACCACATAGCAGTGTCAAATAGCACTTGCATTACCGTGACCGAGGCTCCCACCTTTTATTTAGATATCATGTCTCTTTTGACTTCTCTAGACTATGACAGTTTCTCAGACTTTCCTAGTATTTGATGACTTTGATGTAGTTAACTATATTTTGAAATTATTTATTGAATAAAAGGATATTTTGAAAATATTCGCTTTTAAATTCTTTTCAAAAGGGCAAGACTGGTGAGTTGAATCAGCTTTTGAATGCAGTTAAGTCAATGCAAGAGAAGACAGTTATATTTCAACAGGAGAGAGATCAAGTCATGTTGGCCTTGAAGCAGAAGCAGCTGGAAAACAGTGCCATGCAGAATGAGGTATGTTTTCAGTTTAAAGGAACATGAATCATACAAAAAGTGTACTAATTACTAAGTGAAAAAAATTAGAAAGATTTTTTTTTTTTATTTAAGTGAGTTTGTTTCTTAGGTAATTCTTCATAGTCTTCCTTGATGTGTTGCTGCAATAGGTCTTTGATCTCCCAGGTACATTTTCAGTTTTGAAAAGTGAAAACAATGACACATTTTGAATGTAAGAGAAATTTCCCACTTATAAAATGTGACAAAAAATTATAATTCCTTAAAAAAATAGTCTGTTGTAGGCCAGCAGGCGATGTGGTGGTTGGGGTGCCAGATCCC
Source organism: Tupaia belangeri chinensis (assembly GCF_000334495.1). Classification (NCBI taxonomy): domain Eukaryota; kingdom Metazoa; phylum Chordata; class Mammalia; order Scandentia; family Tupaiidae; genus Tupaia; species Tupaia belangeri. Next base: position 539,395 of record NW_006159978.1, on the reverse strand, counting down.
ACATGGCCAACTCTGCTGTTTGAGTTCCAAATCTGGCAGCCTGAAAAAAATCACACCTATGTGTGTTTGCCCAAAGTCTAAAGGGGAGAAAAGAGGACAGACTGCCATAGATTCCCTATGGCAAAAAATCTAAAAAAATGAAAGATCTATCACAAAGAGCCCAATATTTTTATATAATTCCATTTTTTCATTATAGCCATAGGGAATGAGATTTTACAAAATAAATCTTCCAGATGAATATTCATGATGATTTCAGGAGAATTTTTTCTAGTATAAATATATGTCACAATATGAGAAATTAGTGTACAATCAGTACACTTCAATAATGGGAAAAAGATTTGATAGCAAAGTGGCTTTTAGAAGTGAGAAAAGGGAGCATTCTCTAGAAGAAAAATAAAGAAATGTCTCTATCCAGGTTCAACATTTACGTGACAAAGAATCACGGTTAAACCAGGAGCTAGAAAGATTGCGGAATCATCTTTTAGAATCAGAAGATTCTTACACCCGTGAAGCTTTGGCTGCAGAAGATAGAGAGGCTAAACTAAGGAAAAAAGTCACAATTTTGGAGGAAAAGCTAGTTTCATCCTCCAGTGCAATGGAAAATGCAAGGTAACTTTTTCATTTCTTTTGCACTAACTTTGAGCATTCCTTAAGTGTCAGACTCAATAAACATTTCTCATGCAGTTCATTCTTGTAATACTATCTGCATTTTGTGGATGAAGAAACTGATGGTAAAGTGATTTCATGATGTGTCCAAGGTCAAGCACATGGAGTGTGTGCGTAGGTTTCATATTCGAATCTGTGACTTAAGAAGATCAAGCATTCACACTCTGAATCTTAGCCGTCATCCTAGGTAATTGCCTCTTTTTATTTGAAGATTGTTCCTTGAGATTCTGATTTTAATTAGCTTCATCTAGCTTCCAAAGAACTTATACATGAGGTTTTATTTTTCATCAAATAATCTAAGGTTAACCTAGGTTTGAGTATTAGGAGAGAGTACAGGAAGTAGCAAGGTGAAGGCCTAGGTCATATGAAGAATTAACTTTTGATTTTTTAGAACTGTTGAGTGACCAGGTCCCTGATGATCTATTTACAATTTTTATTTCTCTCAATAAAATGTTCTGTTTGTTTTGTTTTTTAGTTTTTTTTACTATAGGGTGCGGTGTGTGCACTTGCTGGAGAGACAGAGAGGGAACGTGAGAAAGCAGCCACCAAGAGGGATGGCAATGTTGTAGTCCCTTCTCTTCCATTTTCCTCGGAATTTGGAACATGCATAGATACATGCCCAGCGCGTTTTTCAAGTCTCCAGGTCTGGAACTTGAACTGTGCAGTTTGTCTTATGGAATCCAGCTGCCTTCACTGCTACACAATAGGCTGACCCAGGTTTATTTTAGTTACAAAAGCAATTTATTTTTTACTTTCAGAAAATCCTACAACCTAAAAGGTTATATGACTAGTCTCACCTACCTTGTCTTCTGTATTTTACATTTATGTCTATGTTTTATATATTTATATAGTTCTGTGTTTACATTTTCTATTTCTATGTTTTATGTGCATGTCTCTTTTTTAAAAAAATATTTAATTTTGATTTATTATTACTTTTTAATTTGTTAAGGGCATGTGCGCTTCACCAGAGACTGAGACAAGGAGAGAGAAAGTGAGAAAGCAAGTCCAGGTCTGGGACTTGAACCATAATTGGCCATGTGGGAGTCCAGTGACCTAACCACCATACCATCTGCTGGTCCCCATGTACATCTTTTTGTCTTTCTTTTTTCCATCTATGATGCTGAGGGAGATAAAAAGGGATAGTAGATATTACCTGTCTACAAAGAGACTAGAGATACAGAGAGACCGTATTTCTGCTGAGCATATTACTGTAGCTTCAGACTCAGGAGGAAAACTTGTTTGAAAATGGGAATTAAAGGACCAGCAGATGGCATAATGATTATGTCACTGGACTCCCATGTAGTTGACTGCAGTTCAAGTCCTGGAATCTGTGGCTTTAAACTCACGCTAGGCATGTGTGCGTGTGTGCCCAAAATCCCACGAGGAGAATGGAGAAGGGATTGTGGCCTTCTCCCCTGGGGATGATTTCTTGCTTTCTGTATCCTTATCTCTCCAGCAAGCACATGCACCCTATAGCAAAAATATCTCTCTTAAAAAAAAAAAAAAAAAAAAAAAAGGAGGGTATTTAAAATAATGAGTGATTGGAAAAGCCAGTGGTGTGATGATTAAGGCAGCTGACTTAACCATCCCACATGGATCCCACATGGCTGACTGCATGGGACCCAGTGGCTTAGAAAACATGCCAGGTGTGTGCACCCAAAATCCTAAAGGAGAATGGAAAAGGGATTGCAGCATTGCCATCTGCCATCCCCCCTGGGGGGTACTTTTTCAGTTAATATCCCTCCCTCCCCCTCCTGTGAATGCATGCACCCTATAATAAATTTAAAAACAAAAACAGTGAGTGATCATTTGTGTATTTGTTTTACTTTTTTGGAAATGCTAAAACATCTTTATGATATGTATTATCCTTCCTTGCAATTTTCAGGCCTTTATTTTCTCTAATGTAAAGTTTCTAGTCTCTGGGACCAGGAGATGGCCTAATGGTTACGTTGCTGGACTCCTACATAGCATACCTTGGTTTGAATCCCACTTAAACTCACGCTGGGTGCGTGTGCATGCATACCCAAAATTTCGAGAGGAGAACGGAGGAGAAGGGATTGTGGCCATTCTCCCCTGGGGAGGAGATTTCTTGCTTTCTGTCTCTCTTTCTCTCCAGTGAGTACATGTGCCCTATAATTAAAAAACAAACACACACAAAAACCCACCAAAACTTAAGAGTTTCTAGTCTCTTCCCCTTTAATTTACTCTTCACAATAGCTTCCAGAGTAAGCTTCCTCAATAGAGCCGTGATCTTTTTAGAAAACCAGCCTTTTTTTTTTTTTTTTTTTTTTTTAGAGAGTTCTTTTCCTATCTTTCCTTTTTCTTTTTATAGGGCACATGCACTTGCCAGAGAGACAGGGAGACAGGAAGACAGGACTCCCTTCTTCTCTTGGGATCTTGGGCATGCATACACACACCTGGAGTGAGTTTAAGCCACTGGGTCCGGGCCTCGAACTGCAGTCGACTACATGGGAGTCCATAGCCATTATGCCAATTGTTGGTCCCTAGAAAACCAGTCTTGATTCCCATGATTTGGTCCTAGGCTACCTACCACGGTAGCCTTATTTCACATTATCTATTCCTAATCAGACTGTTTTACTCAGTTCCTCAGGTTAAGCTGCCATTTTCCTGTTGCTTTTTCTTCTGCCTTTTCTTTTCATAGTCTTTTTTTCTACTGGAAGAATAGGCCTGGTACCTAACATTTTTCTGTATTTCTTGCCTGTTTTTTATATTCTCTTTTCATGAAGTATGTTTTATTTAGCGACCAACTCTTATCCAAACACAGACCCTGGCATGAGCATTTTTCTTTGATTTGCATAATGCTTCGTTTGAGTCTTTGATACGACATTTAGATTTTACTTTAGGATACAGGTAGTTGCTGGCCTGTTTTATGTTGTCTCCCACCCAATAAAATGTGAAGTCAGGGGCTGGCGTGGTGGTTAAGGGTGCTGGACTCCCATATGGCTGACCGTGATTTGAGTACCAGACCTGGAGGATTGCTTTCTCACTTTCCCTCTCTTTCTCTCTGTCCCTCTCTGGTCAAATAAAATTAGTTAATTAATTAAGTAAAATAATTCTTTATTTTTTGAGAGGTTTTTGCTATAGGGCGCGTGCGCTCGCCAGACAGAGAGAGACAGAGAGACAGAAAGCGAGAAATCACCCCGCAGGGGGGATGGTCATGCCACAATCCCTTCTCCTCCATTCTCCTCTCGGGATCTTGGGCACGCACGCACACGCGCCTGGCATGAATTTAAGCCACCGGGTCCGGGATGCGAACCGTTGTTGACTACGTGGGAGTCCAGCAACATAGCCATTACACTACCTGCTGGTCCCTAAGTAAAATAATTCTTAATAACAAAAAGTGAAGTCATTGAAGGTAGGGATGTTGTCATTCATTTTGTACTCTTATCACATTGTATGTCATATACAGCTTAATAGATAATAAATATTTGCTGTATGAGTAACTCAAATCTGCAAACCAGATTATGGTGTTTTGAGCCTTTCCTTAACATGAGTAACACCTAGTATTTATTTAATTTTTCAGTGCCATCTTTTTTCAATCACCCTTTGAGTGATTTGCTAGCCAGCAAAGTTGAATAAAGTCCAGGAACATTTGATGATCAGGCCTTCTGATTATCAATTTGCTGCTCTTTCCACAAGAGGGTGCTGTTGCATAAAGTCTCTTCAGAGGGAGTTGATCTTTTTTTCTTTTTCTTTTTCAATTGCCAGGAAGACAGAGAGAAAGAGGAGAAAGCACAGCCCATGGGGGAATGGTCATTCTGCAATCCCTTCTTCTCTATCTCCCCATCTCGTTGGGATTCTAGGCATGTATACACACATGCCTGGTATGTTTTTCAAGATGTGATGGTGGCCATTTGAACCTCAGTCATCCACATGGGATCTAACTTCCTACCTACTATATTCTGGGACCAGCCTAGGATTTGATCTTAATGACTTTTAATGATCTGCTCTTGAATAGGAGTTTAACTGGGAATTAAAAACCCAGTGAGTTTATTACAGTATTTTGAATATAGTCATTATATATTAAGGAGATATACCAATGATGTAAGCTTGGAACGGTCCTATATAGATGTCTTAGGGATTTTTGGATTGTTATTTGGGGTAGGAGCAATGTAGACAGGAAGAAGATAATAAAAATATCAACTAATAATTAGCAGTTCATCAGTGGGATAACCTTTGAAAAGTTGTGAGTTCACCATGATTGTGTCAATAGCAAGAGAGTTAGAATCCTTTATTTTTAGATTGAGAGCTAAGCAAAATGACAACTTAGAGTTCCTCACAACTTAAAATTTTATGATAAATACGTTTTAGATTTGTACCTGCAAATAGAAAAGTTGAAGGCTATTTGTAAATTTTTCTTTTGTCAACATTTCTTATTTAGCCTAATTCTTAGTTTTTAAAAAGGACTGCTATTTGTTCAAAGTCACTTTCATGGGAAGAATGATTGTGTTAAGAAAAACAGGGAAAACAGTCAGAGGCACTCTAAAATTTCTAATTGAAATCTAATTTGAATTTAATGCCATAAAATATAGAGAAGGCCAAATTTGTAGAGATAGAAAGTAGAATGAGAGTTGCCGGTGGTTGGGGATTATGACTTCATGGGTATGGAGTTTTAGTTTGGGAAGATAAAAAAAAAGATTAAGAAGTGGATGGTGGTAATAGTTGCATATAGGATAGTGTACTTGGTGCCACTGAACCATACACTTAAAAATGATTAAAATGGTGAATTTTATGTATATTTTATGTGAATTTTATGTATACTTATGTATATTTTATGTGAATTTTATGTATATTTTACTGCAGTGATAAAACGAAGGGAAGTATCTAAGTATTTTGAAGCCTAACTTGGTTAAAGCAGTAAGATGTAGGGAAGTTTCTTCTTGTTGAAATGTCTATTGTAGATAAAAGCAGTTGGACTTTTTGCTCCTCTTTGCAGCCATCAAGCCAGTGTGCAGGTGGAGTCACTGCAGGAACAGCTGAATGTGGTCTCCAAGCAAAGGGATGAAACTGCGCTGCAGCTGTCTGTCTCTCAGGAACAAGTAAAGCAGTACGCTCTGTCACTAGCCAACCTGCAGATGGTGCTCGAGCATTTTCAGCAAGGTCAGTTGTATGTCTCTTTTTCACTGAAGGAAAATTGTAGGTCCAGGTCATTTCACTTTACTTGAGTGCTGTTTTAGATTAGAAATAGGGAAAGCTTTCAAGGACTGTAGAGGGGAAAAGGAAATAGCCATCAACAAGGTAATTTAGTCTTCTTGCACAATCAAGACTAGAGAACATAAACTGTATTTGGTAATTATTAAAATTTTGTTTTAAGGGGTCAGCAGGTGGCTGGTTGCTGGACTCTCATGTGACTGACTGTGGTTTGAGTCCTGGACCTGACAGATTTCTGTCTGTTGAGCACATGTTCCCTATAGCAAAATTTAAAATAATAATAATTTTAAAAAATTTCTTTTTAGAAAAATTTTCTTTTAGTATAATATTACCTGTTAAGGTGAGAGTTGTGAAAGTATGAGAATAACATAAAGACAGATACTTAAGCAATAAAGAGGGAACTATAAAGTAAGAGAGAATACACATAGAAAAATTGGTTAATTTTTGAGATACTGGCTGGAGGTTGAACTCACATCAGAGTGTTATTCATCTGCAATTACTGTCCTGTGAAATATTAACTTGTTCTTAGCTATTAATGTGTATTTTGAGGTAAATATATTTTCTAGTCCAAGAAGAAAATACATTTTTGGAGACAAAGTCAGAGTGACGAGAGCAGTTTTACCTTGAGAACCCAATATACTTGTTCATATTCTCCCTTCCATCCTCAGTCATTCACCCATCCGTTTGTTTTCTTATATATGCAGTAATCACTGACAATGAATTAAAGCTAGTTGGGGAGACGGTGAGGGGATTTTAGGGGAGATGATGGCCGTGAAGTAATGTGACTTTATAGTTTTTTATATATTACTGTTTTTTACAGGGTCATCAGGAAAGTCATGACACATTTTTGCATAGGAAAACACAGAAAAATACATCATGACTTTCCCAATGACTTAATAATTTTGCTATAGGGCACATGAACGTGCCAGAGACAAACAGAAAGAGAGAGGGAAAGTGAGAAATCACCCTCACGGGGGTATCTAGTGCCGCAGTCCCTTTTCCAGTCTCTTCTTGAGATTTTTGAGCACATGTGCGTACACACTGGCATGTTTTTCAAGCTGTCAGGTCTGGGACTGAAACCATGCAGTTGGCCATGTGGGAATCCAGCACCCTTAACCACCATGCTGCCTGCTGGCCTCCAGATCTTGAATTTTAAATAAAATAGTTCTCTGCGTTTATTTTACAGTATAAAGCAATTACTAGAGTAGGCGTGTATATGAAGTAGTATGCTGTTGAGACTGCAGAGAAAGCATTGCCAGAGAGGAAATAGTTGAGTGGAGTTATCATCTATAAAATAGACGAAATGGAGAAGGGTTAGGCAGAGGAGTCGGTAATCTCATCACTTCAGTTTCACTTAACGTTATCACTAAAACATATATGATTTTTTTTTTTTTAAATTTTTGTCATAGGCTATATGCTCTGGTTGGAGAAAGAGAGAGACAGACGGGGGGTGGGGGGGAGTAAGAAAGCACCCCCTGTACCTGGGTTGGGGTGATGGCTATACCACAGTCCCTTCTCTGTTTTCCACTTGGGATTTTGGGCATGCACCCATGTGTGCTTGACATAGTTTTTAAGCCACTGGGTCCAGGGCTTGAACCATACAGTTAGCCATGTGGGATTCAGCCACCTTAACCACCAAGCCTCAGGCTGGCTCCCTCTCTGG
>NW_006159978.1:485921-525185 GCF_000334495.1 Tupaia belangeri chinensis | reverse complement strand
TTATGTATATTTTATGTGAATTTTATGTATATTTTACTGCAGTGATAAAACGAAGGGAAGTATCTAAGTATTTTGAAGCCTAACTTGGTTAAAGCAGTAAGATGTAGGGAAGTTTCTTCTTGTTGAAATGTCTATTGTAGATAAAAGCAGTTGGACTTTTTGCTCCTCTTTGCAGCCATCAAGCCAGTGTGCAGGTGGAGTCACTGCAGGAACAGCTGAATGTGGTCTCCAAGCAAAGGGATGAAACTGCGCTGCAGCTGTCTGTCTCTCAGGAACAAGTAAAGCAGTACGCTCTGTCACTAGCCAACCTGCAGATGGTGCTCGAGCATTTTCAGCAAGGTCAGTTGTATGTCTCTTTTTCACTGAAGGAAAATTGTAGGTCCAGGTCATTTCACTTTACTTGAGTGCTGTTTTAGATTAGAAATAGGGAAAGCTTTCAAGGACTGTAGAGGGGAAAAGGAAATAGCCATCAACAAGGTAATTTAGTCTTCTTGCACAATCAAGACTAGAGAACATAAACTGTATTTGGTAATTATTAAAATTTTGTTTTAAGGGGTCAGCAGGTGGCTGGTTGCTGGACTCTCATGTGACTGACTGTGGTTTGAGTCCTGGACCTGACAGATTTCTGTCTGTTGAGCACATGTTCCCTATAGCAAAATTTAAAATAATAATAATTTTAAAAAATTTCTTTTTAGAAAAATTTTCTTTTAGTATAATATTACCTGTTAAGGTGAGAGTTGTGAAAGTATGAGAATAACATAAAGACAGATACTTAAGCAATAAAGAGGGAACTATAAAGTAAGAGAGAATACACATAGAAAAATTGGTTAATTTTTGAGATACTGGCTGGAGGTTGAACTCACATCAGAGTGTTATTCATCTGCAATTACTGTCCTGTGAAATATTAACTTGTTCTTAGCTATTAATGTGTATTTTGAGGTAAATATATTTTCTAGTCCAAGAAGAAAATACATTTTTGGAGACAAAGTCAGAGTGACGAGAGCAGTTTTACCTTGAGAACCCAATATACTTGTTCATATTCTCCCTTCCATCCTCAGTCATTCACCCATCCGTTTGTTTTCTTATATATGCAGTAATCACTGACAATGAATTAAAGCTAGTTGGGGAGACGGTGAGGGGATTTTAGGGGAGATGATGGCCGTGAAGTAATGTGACTTTATAGTTTTTTATATATTACTGTTTTTTACAGGGTCATCAGGAAAGTCATGACACATTTTTGCATAGGAAAACACAGAAAAATACATCATGACTTTCCCAATGACTTAATAATTTTGCTATAGGGCACATGAACGTGCCAGAGACAAACAGAAAGAGAGAGGGAAAGTGAGAAATCACCCTCACGGGGGTATCTAGTGCCGCAGTCCCTTTTCCAGTCTCTTCTTGAGATTTTTGAGCACATGTGCGTACACACTGGCATGTTTTTCAAGCTGTCAGGTCTGGGACTGAAACCATGCAGTTGGCCATGTGGGAATCCAGCACCCTTAACCACCATGCTGCCTGCTGGCCTCCAGATCTTGAATTTTAAATAAAATAGTTCTCTGCGTTTATTTTACAGTATAAAGCAATTACTAGAGTAGGCGTGTATATGAAGTAGTATGCTGTTGAGACTGCAGAGAAAGCATTGCCAGAGAGGAAATAGTTGAGTGGAGTTATCATCTATAAAATAGACGAAATGGAGAAGGGTTAGGCAGAGGAGTCGGTAATCTCATCACTTCAGTTTCACTTAACGTTATCACTAAAACATATATGATTTTTTTTTTTTTAAATTTTTGTCATAGGCTATATGCTCTGGTTGGAGAAAGAGAGAGACAGACGGGGGGTGGGGGGGAGTAAGAAAGCACCCCCTGTACCTGGGTTGGGGTGATGGCTATACCACAGTCCCTTCTCTGTTTTCCACTTGGGATTTTGGGCATGCACCCATGTGTGCTTGACATAGTTTTTAAGCCACTGGGTCCAGGGCTTGAACCATACAGTTAGCCATGTGGGATTCAGCCACCTTAACCACCAAGCCTCAGGCTGGCTCCCTCTCTGTCTCTCTCTAAATATGTGGTGTGTGTGTGTGTGTGTGTGTGTGTGTACTATGTTGTTGGGAAACTCATGATGTATTTTTCAGTTTTTCTATGTAAAAATGCACCGTGAGTTTCCTGACAGCTGTCTATACATACATACACATGCCCACATATTATATGATTGAGATATATATATATCATATATATAATGTCTGTATATATCATATATGTATAAAATGTGTATATATGATATATAATGTGTATATATGATATACACATAATTTTTTTATTGAGACTTCTTTTTACTGTTTTTGTTAAATTATTAAAATTTTGAGTGACTTATACTTCTAGTTTTATCACATAATTACAAAATACTAATGTGACTTTCTTTTGTCTTTAGAGGAAAAAGCAATGTATTCTGCTGAACTAGAAAAGCAAAAACAGCTTATAGCTGAGTGGAAGAAAAAGGCAGAAAATCTGGAAGGAAAAGTGGTATCATTACAAGTGGGTCAAAATAGTTTTTTCTTATAAATTTTATCCTTTATAGAATAATTACTTATAAGAATCTTTGTCTTGGAAATAACCTTTTGAGCCATTCCTATAGTGATGTTATTTGAGTGGTTACTCTATATCCAGTCCTCAGCTGGGGTCTGACAGTGAACAGAATACTCAGATTGCTCTCAGATGACATACTGTTCAGAGTAGATATAGCAAACACGACATGATAGGATGATTTACATGTTTAGCACACACAAATGGAGAGCTCCGTGGGGGTAAAACCTAAAAAAAATCAGTCTACGATTTTAACTTCATGATTTTCTCTTTTCAACAAAGTATATTTGGCACTGTTTTTCACATGGATTAAAATAATGTATATTGTCCCATTACGTGTCGCCCCTTTTTTGTTAAAGGTTATTTCTTTCATGAGAGAGAGAGTGAGAAAGATGGAGACTCCTTACCAGTCTTGTGCCCTGATCCTCACTCTCCCACAAAGCCCTTCAGCCAGCCGGGATCACAGGAGCACCCTGGGCCCATCTGGTGGGTGCAAGTCAGCCCAGGGTCTGAACCCCAGACCTTATCCTGTGGCTTCGATACTGTGCAGCTATACCCTACCACCTGTACCACCACAACTTGGCCATATTCTTTTCTTTTATAGCATCATCCTTTAACATATTTTTCTTTTTAGTATTATGCTTTATGTCATACATATAAAAATTATGGATAAAGGTATAAATAAAATTAACTCTTATGAAGAGATGTGATACAAGAGAAAACTTGCTTTTTGCTTTAGGGAAAACTTGTCTAAGCATAAGTAGAATGGCAATAGCTAGTGGAAAATAAAATTAATTGTCTGATAGGGCCAGCAGGTAGTATGCTAGTCAAGACACTGGATCCCAGATTGTTAACTGCATAGTTCAAGTCCCAGACCTGGCGACCTGAAAAACACACTGGGCTGTGTGTGCACATGCGCCCAGAATCCTGAGAGGAGAATGAAAGAGAAGGGATTATGGTGTGGCTATCCCCCTTGGGGTGAATTCTCACTCGGCCTGTCTCTCTGTTTCTCTGTCTCTCCAGTGAGGGTACATGCCTTATGAGAAAAATCTAAAAAAAAAAAAAAAAAAAAGGCACAAAACAACAAACGATTCATTTATTCATTTGTCCTGTATTAGTAATGAATATGCTATTCAGGAACATTAATGTTCCAAGTAAGTAAAGATGTATTTCTTACAAAGTTTAAAAATTATCATTAAATATGAAGTGGTTGCAAAAAATTTTATATAATGTATATTAAATATAAGAAGAACAATGTAGGCCAGCCAGTGGCGTTTTGGTGTAAGGCATCTGGATCCCACAGGACCAACTATGTGATTTGAGTCCTGGCCCTGGTGGCTTGAGAAACATACCAAGCATGTGTGCCCAAAATTCCAAGAGGAGAATGGGGGAGGAGGTATTGTGGCCGTCCTTCCAGGAAGTACTTTCTCTCATCGCCCCACACCCCTTTACCCTTCTTTTGCGTGCTTCCTCCCTCTCCCTGTGAACACGCATGCCCTAGCCCTGTTTATAGTGTGTGTATATATATATTTTTAAGAATATATTTTATCCTACAGTTTTTAGTTGTCTCAGTGGGCCCACGGTATACAGTTGGTCAAACTGCTAGAAGTCCAGATCTTTTAAAATTAGATTTTTTAAAATTTAAAATGTAATAATGCATTTAGAAAAAGAACATAAGTAAATCGGAAACTAAGAAGGAATTAATAAAGGTAAAAGGTGACTGGCTGGCAGATGGTTTGATAGTTAAGGCACTGGACTCCTACGTGGCCGACTGCAGTTCAAGTCCTGGACCCAGAGGCTCACTTTCTCACTTTCCCTTGCTCTCTCAGTCTCTCTCTGGTCAAATTAAAAAGTGATAATAACAAATAAAATAAATAAATAAAGACATTTTTAAAAAGGTAAAAGGTGAAATTAATGAACTAAAAACCAAAAAAATTGCAAGAATAAGGAAGTCTAAATGCTGATTTTCTTTTTTTTTTTTTTTTTTTTTTTTTTGAGAGATTTCTGCCGTAGGGTTCATGCACTCACCAGAGAGAGAGAGAGAGAGGAAGCGAGAAATCATCCCCTAGAGGGGATAGTCACACAATTCCTTCTTCTCCATTCTCCTCTCAGGACTTTTGGGCAAGCACACACATGTGCCTGACATGAGTTTTAAGTCGCCAGGTCTGGAACCGTGGTCGACTACATGGGAGTCCAGTGACATATTTGTTAAGCCATCTGCTGGTCCCTAAGTGCTGATTTTCAAAAAAGTCATAATGCAGTTTCTAACTTTAGTTAACTTCATATGATTTCTCACTTTCTTTCTTTTTATCTCTCTCTCCCTGGTAAGCACATGGGCCCTATAGCAGAATAGATAAATTAATTCATTAAATGAAAAAACAGAGCGAGCTAGGGTATCACCGTGTTGCCCAGACCGGCGTCTAATTCCTGATTCTCCTGCCTCAGCCTCATGAGTACCTAGTACTATAGGCACACACTGCTATACCCAGCCTCAGTGGCAGATTTTTTTTAACCTTACATTATTCATATGAAAATATTTATATTTATAGTTTTATGGCCTTTTTTTTTTTTAAGGTTGTTATAGGGCATGTGTGCTTGCCAGAGAGAGATAGAAAATGAGAAGTCACTCAAATTACAGTCACTGTAACAAGCAAAATAACTCCCAAGTATTAGTCATGCTGCTATCCCTTCTCTTCCATTCTCCTCGCAGGATTGTGGGTACACATCTGGCATAACATTCAAGCTGCTGGGTCTGAGACTCATACCACACAAGGGACCACGTGGGATTCAGCCGCCTTAACTTTCACGTCACCTGCTGGCCCAATATCGTATAGTCTTTTTTTAGAGAGATTTTTGCTACAGGGCATGTGCACTCACTGGAGAGACTGGGAGAAAGAGAGACAGAAAGCCAGAAAGAGAGACAGAAAGCCAGAAAGAGAGACAGAAAGCAAGAAAGCGAGAAATCACTCCCAAGGGAGGATAGCCACACCACAATCCCTTCTCCTTCATTCTCTTCTTAGGATTTTGGGCATGCATACACAGGCACTCAGCATGAGTTTTAAGCTACCAGGTCTGGGACTTAAACCTCGGGCAACTACGTGCGAGTCAGTAACATAACCATTTCACCATTATTAGTTCCACTAATATTGTTTAGTCGTCTGGGACCACAGTGCATATCTGGTTCGTTGTTGACTAAAATTCTGTTATATAGCTCATGATTGTATACAGATACCCACACATGTGATTTATTACAAGGAACTGGCTACATGATTGTGGGGCTGGCTAAACAAGGATGAAATTCATAGGGCTGACAGTCAAGATGGGAAGACCACATCAAAGGCAGGCTGGAACTCACAGGCCTAGGCCAAACTATTGTCCACAGACAGGAAAGAAAAACAGCAAGCGAGATAGAACTCCACAGACGTAGGCAGAAGCTGCTGTTCATAGAAGGAATTTCTCCTGTTTTTTGAGGAAGCATAAGCTCTGCTTTTAAGGGCTGTTAGCTGTTCCATTCAGGCCCACCACATTATCCAGGATAATGTGTCTTTAAAATCTTTAAATTAATGACTTTGATTACATTTGTAAGACATCTTCATAGCAACATATAGATTATGTTTAATTGAATAACTGGGGACTGGCCTGCCTATGATGTCATGTCCAGAAAATTTTTACACTACTCAAAGATGGCAAAACTTGACCTGAAATTTACATAGGTGAATACCTTAGAATATACTATATATAACATGGTCTTTTTTTTTTCTTTTCTGTTTTTTTCAGTTATAATATGGTCTTATAAAGTGAAGTGAGAGTAACTGTCAAGAGGGACTTGCCTATTAGATATCAAAATGGAGCTACAAATCAGTATGAATGACATCAGCTATATTAGTTGGTCAGAAAGAATGTATTCCAAAATAATCCAGGATATATTTGAGGATTTAAGTCCTAAACTAGTCTTACTTTAATGAGAAAAAGGAGAGATTACTTAATAAATTATATTGATATAACTAGTTGTCCATATGGAAGAAAATAAATTGATTCCATTTTGTACCATGTAAACAAATTTTAGTTGTATTAAAGCAGGAATTCTCAACTAGGAGTGGTACTGAATTTTGGGGGTTAATTTGCTTATTACAGTGACTGTATGGCTTTTCTGGTATTTAGCAGGCCAGGAATGTCAAAAGTACTCCCATCAAGAAACTCTATATATTAAAGATTTATATATAAAAGGCAGAATATCTTGCAAGAAAATCTAGGAGGCTATATGTTTAGACTGGGGTCCTACATGTTTTAGTGTTTTACTGTATACAATTTAAAAATGTTTACATGGTAAAAATATTAGAGTTACACAAATGCCAGATCTGGTAAATAGTATTTGTGTGCCACGGATGACATAGTTTCCATATCTACTGTGCAGCACGGTCTTATAAAGTGATAAGATAAAGATAGTTCAATTGAAGCATGGATAGTATGTGCAAAGAGGTTTTTTTTTTGAGAGGTTTTTGCTATAGGGAGCATGCGCTTGCCAGACAGAGACAGAGAGACAGAAAGCGAGAAATCACCCCCTGGGGGGATGGCCACACCACAATCCCTTCTCCATTCTCCTCTCAGGATCTTGGGCACACATGCACAGGTGCCCAGCGTGAGTTTTAAGCCACCGGGTCCGGGATGCGAACCATGGTCTACTACGTGGGAGTCCAGTGACATAGCCATTACGCCAACTGCTGGTCCCTGTGCAAAGATGTTTTCACAGACGAGCAGATTCAGCTGTCCTGTAAACCTGAAGAAAAGTGCTCAGATTAACTAGTGGTCAGGGTAATAAAATTTAAAATAATAAAGTCATAGTGAAACATCATTTTATATCTATTAGACTTGCAAAAAAAGTTTTTTTATTTTTTTTTGAGAGGGTTTTGCTATAGGGTATGTGCGTCACCAGAGAAACAGAGAAAGACCGAGAGACAGAAAGTGAGACATCATCCCCCACCCCGGGGGGATGGCCATGCCGCAATCTCTTCTCATCCATTCTCTCAGGATCTTAGGCACACATGCACACACGCCTGGTGTGAGTTTAAGCCTCCAGGTCTGGGATTCAAATTGCGATCGACTACATGGGAGTCCAGTGACATAGCCATTATGCCAACTGCTGGTCTGGACTTGCAAAAATTTTAAAAGAGCAAAGAAGTCCTTGCAATATTTTTTTACCTTCTATATCTGTTTCTTTTCTTTTTTTTGTAGCTTTATTATTTTTTTTTAAACTGTCACAGTGTCATTTAGTAACATTCTCTCTTTTTTTTATTCAGTACCTCTAAAAGAAGGAGCATATTTGTGGAGGAGTATGGATTCTATATTTTTGATACTTGCTAGTTATCCGAACTTGTCCAAGGTCTCAGGCACAGCTTCATCAACTAATGTCTGAGGTTGAGAGTTGACTCCAAGATTTATCCCAGCCTAATAGTTTGTGAGTTTTTCCATACTACTTTCTAATGGACTTCCCTTCCTCAGGAACATTTGGATGAAGCAAATGCTGCACTGGACTCTGCATCAAGACTTACAGAACAGTTAGATCTAAAGGAAGAACAAATTGAAGAACTTAAAAAGCAAAGTAGGTTTTTCTTTCTTTTCCTCTCCCTCACTCCCATAGCATAGTGTTGTATTGAATGTTGTCGTCTACCACCCATTGGCACAACCGAGTGAGACCAGCTTTCCTGGTGTGTGACTCCATTTCCATCTCCTACGGCTAATTTGCTTCAGTCAGCCCTGACTTCCAGTTAGTTTTCTGGCTGTATTGACAATGCTGTGTGTTGGCTATAACCCTGTTCACCATCAAGGAGGTTTATTTGACTGATTCAACTTTTTATGGTTATGACTTCTCCCTGATCAGTTCATGTTCATCCTAGTAACTAAAGCTATCTGACCTAATAGGGCAGTATGATCAAATAAAATAGTGACTCTCGTGCAGTGATTAGCTATAGTATTAGGTATTTATGATGGTAGATGGTGCTCTATAGACTGGTACTCACTATGTACTTTTTGATGTATATATGAAATCCCATTAATCTTTTTATTCCTTAAAGTGAGTCCTGTCCTTAGGATAATCAATTGGGCCTCACATAATCAGGTGGTTCTTGTCCTTGGTTGAATCTAACAGCTGACAAAGATGGCATGTTAATCTCTGATTTGTAAAACCAGGTTAGGGTTGTAATTTAGTAGGTAATTCAAGGTTATAGGAAAGGTGATAATGGAGCCTAGAAATGCATCAGCTTAGGTGTCTCAGTCAGGCATAGCAGTAACAGGCATGTAATTAGGGAATTAAGACATACATGTGTCATAACATAAAATATAAATTAGAATAGACAAAAGAGACAATACAGCTGAGATACTGTCACACAACAGCCACAGTGACTTAGACACCAAGGAGGCAGTGTCCAAGGGCACTGGGCACCAAAGGACAAGCCAAAGTAAGTTGGTCTGAATCCAGTAGGAGATAGGAGATGGGAGATGTTTAGGAATATAAAAAGCAGTAAGTTGTAAGGTAGTTATGCTCAGAATAACTTGATTCTAAGGAAACTTATAGCCCATCTAAAAACTACCTACTTTGTAAGACATGGTCAGCCTAGGAACTCTAAACTTGTTCAAACTCCTAGCAGAATATTTTCAGATTTTCTTGATTTTACCTGATAAGGCTTAAGTGGCCTAGATCTCTATTCATGTAAAAAAAAAATACAGTTTATATTCATGTAAATGTATAGGAACTTTGGCCTCATTTTGTGGAAGTGGGCAGCAAGGAAACAGTTACATACTGAGTATCTATGGTGGTTTGATGTAACATATCCATATTGTTTAGCCTTCTCATTTACTATTCATTAGCAACTCTAAAGTAGGTGGTTTTAGTTTCATTTTATAGCTTAAAGAACCTGAGATTTGAACATTGATCTTTTCACACATGATCAAAGCTCATTATTTTTCTGCATTACTCTGTTCTTGTCAGGAAAGCGGTTATTTATAGTCTGACTTGTATTTTGTTCTGCATATCTCCCTCTCCTTGAAGATACGGCAGTGTCCTCTGTATTGTACACCATCTTTTGAAATGGTTGCCTTTATCAAGAGGCCAGTATTTATTGGGAAAACAATCCAGTTAGAATGAAGGCCATTGTAACTACGGCATTGTCTGGACACACTGGGCACCTAAAAGGGTGGCTAAAGAATCTTAGGGTTGGGCTAGGCTAATGGAGGCAAAGAGGAAGTATTCCAAAGCAACCTGTTGGTCTGTGAAAACTCAGTGCAATGTGTCCTGCTACTGTGTGATTGAAGGCCACATCCTCTTTTAGACACTATCTGAGTCATTTCTAGGAGGTGATAGTAAGATCAGTTTTATGGCTTTATGGTAGCAGATAAATATGGTCAGAGTCCTTGAAGTGCAGAATGCTCTTTCAGGCACTTGTTCAAACTCCTAGCAGAGTATTTTCAGATTTTCTTGATTGTACCTGATAGGGCTTAAGTGGCCTAGATTTCTATTCATGTAAAAAAAAATTACAATTTATATTCATGGTAAATGTATCAGAACTTTGGCCTCATTTTGTGAAGTCTGTATTAGCTACAGAAAAGCTCCAGCTAACTATGCTTGTAGAGTTGGTATTTGAAGGGCCGGCAAGAGGCCAGTGTTGCACAGACAGGAAGGGGGGAGTAAAGAGACAGTTGGTTCTGTTATGTCTTTAAGTCATTCTTGCCATTTACAGCTCTTTTTAACAATCTGTTTTCTTATATTACCTAAGTGCTTAATATCACTTTTATATCTCTAAGTACAAATGTGATTTTATTTTCATAAAACCACACTCTTGATTTGATAAAATAAACAAAGCTTTGATTGGCTTGCTTGTTTCAAAAGAATTGCTGTATATTTTCTTTCATAGATCATTAAGTACTTTAAATGTTGATTGATGTTGTAATACTGTACTTTATTTTTAACACAAAACTTGGCCAGACAGCAAAAATATTTGCCAGGAGAAACAATTTTGAAAAAGACAGATTGGCTTTTGTTACAAGAAAGTACATAGAAACTTGAAATGCAGAGACAAAGTATTGTTTTATTTCTAAGCATCTGTAGAGTAATGATTAGTTGATATGTGGTTTCAACATTTACACGGTTTTAGGAAACTCAGTTTAAAAAGCCGTATTTTATTTAACCTGTTTGATTATGTCATTGCTATCAGAGATGAGTTGATTAGTCTGGTCAAACATATGCAGAGAGCTGTTGCTCATATACCAATATTGAAACAGTGGATTGTTGATGATTTCAATCATTTTTAGAGTGTGGAATTGTTAGTACCAAGTACATGCAACTGTGGTTATGAATTGAGGATATTTACAGGTCTTGCACAAAAAGTATGAAGATAAACGCCTTATCAGGCATTAAGTACTTAATGAGAACCAACTGCTTGGCTTCGTGTTAGGTGCTGTGTGAGATACTAGATAGGGTTGTTTTTCCTGAGGAACTTGGCTAAGGAGATGATGTAGATATACCATAGGTTAGTAATTTAAGACTGGTGCAGAGCAGTACTCTTCTTAAGGGTCAGGTGATAGTCCATGGAAGAAAGGAACTTGATTAGAAAATGTAAGAGCTATTTACAGTATCTCCCATAAGAACATAACAATGAAAAGAAACCTAAGATCCTGTAGGTACTATATTTTAATGTTGGCTAGTAGAATTACTGCTATCCTTTCTTTTAGAAATTATTATTTCAACATTTTACCTTAAAGTATTTTTTTCAATGGAGTTCCAAAAACTTATCTCGCATGCCATCTTTTATTGTGTTTTCTCAAACTCATACACTGGTCTGTGAAGCAGATATGACAGGGTCTTTTTTTTTTTTAACTATTCTGAGTTGATCTGAATACAGTATGTCTATAGAATTATTATCGATGAGAAAATGCACAGCCGTATAAACCTAGACTATAGCTGTTATCTCGCTGTATTTATGACCAAATTTGACATTTTTCTTCTTTTTTTTTTTGTTTTTGGAGAGGTTTTTGCTATAGGGCGCGTGCGCTCGCCAGACAGACAGAGAGAGACAGAGAGACAGAAAGCGAGAAATCACCCCCCAGGGGGGATGGTCACGCTGCAGTCCCTTCTCCATTCTCCTCGGGATCTTGGGCATGCACGCACACACGCCTGGCATGAGTTTTAAGCCACCGGGTCCAGGATGCGAACCGCGGTCGACTACGTGGGAGTCCAGCGACATAGCCGTTACGCCAACTACTGGTTCTCGACATTTTTCTTCTTTCACTCATTCTCTGCCATTACTCTTCAAATAAATTCCTGGTGAAATGAAAATGATTGGATAAATTGAAGCAGAAAATATAAGGTAGTTCTTGTTTTAACAACTGTTATTCAAAAGGGTGGTGACTTTTATATCAATAGTATGCAAGAGAAATAAGTTTTCGTAAGCAATACAACCTTAGTTCTAGCACTGAGAAGATCTTTTGGTCTGTCTCTTAGTTTATACTTGTATTTTAAAGAGCCTGATAACAGATTTTTTAATTTTAAATTTGTTTTAAGGTTTTTACCATAGCACGTGCACTTGCTGGAGAGAGAGAGGAAGATAGCAAGAAGGAAGTTGAGGGACCAGCAGTTGGCATAATGGCTACGTCGCTGGACTCCCATGTAGTGGACCGCGGTTCGAATCCTGGACCTGGTGGCTTAAAACTTACGCCGGGTGCATGTGTGTGCGTGCCCAAGATCCCAAGAGGAGAATGGAGGAGAAGGGATTGTGGTGTGTCATCCCTCCGGCGGGGTGATTTCTCATTTTCTGTCTCTCTGTCTCTCTCTGGTGAGTGCATGCACCCTATAGACAACCCCCCCCCAAAAAAAAAAAAAAAAGAAGGAAATTGAAAAATCACCCCTCAGGGGATGGCCATGCCACAATTCCTTCTCTTCCATTCTTCTTCTGGGATTTTAGGTACACATGCCCATGTACTTGGGTCCAGGATTTGAACCACAGTTGGCTGTGTGAGAGCCCAGCACCTTAACCACCATGACCCCCTGCTGGCCCTGTTTTTTTTTAAGGTTTAGAGACTGCTTTTTAAAAGTTTCCTATGGGGTCCGGCAGGTGGTGTAATGGTTACTTCACTAGACTCCCACATGGCCCAGACCTGGAGGCTTGAAACTCAAAACAGGTGAATGTGTAGTGTGTGCCTGAGATTCCAGGAGGAGAATAGAGAAGGGATTGCAGTGTGACCATTTCCCCTGAGGGGACGATTTCTTGCTTTCTGTCCGACTCTGTGGCGAGTGCACATGCCCTGTAGCAAAAAAAAAAAAAAAACTCTCAAAAAAAAGTCTAGGGCCAGCGGATAGCATAATGGTTACATCGTTGGATTCCCGCATAGTCGACTGCAGTTCAAGTCCTGGACTCAGTGGCTTAAATCTCACACTGGATGTGTGTGTGTATGTGCACACCCAAAATTCCGAGAGGAGAATGGAGGAGAAGGGATAGCAGCTTGGCCATCCCTTTTAGGGGTTGATGTCTTTCTTTCTGTCTCTGTCTCTCTGGCGAGTGCACGCGTACTATAAAAAAAATTTCTCTTGGGACCAGCAGTTGGAATAATAGCTATGTCACTGGACTCCTATGTAGCCGACCACGGTTCGAGTCCTGGATCTGGTGGCTTAAACTCTCTCCAGGTGCATGTGTGTGTGTGTGTGCGTGCCCAAGATCCCGAGAGGAGAATGGAGGAGAAGGGATTGTGGTGTGTCATCACTCTGGGGGGGTGATTTGTCATTTTCTGTCTGTCTCTCTCTGGCAAGTGCATGCACCTTATAGCAAAAACCTCCCCAAAAACAAAAACCAAAAAAAACCAAAACTCTCTCTGGACCAGCAGTTAGCGTAATGACTGTGTTGTGAAATCCCATGTAGTCAACAGGATTCAAGTCCCGGACCCCATGGCTTAAACTCACGCTGGGTACATTTGCATGTGTGCCCAAGATCCCGAGAGGAGAATGGAGGAGAAGGGATTGCGGTGTGGCCATCCCCCATGGGGGGTGATTTCTCGCTTTCTGTCTCTCTATCTCTATCTTTCTGGCGAGCGCATGCGCCCTATAGCAAAAACCTCTCCCCCTCCAAAAAAGAAAGAAAGAAAGTCTTCTATGAGTCAAGAATGGAAAATTTCCCTAGAATTTTTTAAAAGAAATTCTAGAAGAATGTATAAAATGAGTCCCAGTTAAACCTACTGTAATATGAAGCATAAAACCATGTTTTAGAATGACAAATATAAAAGAAGTTTAAATGTTTTTCATGGAATTACCTTTATGGTGCTGGATGGTAGAGTTTTTATTTTAAATAAAGTCATTCCATTTTCCAGGATATGATTTATTCAAGAAAACATATAATGTCCTGTTGAACATAGGCCAAATACATTCCCAGACGCTTTGTTACCCAAACCTTTTGAGGGATTTCTTTATAGATATTTTTGGCAGAACTGGTGATTTTAAAGGAAACATATAAGAAGTACCAGATGCAGTTTTCTGAATTGCCATAAATGGTTAAAAAATTATTTGTAATGATATAAACATCTGGCTATACTAGACAATGCCAAAATTTGAGTTAAGAGAAAAGTCTGCATCAGTTAAGCCCTTTTCAACTAAAGTTATATTTTTAAATGTGTGTCTCTCTAATATTATCTAAACTTAATTGTTTTGAAACTTTCTCTAGTTATAAAGGTAAAAGTAAATTATATAGTATTGAGAATGCTTCGAATTAATGTGTGTGTGTGCTTTCCCTTGTTTCCTTATGGATAGATGAGTAATTTGTTCTTGTCCTATGTTCTGTTCTTCCTAGGTATTCTCTTCCCAGAGAAAAGCAATTCTTCATTATTTATCAAATAGGCATTGATTATCTGCTGTGTACCGAGTCCTACAATAGGCACTAGAGATACAAAGAGACCCAAAGACGGGGGAAAGTTCCTACATTCAGGAGGTGTATCAGGTAGACAGGAAGGGGACATAGTCAAATACATGTAGCAGATTGTTTGGAAAAGAAAGAGCTGGCCATTCTACTTGGTGATGGTGGTATGGAGTGATAGACTAGTGAAGGAGGTCCTTGTCCTCACTTAAATGTTGAATAGGTACAGCTAAGTAGGCAGGGTATTGGGGCAAAGCATTCTAGACAGTAGTCATGTGAAACTGTGAGACAGTCTGGAAACTGACTGATGATAACAGTTGATAGTAATGACCAACGGATGGGTCATGGATCGGGATTACAAAAGTGTGTTTATCGCATGTGTGCTTTGGGTGTGGTGTGCTGCAGTGGAGGTGGAAATGGTTGTTGTATTGAGAAATGAAACTCTTAAGTATGAAATCACAAATGTAAATTGTAAACTGGGGTCAAATGATAATATAAAAGGCCAAATGAGACTGGATAGAGACTGGAGAATTGACGAGTGTTTTATTTTTTTCCTAAGAGTTATTTACTTATGTTTTAATTTGACCAGGGACGGGGGCAGGAGAGAAAGTGAGAAAGCAAGCTGCCAGGTCTAGGACTTGAACTCAGTTAACTACGTGGGAGTCCAGTGCCTTAACCACCATGCCACCTGCTGGCTCCTGAAGTGTTTTTTATGAGGGCAGCAGATTTTCAGTTCTATTCAGTATTGCCACATAGGAATGTGAATCCAATCTTGCCAGATCTTCAGATCTTTTAAACACCGGAAATCTGGATATTTGTGTGAAATACCCAAGTTTTTAAATGTAACACCTAATTTAAACTTGTGTAAAATCTGTCTGAGCTGAACAAAATTCTTTGGGATGGATGTAGTCTGTACTGATTTGCGGCAGGGATCTTTGAGAAATAAATCAAGGTTTGAGCTGCAGCTTAGAAAATATTTTGTCATTAGTGTAGTCATTAGTATGTTTTCTATTGGGATGATAATATTCATAAGTAGAAACATCACAGTGGTTTTACTTTTCCTTGATAAAATTGCAGTCCTTTCTTTTGTGATATGGCTGGTCTGTAGAAACATTTTAAGATTAAACAGTCATGCATTACATATATGACAGTGGTCTTACGATATGATAGACTATGTCATATAGCCTAAGTACGTGTAGTATGCTACATACCATTTGGATTTGTGTAAGTACACTCAATGATGTTCACACAACAATGAGATTGCCTATATATGCATTTCTCAGGATATATTAATAGCCAGCTCTCTGTCTTTAAACATGAGTAACTGCATATAATTGACTTAATAATATTCACTCTTTTTAAAAAATATTATTTATTTAATTTTATTTATTTGAATAATTTGACCCAGAGAGAGAGAGATGGGGAACCTGAGAAAGCAAGCCACCAGGTCCAGGACTCAAACCGTGGTCGACCATGTGAGAGTCTGGTGCTCTCACCACCATACCACTGGTTGACTCCAATAATATTCACTCTTTAAAAAAGTTTTTCTGGGACCAGCAGGTGGTGTGGTGGTTAAGGGTGCTGGACTCCCACATGGCCAATAGTTTAAGTCCCGGACCTGGTGGCTTGTTTCCTGGCTTGCTTTCATACTTCACACTTCCACTTGGTCCTTCTATGGTCAAATAAATAAATAAATAAAACAATTCTTTAAAAACCTTTTCTGTTTCCATATGAAAATACACAGTACAGACTATCTAAATTTATAATAAAGGGTTGAGAGGGAAGAACAGAGAGGAGAAATAAACTTGATATGGCTGCATTAAAAGTATTTATCTATGGGACCAGGAGATCACGTAATGATAACATCACTGGACTCCCAATGGTCAGCCACGGTTTTAGTCCTGGACCCAATGGCTTCAAATTCATGTCAAGCGCATGCGTGTGTGTGCGTGCGTGTGTGTGTGTGTGTGCGTGTGTGTGCGTGTGTGCTTGCGCACCCAAAATCCAAAGAGGAAACTGGAGGAGAAGAGATTGTGGCTATCCCCTTGAGAGGTGATTTCTCGCTTTCTATCTTTCTCTTTGTCACGCTGGTGAGCGTTCGCACCCTATAGCAAAAATCTCTCTCAAAAAAAAATTTTTTTTTTTTTAATGGAAAACAGGGCCAGCAATGGTTAAGGCGCTGAACTTCCATGTGGGTGACCGTGGTTTGAGTCCCAGACCTGGTGACTTGAAACTCATGCTGGACATGTGTGCACGCATGCTAAAGATCCTGAGAAGAGAATGGAGAAGGGATTGTGGCATGGCCATCCCCCTGGGGAGTGATTTCTCACTTTCTGTGTCTGGCAGGCTCATGCGTCCTGTACCAAAAATTTCGCAAAAACAAACAAACAAACAAAACTAAAATCTTTTTTTTTTTTGGAGAGGTTTTTGCTATAGTGCATGTATGCTCGCCAGAAAGACAGAGAGCGAGAAATCACCCCCCCGGGGGGATGGCCACACCACAATCCCTTCTCCTCTGTTCTCTCGGGATCTTGGGCACGCAGGCACACACGCCTGGTGTGAGTTTAAGCCACCGGGTCCGGGACTCGAACCGCAGTCGACTACATGGAAGTCCAGCGACATAGCCTTTATGCCAACTGCTGGTCCCAAACTAAAATCTTATGGTGGTGATTAAAGTGGCTGAGTCGCACAAGGCTGTATGGTTTAAGTCCTAGATCTGGTGGCTTAAGAAACACGCTGTTAGGTAAGTGTGTGCATACCCAAAATCCCAAAAGGGAGAAATAGAGAAGGGATTGCAGCATGATCATCCCCCATGGGGGATGTTTTCTCACTTCCTTCTTTTTCTCTCCAGCAAACACAAGCACCCTCTGACAAAATTTAAAAAATAAAATTTCTTTCAAGTACATAGTAGCTCCAATTAACTATACAAATCATCCATTAGATCTCAACCTATTTTATTTTAATCATAGGTTATGATCTAGTAGAATTCAAACTAATAAGGTACTTGTATTAATAAAATTCTTTCCTGTGAGTTCATTGCCAGAAAGTAGTGGGGTTTTTTTTGTTTTTGTTTTTTTAAGTTTTGCTATAGGGCATGAATGCTCACTAGAGAGAGAGGGAAAAATCATCCCCCTGGGGGGATGGCCATACCAGTCAGTCCTTTCTGTGTTTTCTCCTGGGATTTTGGGCATGCACACACATGCAGCCAGTGTGTTTTTCAAGCCACTGTATCTAGGACTCAAACTCTGCCATCAGCCAAGTGGGATCCAGCCGCCTTAACCACCATACCCCCTGACTGACTCAACCTGGAAGCAGAATTTTTAAATTACTTTTCACTCAGCAATTAATAATTATGATTATGGGATAAGAAACAATCACTGTGTACTCTAGACCTTAAAATTCCATGTCTGACATGAATGAAAAGAATTGAGTTTAATGACAGACTGGCCCCATAATGCAGCAGTTTATTGTACAGAAGGAGCCAGATTCCATCCTCAGAAGTTTGAAAAACATGCCGGGCACATGTATGTGCATGCCCAAAATGTTGATAGGATCAAGAAATGGAGATGGGATTGTGGCATGACCACATGGCATTGCAGGGACCGGGGGTCTCTCTCTAGTGAGCATATGTGCCCTTTATTTTAAAAAAAAAAAAAGAAAGAAAGACAAAGCAGATGTTAATACATCCTAACTTCAAGTTTCAAACAAATATATTATCCAGTAAATATTATTTGATGTTAAAAATAGTCTTGTGGGTCGGGACCAACAGTTATGGCTATGTCGCTGGACTCCCACGTAGTCGGACGCGGTGGCTTAAAACTCAGGCTGGGCGTGTGTGTGTGCATGCCCAAGATCCCGAGAGGAGAATGGAGGAGAAGGGATTACGGCGTGACCATCCCCCCTGGGGGGTGATTTCTCACTTTCTGTCTCTCTGTCTCTCTCTGTCTGGTGAGCGCACGCGCCCTATAGCAAAAACCTCTCAAAAAAAAAAAAAAACAGTCTTTATGGGACCAGTAGATAGCATGGTGGTTAAGGCGCTCAATTCTCAGATGGCCAACTGTGATTTGAGTCCTGGACTTAGTGGCTTGAAAATCACAACAGGTGTATGTGCATGCTTGCCCAAAACCCTAGGAGGAGAATGGAGGAGAAGGAATTGTAGCATGACCATACCCCGTGGCAGTGGTGGGCGGGGTTGATTTCTCACTTTCCTTCTCACTGTCTCTCTGTGGCAAGTATATGTGCCCTATAACAGAAATGTAAAAAAAAAAAAAAGTCTTGTATACATTGAAATTTTGTAATAAAAATATCATTTAATTTTTAAGTATTTTGTTTAATTTTATTCATCATTATCATTTTCAGTTTGACCAGAGAGAGAGAGGAAAGTGAGAAAGCAAGCTACTTGGTTCAGGACTCAAACCACGGTCAACCATGTGGGAGCCTTAGCCATCAGACCACCTGCCAGCCCCTAATTTCTAGTTTTTGTTTTGGTTACATTTAATTAAATGAAGTGGCTAAATTTTTTATTTAGATTTAATACCATATCACATTTAAATTTATTTTTAAGGTGGCCAATGCAAATAAGCTACCAGAATCTGTTTCTTTACTGACTTTCTTTCTAAATAGGTGACTGATATTTATATATATATAAATATCTTTCTACCACTTTTTTCTCCTTTCTATTAACTCCTTTGCCATGTTTTTTAAAAGATGACAGATATCCAAAATGAAGGGGAAAAAAATCACAGAATACTAATATTAACCAAAATTATGTAAGTGCTTGATACTGGTTAGGACTGGATTGAAAGATGAGCTCTAGTTATTTTAAGAAATTAGCTGAATGAGGACAGCAGGTGGTGGATCTCACATCTCACATGGCTAACTGTGCTGTTTGAGTCTCAGGCTCCACGGCTTGAAAATCACCCTGGGCACGTGCGTGGACCCATATACGTATGTGCCCAAAATCCCGAGAGGAGATTGGAGAAAGAATTGCAGCGTGGCCATCCCCCTGGGGACAATTTCTCTCTCTCTCTCTCTCTCTCTCACTTTCTGTCTGGTGAGCACACACACCCTATAACAAAAGTTAAAAATTAAAAAAGAAATTATTAATAGATGAATGATTACTAATGCTTTATATAACATCTTCTGTTTCAAAGAGTCACGTTTGATCATTCAGTTGATTTTCAAAACTTGTTGAGAGGGAACCAGCAGTTAGTGTAATGGCTATGCCGTTGGACTCCCATGTAGTCAGCCTTGGTTCATGTCCTAGACCCAGCGGCTTAAAACTCAAGCTGGGCGCGTGTGTGTGCGTGCCCAAGATCCCGAGAGGAGAATGGAGGAGAAGGGATTGCGGCGTGACCATCCCCCCTGGGGGGTGATTTCTCGCTTTCTGTCTCTATGTCTCTTTCTGTCTTGTCTGGCGAGTGCACGCGCCCTATAGCTAAAATCTCTCCAAAAACAAAAACAAAACAAAACAAAAAAACTTGTTGAGATAAACATGCTCGTTTTACAAAATAGGCAGCAAAGTCTGGTCCTGGTGATAGATACTATTCATACTCAAGTCTCTTGACTTTTTTAAAAAAAAAAAATTTAAATTTTATTTACCATTATCATTATTATTTTTTAAAATTTGCTACAGGGCACATGTACTCACCAGAGAGACACGGAGGTGGATGGTTAGGGAGGGAGAAAGTGAGAAAGCAAGCAGCCAGGTCCAGGATGTGAATCGCTGTCAGCCATGTGGAGTCCAGTGCTTCAACCATCACAACACCTGTTGGCCCCAAGTCTCTTGACTCTTAAGTTTTGTGCTGTCTACTTTTTTTTTTTTTTCTCCTCAACCTGGTGACTTCAATAAACCTTACTTTGGATTTTGTACACAAAATACCTACCCAAACAGCTTTGTAAGGAGTATGATTAATTTTAAGATGTTGTCTGAAGACAGTATTTAGTGCACTGTCATCAGTCACAAATTCAACACAAAATGATGATGTATTGATTTGTTACAGTTACATTTTATGTTCAAGTTTGATTTGATGTGAAGAATGAAGACCATGGCACTATCGTGGGTGTTTTAGAGAAGTGACTCTGATTTGGGGGTGGGGGTAGGCGGTACTGTACTTAGGTTTAGAGTAACTCTTTTCCAAACTATACTAACTCTTAGTTGCTTTATAGCTTAAAGTTAGGCAGTAAAACTGTTTAAGTGTTGCTCATTGCTACCCCCTTCACTTTTTTTCAACTTCCAGAGGATTATTTTGGCATGTGAAATTATTTCACAGAATATTGTATTTGGCTTAAAATTCATTTTTGAATAACCATATTTTGCTTGCCCATATAAATACACTTCTGATTTCAAATTGTGGTTTGAATCAGTCTTCATCTTTTAGAGAGAATTTTTCAGAGTCTCTGATGGGAGAATAAGGGTGCCTAGAGAAAAAGAGGAGTCTGTGAGTTGGCAGGTGGTGTCGTGGTTAAGGTGTCAGATTCCCACATAGCTAACCACAGTTCAAGTCCTGGACCTGGTAGCTTGCTTTCTCAATTTCCCTCCCTCTCTTTCTCTGTCTCTGGTCAAATTGAAGAATAAGAATAAACAAAATAAGATAAATAATTCTTAAAAAAAAAGGAGAGTCTATAGGGACCTGCAAAGTAGTTGTTTGGCTTTATTTTCTTTATCAGACCTCCTGCACTTAATGCCCTCCTTTCATCCCTTCCCCTGAATTACCAATTTTGTTTTGTTTTACACTTACCAGAATACATTTAAACACTACTTGGATTTGAAACTGCCTTTGCAGTCTACATCACATTTACTCAGAGATTACATAACTTACTTTTTTTTTTTTTTTCTTGGAGAGGTCTTTTGTTTGTTGGTTGTTTTTTTGCTATAGGGCGTGTGCACTCACCAGAGAGAGAAACAGAAAGCGAGAAATCACCCTCCCCCACCCCCCCCCAGGGGAGACGATCACGCCACACACAATTCCTTCTCCTTGATTCTCTTCTCAGGATCTTGGACATGCATGCACATGTGCCCAGTGTGAGTTTAAGCCACTGGGTCCAGGACTCGAACCACAGTTGACTACATGGGAGTCCAGCAACATAGCCATTAGGCCAACTGCTGGTTCCATAACTGTTATATTCTGACAGTGAGTTTAAGAAATGGTAACCCTGGGCCAGCTAGTGACATGGTGGTTAAAGTGGCTGGATCCCATCTTAATGACTGTGAGGTTCGAGTCCCAGACCCAGTGGCTGGGGAATGCTTGATGATTTCTCCTGCCTCTGTCCCTCTCTCCAGTGAGCACATGCACCTTATAGCAAAATTTAAAAAACGCAAAGAAATGGTATCCTTGTCTTTTTGCCTCAAGGATATTTTGACTATACCTTTCTGAATACAGAGTTTTTAAGCAAAATTACACCAACCTTAATGAGTTTTCATCAAGAAAACATTTTTAATTTGAACTTTAAAGACATTAATTTCTTGAACAGTTTTTCATAGAACATTGTTAACATTTTATTTTATTAAAATAATTTTTATCAGAATCAGCTTTTTACTTTGAAGAGTACTACCTTATTATTCAGTTTTGTCTTTTTTTTTTAAATAAAAGAACATATAGTATTATATTTTGTTATGTTTTAATGTCCACTATGAGGAGACTTCAAAATGTTCCTGGAAAAATGGTCTTAAAAGTACAAATTTATTTTGGTGCAAAAAATAAAAAAAAATAAAAAAATTCCATGCAGCCATGCTTTTTAATGTACATATGTAATACACACACACACACACACACACACACACACACACACTTTGTCCCCGGGGGTTTTGAAGACCTCTCATAGAAATATACTGTGAACTGGGGCCAGCAGGTTAGGTATGGTGGCCAAAGACGCTGGACTCCCACATGGCTGAATGTGGTTCAAATCTCGGACCTGGCAGCTTGCTTTCTCTCTCACTCTGTCTGTCTGTCTGTCTCTCTCTCTCTCTTTGTGTCTTTATCTGGTCAAATTAAAACAAATAATAATAAAAATAAATAAAGTTTAATTAAAAATATATATACTGTGAACCATGTATGATTTTAATTTTTTTTAGTGACCTCATTAAGATAGTAAAAGACACAGGGGAAATTAGTTTTGATAATTATTTTATGTTACCCAGAACATCCATTTTATTATTTGACTTATAATTGGTATAAAAAATACTAATTTTAGAGGAAACTAGGCAGGGGAAGAGAAATCTCGGAAAGGGAAGGTAAGGGTAGGGTGGGTAAGTTTGACTTCTGTTTCTCTGCTCCCTTTCTAGTTTGGGGGAGGGTTGGAGGGGGATGGAAGAGAGGACCTGGCCC
The DNA here is from genome assembly GCF_000334495.1 of Tupaia belangeri chinensis. Classification (NCBI taxonomy): domain Eukaryota; kingdom Metazoa; phylum Chordata; class Mammalia; order Scandentia; family Tupaiidae; genus Tupaia; species Tupaia belangeri. The sequence continues at coordinate 502,388 of NW_006159978.1, read as the reverse complement.
ATCTTTACTGTAGCTCTCCTGCTTTAGCTGGTGAATGGATGGTGAACTCAGAGCAGAGGCAAGAGATTAGCTTATTTATTTGCTGTTCTTTTTCTTTTACTGGTTCAGACTTTAGCAGTAGTCCTGTTCTCTTTTTCACTCTCTCTTTTAATATCCAAGTTTAAATTCCTCACTGGAATGACAGGAAGGGAAAAGTTTGTAGTAGATTTTCCAAATACAAACCTTGCTTTTATAATATGGTTATGGTAACTATCTCTATTTTGGTAAAGTCAGCCTATTATATGAATTACCTTTTGCAATTTAGATTTTTGCAATTTAGAAAAGCCACAAGGCATTGCAAACAGTTTAGCTAGACATTTTATATACACATTTAGTACTGTAAACCAGAATTTTAGGCATTGTACAGAAGTGTTGTACAGGACAGAAAACACAAAGCAGGCAGACCTGGGCAATCTAAGGCTCAGAGAAAACTTCACTGAGAGGAGTAAGGGAGTTGGAATGGAAACCTGGAGGGTAGGCAGGAGTTAATCAGCTGCACCAATGGAAAAGAGCCTTCTAGGCAGAAGAAACAATTCTTTCAGTAGGAGTCTAGAGTCTGGAAATATACCATGCGTTTATGGTGAATTGATTTTTGTAAGGGTGCCAAAACAATCGTCTTCCACCGTGTAGTGCTGGAATAACTGGATGTCCACAAACAGAAGACTAGAGTTGGACCTTACACTATGCACAAAAAATTAACTCAAGGTGGATCATACCAGGGGGCTTTCAAAAAGTTAGTGGAAATGGCATGTCCTGAAAGAAAAAAAGCATGAATTTCAAATTTTTTTTGCACTAAAATGAATTTGTACTTTAATCCCACTTGTCCGCAGACTTTTGAAGTCCTGTCCTCTTGTACCTTTAAATATTAAAACTATAAAAGTCTTCAAAGAAAACATAAGAGTAAATCTTCATAATGTTGAGTTAGGTAATAGTTTCTTGGATAATGACACCAAAAGCACAAACAACAAAAAGAAAAATAAATTTGACTTCATTAAAATGAAAAACTTTTATGCTTCAGCAGATACCATCAGGGAAGTAAAATAACAGCCTACAACATGGGAAAAAAAGGTTGCACGTTATATATCTGTTAAGGGATATCCAGCTACTACTAGGAAAATGCAGCATAACTCAAAGAGGAACTTTGTAGAAAGAGTCTATAGTCTAGTGTTTGGATATGAATGTTTCTTTCTTTCTTTTTTTTTTTTTTTTTTGGAGAGATTTTCGCTATAGGGTGCGTGTGTTCGCCAGACAGACAGAGAGAGACATAGAGACAGCGAGAAATCACCCCCCAGGGGGGATGGTCACGCCGCAGTCCCTTCTCCTCCATTCTCTCGGGATCTTGGGCACACACGCACATGCGCCCGACGTGAGTTTTAAGCCACCGGGTCTGGGATGCGAACCGCAGTCGACTATGTGGGAGTCCAGCGACATAGCCATTACGCTAACTGCTGGTTCCCGGATATGAATGTTTCTTGAAAAGTAGAACTTTGCTACAAAGTGGTCTTACCATTTCTTTCAGAATGAAAATGTATTTAGCTTCAAATTGGTAAGCATCTCTTTCAATTAACCTATCCATTTTTTAATTAACAGGTGTAAGTTCCATGTGCAACTAAGAGCTTATTAGTCCAGGAATTATTGGCCTTGTGACATGGCTGAATTTATGAACAGACCTCTCCTGTTGTAATTCTAGACTTTTCCTTTAATACTTTTCAGCTTCCAACTGTTAAGATTTTACAGATTTTTGCTTCCTTTTTATTTTCTATTTTAGACTTTTCCTTTAATACTTTTCAGCTTCCAACTGTTAAGATTTTACAGATTTTTGCTTCCTTTATATTTTCTATTTAATTAAAAAAATGATTATTTATGAAAGAGAACCTGTATTTGTGCATATGAGAGAAGGGGGGTAAGAGGGTACCCTTGACAGGGTCTTATCGTACCGCTATCTCCGTTCCACGTCTCTAGCTCATCGGGATTTCAGGTGTTCATACACCCAACACATTTTCCAGTCAATTGGTGATCGGAGCCTGCAGCTAGTCATATGGCTTCTAGCACTGAAGTTCATTACGCCACTGACAACACCACCAAGTCTTCAGACTGTTTCCTTTTTATTTATTTTTAATTAATGAGTTAACTTTTGGTTTTTACAATAGGGCACATGCATTCACTGGAGAGAGAGGCAGAGATAGTGAGAAATCACCTCCTTGGGGAATGGCCAGGACACAATCCCTTCTTCTCTCTGGATTTTGGGCATGCACGTACACACACCTGGTGTGATTTTCAAGCCAGTAGGCCCAAGATTCCAACTGCGATTCACCATGTGGGAATCCAGTGCCTAAACCATTGCCACCTGCTGATTCACGCCTCCGTTTTTAAATAAGAATTTTAAGATAAAATCGTCTAAGCACCTTTAGTAAATCAGTCATAAATTATACTAACTAGATTGTTATATTAGAGCCAGTGATCTGAATTGCATTTTGCAATTTTCTTACCTCAGAATACTTTGCCCTCTGCTGCATCCTGAGCCATGATTATAGGTTGTGTTAGATACTCTTCTTAGCTCATGGAAAGCAGTCCAGCCAGGAAAATGGAAAAAGGAAAATCTAACATTTTTCTATTTCCTTTTATTAAATAAGAGTGGGTCTGGAAATGTTTCATACAGACAGGGAAGCAGTGATAAAAAAATGTCTTCTGTGCTAGGAAGTTTCTAAAGGGGATGAAAATCTTTCTTGGTTTTTTAAATTTTCTGTTAAAGAATCAATTTCTTTACTGGGGCTAAACTATGTAAACTAATGCATACTCTGTTTTCTAGGTAATTTTGTATCAGAGATCCCAGTTCCCTGGACTAAAGAAGAGACAGAAGTAATTGAGTATTCCCAGTTAGAATAAGTTCAGATTTCATAGTGAAGATCTCGTAAATCTCATTTCATATTCAAACTATTTTAATCTGTTAATGGCCATCTTTATTCACATATTTTAAAACAGATGACCTCCGACAAGAAATGCTGGATGATGCACAAAAGAAATTGATGAACTTAGTAAACAGCACAGAAGGAAAAGTGGACAAGTATGCTTTTGTCTTTATCTCTTATATGTTCTGTAGAGCTTGGTTTTATGGTAAAAGCAACTTCTACATGTAGACGGTCATGTGTTTAACTTTTTAAGAAGTCTTTTCTTTAGCTTATGTAACGCGGAGATGTAATTAGTTTTAATGAGGGATCAGAATAATTTATCCTTTTCTTTTTTAAGGTAGATTTTTTTTTTAATAACTCATTCTGAAAACCACTATAAGTGAAAACATCACCCCGATAAGTACTTACGAAGAAACTTTTATTTTTACCATTCTTTTTTGCTTCTTTTACTGTCATTAAATGCACATTTCTAGCTCAAATGTAATAGGTCTGAAACTTAGGTATATGTGTTGTAATATCTCATTTAATATTTTTATTATTTAGGTATTAGCAAATTTTTAATAAATGTGAGTGGAAAAATAGAAGCATAATAGTTAAGCATAAGAACAGTCATCATCATTTAAATAACTGCTTCAGGTGAACATCAGCCCAGTCAAGCACTGACAGCTCCTAATGAGGATCCACCTCAGTCAGAGATTGGGTTGAAGAAAGTGGGTAGCTAATAAGGTGTTTTGAAAGGCATACACTTTGGGTTGTTTGAAATAGTCTTAATTAGATTAGTCAACTTTTTTTAAATTTCTATTTCTTTTATACATTCAATCACGTTACTTAGCTTACAGAATGAATATTCCATCATGTGTACATTTCTCACCAGTCCAGTTCACCATGCTAGAAAGTTCTCTCTTTTATATTACTTTATAATGCTTTATTCCTTAGTATTTTTTATAATTATTGTTTAAATGTAATTCCTATGTTTCATGTTCAGTGTTTGGGACATCCAGTGTTGAGTTAGTGAACTATTGTCTTCATTTTCATAGAGTTCTAATGAGAAACCTCTTCATTGGACATTTTCACACACCAAAAAATCAGCGTCATGAAGTGTTACGATTAATGGGAAGCATCCTGGGTATCAAGAGGGAGGAAATGGAGCAGGTAACCTTCATGAAAACTGTTTTGAATACTGTTTTTTTAGGTTTTTGCCATAGAGCACATGTGCCTGCCAGAAACAGAGAGAGAAAATGAGAAATCACGCTCCAGAGGGGAATGGCCACACTGCAATCCCTTCTCCTACATTCTCCTCTTAGGATTGTGGGAAGGCACACACACACACACACACACAGAGCGAGCATGATTTTCAAGCAGTCAGGTCTGGACTTGAACTGTGGTTGGCCATGTGGCAGTCTTGTGCCTTACTCATCATGCCACCTGCTGGTTTCTTGAATACATTTTTAAACTTAAATAGCAGCATTATAGAATTTGCTGTATATAACTTTTACTGAAACTAATTTTCACTATAATAAAGAAATGGAGTAATTTTGTACTACATTAAAGAAGTGAATTTGTTCAATTTGTATGATATTAGTTTAAATGTAACTTATAAACCATGTCATATGAGAATATTGAAATTTTGAGTTTTGACAACCCCTAAAACTTTGAGATGAGAATTGGACCTGAAAAACTGTGAATTGCTACTATCTGAAACATGGTAAAAGTGATTCTTGTTTTTCTTTTCTTATATTGATAATATTTTTCTGTTTTAAAATAATGTTTCAGTTGTTAAATCAAGATCATGGTGGTGTTACTAAGTGGATGACTGGATGGCTTGGAGGAGGATCAAAAAGTGTCCCCAACACACCTTTGAGACCAAATCAGCAATCTGTGTTTAACAGTGTAAGAACTGATTTTGTATTTGCTCAATATGAATAGTGAAATTATTTTATTACACTCATTTGAAAAATTTGATTTGCGTTTTACACTATTTATACAACCACTTATTTTTGGAATTGTGGCTCCTGAGAACCTAGAATGGTGATTAGCATATGGATAACAAGCCAGTTTTAATAATTTTATTTCATTTAAATTAATTAGCTAAGTTTTTCATTTTTTCGGGGGTTGGGTGGTTTGCCATAGGCATGTGAGCTCACTGGAGAGACAGAGATGGTAAGGGGGAAAGTGAGAAATCACCCCTCGGGAGAATGGCCGTGTTGCAGTCCCTTTTCCTTCAGTCTCCTTTTGGGATTTGGGGCACACACACACACATATGTGCTCATTTTGAGTTTCAAGCTGCTAGATCAGGGACTCGAACCACCACACCACCTACCTGCTGGGCCAGCATTCCATTATTTTAATCTGGTAATGTTAACTAGCAGTCTTTTTGTTACATTCATTGATTGGGTCTTAATTTAGAAAATTGTGTTTAATATTTCTTTCCCTCTGATAAAATTTTTTACATCTATTTGAGCAATTTTTTAAATGGTAATTGCCGTTGACAGCAAAAATGTGTGTTTATCTGTTGACTAATTCTGTCTATAAATTGTTTGAAATTAGTGTTATTGAAGATTATTGATTAAATTGTTAAATTTTTTGTAAGAGCCATATGAGTAATGTGCTTCCATTTTCATTGGTTCATAAAGCTGATCAAATGGCACAGTTAGTTTTTATTATTTAATTAGACTATTTGGTGTATTTTCTAAGTTGTAGTAAATATGATCTTATTACCTAGCCTAATATAACCAAAATATTTTTTATTAGTCTTTTTCAGAACTTTTTGTGAAATTTCTGGAAACAGAATCTCATCCATCTGTTCCACCACCAAAGCTTTCTGTTTATGACATGAAACTTCTAGATTCACCTGGAAGGAGAAAACTAGACACAAATGTATCAGACAGTTTTAAAGGTAAAACCAGATATTTTTATTTACTACAATTATAAAAACTGAATGTTTAATTATTTTTCTTTTTAAGGATTTTGCCATAGGGCATGTGTGCTCTACAGAGAGAAACAGCAGTGAGAGGGAAGGTAAGAAAACACCCCCCCAGGGATGATTTGCCACAGTCCCTTTGCCTATATTCTCCTCCTGGGATTTTGGGTATACACGTATACCTGGTGTGCTTCAAGCCACCAACTCTGGGACTTGAACTGTGGTCAGCCATTTGTGAGTCCAGCACCTTAACCACCGTGCCACCTGCTGGCCTGTTTAATTTTTTTTAATTGCTCCATGTACTGTCCAGTGACACAGAGAGGGAAGGAGAAAGCACCGCGCAGTGAGACATGGTCATGCCTCAAATCCCTTCTCTTTCATTTTTTTTATCTCGTTTGGATTTTGGACATAATATATACACATGCCCTAAGCTGTCAGGGCTGGGATTTCAACTGTGGTCCATCATGTAAAATTGGGTTCTCTTAACTACTAGGCTATAGGGATGGCTGAATATTTGATTTATGATTATACTTTACAGTGATCTCAACTAAATTTTTAGTGTTCTTTTTTTTTTTGAGAGGTTTTCACTATAGGGTGCATGCGCCTGCCAGACAGAGAGAGACATAGAGACAGAAAGCGAGAAATCACCCCCCAGGGGGGATGGTCACGCCGCAACCCCTTCTCCTCCATTCTCCTCTCGGGATCTTGGGCATGCACGCACACGCGCCCGGCGTGAGTTTTAAGCCACCAGGTCTGGGATGTGAACCGTGGTTGACTACGTGGGAGTCCAGCGACATAGCCGTTACGCTAACTGCTGGTTCCCTAGTGTTCTTGAAAAAGTGTAAATGATTCCTTCTAAAATGCCAGTAAGGCATCAAATTTTTGCCTTCACATAGTCTTGCGGTAATCTGATATTTAAGTGATTTAGATTATTTTAAACAGTGTGAATATACTTTGTGTATTTTTCCCTTTGTATATCAGAATAATTCTTGCTACTTTAAATTCTGGAGGTGGTTGTGAAATGTTTAAACCTTTGCTTGATGTCCTGTGTTTCCTTTCTCACTGGTGGTGATTTTACTAATCAGGGTTAGATATGTGGTTTAGAGTTTGAGAAGGGTTCTTTTCCCCTTTGAAAATCTAAGTATTACTTTACGCTCAATAACCAAACCTTGGCATATTGGTAATACATGTAAGTATTGTTTAGTAAACTGACTTAGAGCTTCAAGAATGTTTTAAATTGACAGGTCTACCTGGAAGTGAGTGGTTGGTAGTTGTAGACATGTGTCCATATTTTGTATTCCACTGGGTTGTACAGGCCTTATTTACGTTCATATCACCTATATTGGCATGCAGTAACATTTCTTTTTTTAAAATAACGGTTTATTTCATTTTATTTATTTTTATTATTATTTTTAAATATGATACAGGGCACACATGCTCACCAGAGAGAGAGAAAAGAAAACAGAAAAAGTGAGAAAGCAAGCCATGAGGTCCAGGACTTGAACTGTGGTCAGCCATGTGGGAATTTAGCACCTTAACCAATGTGCTACCCACTGGCCCTGTAGTAACATATCTTTCTTTTCCTTTCTTCTTTTTTTTTTTTAAAGAATTATTTAATTTAATTTAATTATTTTTTAATTTGACCAGAAAGGGACAGAGTAAGAGGAAGGAGTGAGAGAGAGAGAGAGGGAGGGAGAGAGAGAGGAAGTGAGAAAGCAAGCCACCAAGTCCGGGACTCAAACCGTGGTTGTCCATGTGGGAGTCCAACACCCTTAACCACCATGCCACTTGCTGGTCCCACCTGCAGTAACATTTCTTGAATTGAAATAGAATTATAATCCATTAGACAATAAATAGAATCATTTCTAGGCTTTTTTCTTTTTTTTTTTCTATAGGGTGTAAGCACTTGCCAGAGAAAGAGAGATACAGTGAGAAGGAAAGTGAGAAATCACCCTACAGAGGGATGGCCACTCAGCAATCCTTTCTCCTCCTGGGATTTTGAGCATACATACACACACACCCAAAGGGATGGCCACACCCCAATCCCCTCTCATTCATCTTCCCTCTAGATTTTGGGCATGCATACACATCCCCAGCATGAGTTTCAAGCTGCTGGGTCAGGGACTTGAACTGTGGTCAGCCCTGTGAGAGTCCAGTGATATAACCAGTATGCCACCTGCTGTTCCTATATTTTTATTTTAAAAAAAGAATTATTTTATTTTATTATTATTGCTACTTCTTAATTTGACCAGAGAGAGAGAGAGAGAGAGAGAGAAAGTGAGAAAGCAAGCCTTCAGGTTCGGGATTAGAACCATGGTCAGCCATATGGGAATTCAGTACCTTAACCACCACACCATCTGCTGGCCTCCTGTATTTTAATATAGATAACATGTTTGCTAATTGGATCATAAAGGTATAAGTTATTATAGACTGGTTTTTTTTTTTTTTTTCGAGAGGTTTTTGCTATAGGGCGCTTGTGCTCACCAGAAAGACAGAGGGAGACAGAGGGGTAGAAAGAAAAAGGGGATGGTCACGCCACAATCCCTTCTCCTCCATTCTCCTCTTGGGATCTTGGGCACGCACACACACGCGCCCGGCATGAGTTCTAAGCCACTGGATCTGGGATGCAAACCGTGGTCGACTATGTGGGAATTCAGCAACATAGCCATTACGTTAACTGCTGGTTCCCTATACTTTTTTTTAAAGAGGTTTTTGCTATAGGGCCCGTACACTCACCAGAAAGAAAGACAGAGAGACAGAAAGTGAGAAATCACCCCCAAGGGGGAATGGCCACGCCGCAATCTCTTCTCCTCCATTCTCCTCTCAGGACCTTGGGCATGCACGCACACGTGCCTGTCGTGAGTTTAAGCCACCGGGTCCGGGACTTGAACCTCAATTGACTACTTGGGAGTCCAGTGACATAGCCATTACACCAACCACTGGTCCCCAGTTATTATATACTCTTAAGTTATAGTACCTGTCAAATTCTAAGATTTGGATAAAATAAATACTTTCTATTCTGTTAAGGAACTTTAGTTATTTAGACAAATATTTCTATGTTTTTAGAACTTTAATAGAAAGTAGCAATGCTTATCTGTTGTTTAGATAAAAGGTTTAGCTGCTAAATCTATTTAAAAATTTTGACTTTAAGAGGTTTAAAAGACATTAATTATAAACCAAATAGTTATTCCAATAAAAATGACTTGTATCAGCCTTCTATAGAGAAATAATCTGATTGAGAATTGTTTCCGAACCTTCAAATGCCTAAAAGATGATCAGGTAACAATGTATGCATATATTTTCCTAGTAGTAAATCCATATTATTTCTAATATCATTGTAATACGGGTGCCAGTATTCTTCAAGACCATTATAATTATTTGGGGTGAAACTTAAGTTTTCAAATTCTTCGTCCTTCAAGTGGATAAGTAAAGAATTTGCCTTGCAACATAGACAGCATCTTTTAAAAAGCTAGTGTTCTCAGTTATACAACTGGTGTTTAAATTAAAGATAACAGTGTTAATATATTAATAAAGTATTAGATACTCATTCCAATAGTGCTCTCCCTTCATTCTTTCATTTTTTTTGTCTTATTTCTAGTTCTCTTTCACCTTTTCATATTTGAGACACCCTGCTTATGGGATCCAGAACCCAGCAACATAAGAATTAAATTTATTTGAAGGCCAAATCTGTAAACTTAAAGTGCATTGTTTTTATCAGAAAATTTCAGATTACCGAGAGTAAACTTTAATCAGATTTTAGTAATAAAATTAATCTGTGTGTCTAGAAATTGAGGCCCATTTGTGCTCCCATTTTGAATTAAAAAGGGCCTAGGCTGACTCTGAGGCATATGGTTATAACAGCTGATCTCACTTTGCTGACCCCACGACTTGAGTCCTGGACTTGGCAGTTTGAAAAATTTGCTGGTCATGTGGGTATTGTGTGTGCCCAAAACCCTGACCGAATGGAGAAATGGAGGAAAGGGGGTTGCAGCAGGACCGTGCCCCATACAGGGGGCTTTCTGCCTTGTGCTGTCTTTCTGTCCTTCTCTTTGTCTCCCTCTGGCAAGTGCAGGCACCCTCTTGAAAAGCTGTCAAAAAAAAAAAAATCCCCTAAAATGTGCTACATACCAGTGTAATTACCAGCATGGTAGAATTTTGAAATTGATAGTCGTGGCGAATGAATTATTTATATATGTCTGTGTTGATCAGTTTAACAATATAGGGATACCTTTATGCTATTATTTCTATTCAGAGTGTTGTTTTGACTTGACTCCGTGAAGGGTGGGTGACTAATCCGTACTTTATCATTTAGGTGTAACCGAATCCAGGTCCGGTAGAAGAACAGATGTGAACCCCTTCTTGGCTCCTCGCTCTGCAGCCGTGCCTCTTATTAACCCAGCTGGGCTTGGACCTGGTGGGCCCGGGCATCTTCTTTTGAAACCCATCTCGGACGTTTTGCCCACATTTACACCTTTGCCTGTGTCGCCTGACAACAGTGCTGGAGTTGTGTTGAAGGACCTTTTAAAACAATAAATAATATTCAAGCCACAGATGATGTAGCACTTTAAAGAAACCATGAACATTATGTGTATATATTTTTTCACAAAGTGGCCTTTTGGAAGAAGTCATGTATTTGTTTGCAGTTGTATTTTCTTTAAATTTAATAAAAAATACTTTAACGCTTTTAGGAATTGCAAGGATCAAGGATATAATCTTCTCTTTCCTTCTCTGATTTGACTGAATATAAGCTAGGAACATTTAATTTATCTTCACTTACAAAACTAAAAAAATAGAAGAGGGAACCAGCAGTTAGTGTAATGGCTATGTCGCTGGATTCCCACGTAGTTGACTGCGGTTCGCGTCCCGGACCCGGTGGCTTAGAACTCACGCCGGGCGCATGTGCGTGCGTGCCCAAGATCCCGAGAGGAGAATGGAGGAGAAGGGATTGCGGCGTGACTGTCCCCCCTGGGGGGTGATTTCTTGCTTTCTGTCTCTATGTCTCTCTCTGTCTGTCTGGCGAGCGCATGCGCCCTATAGCGAAAACCTCTCAAAAAAAAAAAAATAGAAGACAAAAATAATAGTAGTTATATACAGGCTTATTTCCTTCTCTGATTTTTCAAGCTCATTTAAGCTAGACATATGTGGCTTATCTTTTAGAGATAATCAAAAGATTTATTTTTAAAAAATATGAGTAGTGGCTTCTACAGAAAATCTGTCTGAAACATATGTTACTCATTTTTAGAGGATGTTATGTAAACAGAGCAGGGTTGTCCTGGAGGCTATAGGTGCCCTGAGATGGAATGCGTGTTGTTTCTGTACATTTTTATCACATGTGTAGATTTGTGTGACCACCACAGTTAAGATTCAGAGCACTGGGACCAGCAGATGGCTTAATGGTTACATCATTGGACTCCCATGTAGTCAATCACAGTTCAAGTCCTGGACCTGTCACACTAGGCACACGTGTGTGCATGTTGTGCCCAAAATCCCAAGAGGAGAATGGAACAGAAGGAACTGTGGCATGGCCATTCCCCCGGGGGATGATTTCTTTCTTTCTGTCTGTCTGTCTCCATCTCTCCAGTGAGTGCACACACCCTATAGCAAAAATCTCTCTTAAAAAAAAAAAAAAAAGATTCAGAGTACTTCTATCAGAAGGAGTTTCTTGGTGCTCTTTTATAATCATAACCACCTCTCTCCCTAACCCCTGCCTTAATCCCAGACAACACTCACTTTTCCCCATCGCTATTGTTTTGTTGTTTTTGAGACTGCTCTGTAAATGGAATCACAATATATACCCTCTGGAGACTGGCTTTATTCACTCAGTATAGTGCCCTCAAGACCTGGCCAAGTTGTTGCTTGTATCAATAGTTTGATCCTTTTTATCATCCGGTATAGAGTCTGACTATAACAGTTGTAAGTGCTAAGGTATCTATTTAATGGCGTCATAAAACTAAATGCTTCTCACACAAATACACACAACTTCATAGAAGTGTCAAACTGTACAGCAGCGTCTATATAACTTGTCCGCAGTTGCTCTAAACATGCCACCTCCTGCCTCTGAGGCTTTGATATGAGGTGCTGCAGCCCGAGAGTCATCTGCTCCCATCATGGCGGTCTTTGAGGGCAGTAATGTCACTGACAGTATCGGCACCATGCGTTCAGAACTTGAGTATCACAGAGTACTTTTTATAAATCCAGCATAAAAATATCCTGATTTGAGACTGTATCAGGATGTTCATGTTTGTATTAGTGTTGAAGTTGTACATTTTAAAAGATTTCTTGCAAATTTTGTAAATTTCAATATCCCTATAAAATAGAAACATTTGTGTAACAAGGAAAGGTGAGAGGGAGACGAATCCAGATATGTAAATAGGCCTGGCTAGGGCCCGAGCTAAATTTCGGGTTGTAAATTTTGCTGTGCTTAACCGTATATTTTCTATGTATTTGGAAAACTGGAAGTTTTAATTATGAGTTGATGGGTAAAATTTGCTTTTCTGAAAATTATCTGAGATAATGCTGCTTCTAAACGTCACCTGTCTCTTTAGCTAACTTATTTATATTGCCATTCTTTATTTAGTACACTTTAAAGGAAATTGTCATACAAGTTCTATATTAGAACTATCAAACTGCCTCCTGTTGGTTCTACCATTATTGTTTTTCTATGACATAACTCTTAGTGTTTTATATGTTCCTTACAAGAATACTTTAACTGTCCTAAATTGTTTGGTTCTTACCATCAAAGTGTGTGGGATACTCAAACACTGGTTTCTGAGCTTAAAAAAAAAAAAAAAAAAAAAAGATACATGGTCCTTCATTTTGATGCAATAGGAAATACAAAAATGTTGTACCTTTGGATTTGTTGAGAAGATACACAGCAGGTATTTAAGTAGTGTCTCATCACATCTGAAATGCCTTTTATGACACTTTGAGCATTTTGAGAATCTTTTTCCCTGATCAAAACAAGCTGTTTCCCCTCACACCATAGTTGAACATAATTTTGAAAGCTGTTATGGGTGGATTTCACATCTACACATCACAGAGCACGATATTACATGGTCGCTGGTCAAATAGCATGTGTCCGTGTTCTGAAGCTTTAGTACCGAATGTTTTCGTGTATTGTTGAAACTACAGCTGACTGGTATGCATACTAAGTGCTCATTGATCAAAACCAGATATAGCTATAACTCATGGACTTTTCTCAAATTAAGTTGTGTCAGAGATGAACCATCTGCTGAAGGAATCTTCATAGTAACCAGTGATGAAGCAAATAATTCTAATGTTTAGCAATAGCATATTGCTAACAGTGCATATACTGTAGTATTTTAACTACAGACATTTTACTGTTTATTTCTCTATAAACTGAGTAGAATTTGTGGTTGAATTCCGCCTAAGCTGCCACAGTTTTTCACAACATTCCTAATGGTTTTCTACTATAGTAAGTAGAATATTCATCCAGCCATTGAATTTGATTTTAATATACTACTGCATCTCATGATTTTTAGTTCCTGCTATTCCTGATTTAAAAGGAAAAAAAGGAAAGGCGAAAACTCAACAAAACCATAGGAAAAAAGGAATGGCTTTCTTGCAACTAGCCTATTAAAACGTTAAATATCCTTCCTACCCCAAATAAACCTTCAGTTTTTTTTAAACTCTAATGGTTAATCAAGAGAGGCAAAAAGATGGTTAAAATACTATCCCGTCTGTACCTAGGAGATACACTGTCTTCGGGGCGGGGGGAGTGAGGAGTATTGGGAGAAAGTGTTATTATGCATTTAAAGCATTTGAATTTGAGTTGGAAAGCTAGTGAAGTTTTTCATATATCAAAGTGTTTAAAACATCTTCCGTCAACCAAAGTTTATTTTTAATTTTGTGACTATCAAGCATAGGTGATATTTATCTTATATATCCCTATGGAAAAGATCATGGTACTTAGGGTGTTCTGATTCTTGGGAGTATTTACCAGTCTTTTTAACTTATTAAGGTTTATCTATTTAAAGCTGATAAATCATCTTGTAATTTAGGGAAATATCTAAATGTGGGAAATGCCCACCCAACCTTAATATTAGGTTGTGTTTTATAGAGCTAAAATCAATGCAGTTTTGAATTTCTCAGGAGCACTACAAGGCAAAAAAAAACACAAAACCCTCCAAATAAAAATGATATATGTAAATTGGCAATGTCTTCATCCACAATAAAAAATTTTTTTTAAGCAAACAGCTGCTGACTTTTCCTTTAGAAGGGGGAGAGATGACTTACACATGTTGTTTATAGCAGCAGTTGACGAACTACTGAAGTGAATGTCTTGGCATGTTTACCGGATGTCTGCTGTGAGGATACTATGTGAATTCTGGAAATTTCAAGTATGTACAATTTAAAAGATGCTCAAGATTATGTACGTAAAAGGATTTGAGAGGTTTTAGCCAGGATTTTTTCCTTTTTCTTCAAAGATGGTATTACGCATCGTTGGCCTCTTGGTCTTTCTGTGAGATCATGAGTATGTCTTCATTTTTTCTTACATGTGGCACTTTAGTATTCTGAACTGTTCATATGATGGCAAAATTAATGTTGCCTTTCTTTTTTTTTTAATTTGCCGAAGGGCGTGTGCTCCTGCCAGGATGGGAGGGAGGGAGAGAGAGCATCCCTGCCAGTGAGACGTAGTCACATCCAATGCCTTCTCCATTTTGCCATTCTGTGAGAATCTGGGACATGTATGCTCACTCACCCAGTATATTTTTCAAGTCATCAAGATTGAGATTTGAACCACAGTTGGCCATGTGGGATCCACGGCTCTTAACCACTAAGCTACAGGGCTTGCCCAGAACATGGCTTTTAAAATTTACAGCTGGATCGAAGTACTAACTGTGACCCTTTTCCATATAACCTTTAACAAAATTATTTTGACTGTTGGCCTATTTTTGTCTTTTCCAAGATGAAGTGACACCCACCTAGTAAACCTTATGGAATTGTAAGGATCAAATGACACATTCATAATGTTTATTAAGTGAATAAATGATGAATGTACCACTTGTGGAAACATTTTCGAAAGTCTGCTTCTATACGGGTATTAGAAATGGTTATTACTGCCAAAGTAATAGTGTGAGGGGTGGGTGTGTTAATAAAGTCAAGGGTTATTTCCAGAAAGTAAGGAGAGGTCAGAAGCATGAAGGGCTTGCTGAGAGGGCTGGTGGGAGTTTTGGATTTGGGGATCAGAAGTGGTTGTTGGGATCTAGAGCTAGAGCAGTGTTGGTGGGATGGTGGGAACAAAAGCCAGGTTGTCCAGTGGGTGATGAGCAGCTGGAAATAGTGTCCGTCTCAACTGCTGAGAAACCAGATTGCAAAGGGGATAGAGAATTAGGGAAGTGGGGTAAGCTGAGACGAGTTTGTGTAAATGCTCATGGGAAGGATGTCATTTAGATGGAGGAAGTGAAGAGAGGCACTTTTGAGAAGGGGGAATAGGTATGAGGGTCTTAAAGAAGTCTGGAAAATGACTATAAAAAGCTATGGAGGGGACCAGCAGTTACCGTAATGGCTATGTCGCTGGACTCCCATGTAGTTGACCGCGGTTCGAGTCCTGGACCCAGTGGCTTAAACTCACGCGGGGCGCATGTGCATGCATGCCCAAGATCCTGAGAGGAGAATGGAGGAGAAGGGATTGCGGTGTGGCCATCCCCCCTGGGGGGTGATTTCTCGCTTTCCGTCTCTCTGTCTCTGTCTTTCTGGTGAGCACATGTGCTCTATAGAAAAAAAAAAAAAAAAAAAAAAAAAAAGCTATGGAGGAGTTTCAAAAATTTGCGCTGAAATAAATTCATACTAAGTTATTAACAACAAAATCTACTCAGAGGCAGTAAGAATAAGACATCAGTTTAAAGAGCTATTTGAGTTCTGCTGAAATTTAAACAGGAACAACGAATTTATATTGTGAGCCAATCTCGTCTGATATTTAAAGGAATCAGGTTCCACATGGCCTACTTTGGTCCAAATCTTGGCCTTGATGGCTTGAAAAACACACTAGCAATGTGTGTGCACACCCTACATCCTGACAGGATGGAGAAGTGGAGGACTTGTGATGTGACCATGCCCCATTGGCAGTGCTCTCTCCTCCCTGTCTCCAGTGCATGTGCCCTCTAGCAATTAAACATTTATACTGAAGAGACCAGCAGATGGCATAATGGTTACGTTGCTGGACTCCCATATAGTTGACTGTGGTTTGAGTCCCGGACCCGGCAATTTAAAACTCATGCCAAGTACATGTGTGTGCGTGCCCAAAATCTTGAGAGAAGAATAGAGAAGGGATTGCAGCGTGGCCAGCCACCCAGTGGGTGATTTCTCATTTTCTGTCTGTCTCTCTGTGTTTCTCTCTGGTGAGTGCATGTACCCTATAGCAAAAATATTTCTCTAAAAAAAAATTTTATACTGAAGGTGGGGTAGAAGAATGGTGAAGTCAACTGATGCTTTTAGAATAGCTTATGGTGACAATCCTCAAAGAAATCAGCAATTTGCAAATGGAAATGGTCTACCGTGGCAGACCACCTACATCAATTTATGAGGAAAATCCACTCTTGTTCATGCCCTAATTGAAGACCAACCGTTCACAGCAGA
>NW_006159978.1:468041-485667 GCF_000334495.1 Tupaia belangeri chinensis | reverse complement strand
CTCCCTGTCTCCAGTGCATGTGCCCTCTAGCAATTAAACATTTATACTGAAGAGACCAGCAGATGGCATAATGGTTACGTTGCTGGACTCCCATATAGTTGACTGTGGTTTGAGTCCCGGACCCGGCAATTTAAAACTCATGCCAAGTACATGTGTGTGCGTGCCCAAAATCTTGAGAGAAGAATAGAGAAGGGATTGCAGCGTGGCCAGCCACCCAGTGGGTGATTTCTCATTTTCTGTCTGTCTCTCTGTGTTTCTCTCTGGTGAGTGCATGTACCCTATAGCAAAAATATTTCTCTAAAAAAAAATTTTATACTGAAGGTGGGGTAGAAGAATGGTGAAGTCAACTGATGCTTTTAGAATAGCTTATGGTGACAATCCTCAAAGAAATCAGCAATTTGCAAATGGAAATGGTCTACCGTGGCAGACCACCTACATCAATTTATGAGGAAAATCCACTCTTGTTCATGCCCTAATTGAAGACCAACCGTTCACAGCAGAACCAGTAGTCAGCATAATAGACACCTGAATCAGTTGCACAATTTTCTTCTGAAAAATAGAAGTTGGGCAAACTTTCTGCTCAGTGCCCAAAACTTGTGCCCGAATCAACTGCACTCAAGGACAGGGCTTTCAATGGAAATTTTAAGCAACTGGGATCAAGATGTTGAAGCATTTCTTGGAAGAATTGTAACGGGAGGTGACACATCACTTTACCCATCTGGGCCTGGAGACAAATCACGGTCAAAGCAGTGGCTACCCAGAGAGGAAAGAGGCCAGTCAAGAGCAGGACAACAGATTTTGGGGATTTTCCTTGTTGACTTTCTGGAAGGCCAAAGAACGATAACAGCAGCTTATTGTGAGAGTGTTCTGAGAAAGTCGAAGCTTTAGTAAAAAAAAATGCCCAGGAAAGCATCCCCAAAGAGTCCTCCTCCACCACGGTGATGTCCCTCTCATTCTTCTCACCAAACATGGGTAATTTTTTTAAGTTTTAGGAGAAAATCATTAGGGATTCACTTACAGGCCTGATTTGGGCCCCTCCCAACCTTTTTGTTTTGTTTTGTTTTCTAATCTTAAAAATAATCTTTCAAGGGCTCTCCATTTTCTCCCGTCAAATGCTTAGGCCTCTCTTTAGGGATGGACTAAATGGCTGGCTGGCTGGTATCGTGGCTTTCAAAGCATCGTGAACTCCAGGGCGCTTATGCTGTGAGGGAAAGTTCGTATTACTTATTTATTTTCGTTTTAATTTGCCAGAGGGCATATGTGCTCACCAGAGAGAGACAGAAAGAGGAGGAAAGTGAGAAAGCACCTTCCCTTACCCCGGGGGGGTGGTGGTGGTGGTGGTGGTGGTGGTGGTGGTAGTCACACTGCAACCCTTCTACAATTTCTCTTTTTTAGGATTTTGGATATGTACTCACATTTGCCTGGCATGTTTTTCAAACCACTGGGTCTGGGACTTGAACTCCAGAGTTGGCCATGTAGGATCCAGCCACCTTAACCACTATGCCACTGGCCAGCTCCAAATTTTTCATTTTCATCTTTTCATTTTCTTTTTCCAGGACATTTTGATGTCTCCTCTTAGAATCAGAGCACGGGGTGGGGGGTTGAGGGGGGTGGATTGGCCTAGGAAGGTCTTCCTTGTCAGAGCAGGAGCAATGAAAGACAGGGGAGTGTGGATAGCGTGAGCATTTGTGGGGGTTTTTCTAAGGTCGAAGGGAGCTTATCTGCTAACACTGTGGAGGGTAGGTTCTGAGGCTTCAGAAGATCACTGTCTAGTGGCCAAATGACATGTCCAGATTACAAAAGAAGTGGAAGAAATGCTCAGGGCACATGCGACATGCTAGGTGCCTGGACTGCAGCCTGGCAGACAGACCGGAGGAGGGGAGAGGCTGTCAAGCACATCTTGAAAGAAGTATCCTTTGAGTACTTCTGAAGGAAGTAAGCTAGGAAAGTCAAGGTCAAAACAAAGTCAAATGGTCCTTATGCTAAGCAATTCTGGGAGAAAACAAGTATTAACCTGAACCTTCTTGTCTTCCTGTCTTTGGGACCTCGATCATGTGAATAACAGTATAGCTGAGAGTTTTACAGCATGCTATGGTCATAATTTAGTGCATCCAGGAAATCGGCAACCCCTTCTCATTGCAGCATTGTTTGTCTTGGAGATAAGGACAATTTTTAAAATGTTAATAAATGGACATCTTAAATGTTTTTTTTCCAGTGTAAGGCAAATATTCAGACCTTTGTTGTTTTTCTGTTTTTGGCTCCTTAAACACTCTTCCTGTGCATCAGTGTTTTAGCTCTTCTGGGGTTCAGAAATTAATCATTTATACCATAGTGATATTTTAATTGTGATAATTTTCAGCTGTGATTGTTTTATAAGACTAATCTCTTTTTCCCCTCTTAACATTTTTAGATTTTGGTGAACTATTTTTGACACCCCCTCTCAAAAATATTAAGACTCAGTGATTTGAAAATATTAGTCATAAATGTAATATACATGATTCCTTTTTGTAAAATATAAGGCATTTAGATGTTGAAGGATATTATGAGTTTTTCTTTTGCAATGGTGGATCGCTTTTTAACCCATGTGAATCATATATATATACTTATATTTTAAATGGCCAGATGGCATATGTACCTGCAGAGAGAGAGGGGAAGAAAGCAGCCCCCATGACTGTGGTCACATTACAATCCCTTCTCCATTTCCCTTCTCCATTTCTCCCTCCTGTCGGGATTTTGGGGCATGCACGCATGTGTGCACAGTGTGTTTTTCCAAGTTGCCAGGGCTGCAATTTAAACCACAGTTGGCCATGTGGGATTAGGCTCCCTTAACCACTGACTCACAGGGCTGGCCCTGCATATATGTTCTTAAATGCATGCATTTCCAAAAGGGAAAGACCCTCCCCCTAAGGTGGTGAAGGGAGACACAATTTCTTTTTTTTTTAAAGACTCATTTATTTAATTTTATTTATTCATTCATTTATTTTAATTTGACCAGAGAGAGACACAAAGAGAATGAGAGGGAAAGTGAGAAAGCAAGCTGCCAGGTCTGGGACTCAAATTGTGGTTGGCCATGTGACAGTGTCCAACGCCTTAACCACCACACCACCTATTGGCCCCAAGGGAGACACCGTTTCTTTCGAAGAATTAGAAACAAACCAATATACATTTACTCCTGGTTTTCTCTGCAGCTCCTTACATTTAAGTGTATTTAAAGAACCATGTGGGCCAGCCCATTGCTTGGTGGTTATGTGTTATGTGGATCCCACATGGCCAGTTGTGTGGTTCAAGTCCCAGACCTGGCAACTTGAGAAACTTGCTAGGTATTCATGCTTAAAGTCCCCAGAGGAGGGAGAAATTGAGGAGAAGGGATTGTAGCATGACCATTCCCCATAAGGGGTACAGTCTCTTTCTCGCTCTCTGGCTAGTGCATATGCTGTCAAAATTTTTTAAATGGTGTTATCTGTGAGTGAATACCTTACTCCTTTTACTAAAGGCACTCTGAATAAAAAGGGAGTCATAGTGAGAAAATTACAAGTTCAAGACTAATGAGATAAATATGAAAAAAAAATTTTTTTGGCTTTATTCCATGAGTGAGAGAGAGAGACAGATGGAGATACGGTGACCCAGAACAGCAGCCTGAACACAGTCCTGTTGCCAGATCCATCCCCAGCTCCAACCAGTCCTGAGCCAGGGCACAGCTTGCCTGGCATACTCAGGAGGGTCTCTGGATGCGAACTGGCAGCCTTCCCATGTGGCTCTGCCTCACAATGTCTTCCTGCTGCGCCACACCTGGCCCGATTGGAATTCTGGTCTTTGAGAACTAGAGTAGCCTCAAACACATGCGTTCAGCTGATATGGCTCTCTTTGGGATCATGCTTGGAAGTTGGTATAGTAGTTTCTGTGAAAATGTGACAATGATAGAAGTCAATTTCCCCATAGAATTCCTCCTTGAAAATGTAAGATTTCCCTTTTTCTAAATCTTTTCCCCTTTTCTTTTTTCCAATCAGATCTCAGGTTTACTTGCTAAAAGGAAATTTCCCTCTGCTGTCATCTTTCAATTTGTGTGTGTCAAATATGAAAATATGAAAAGAGACAATTGGACATTAGGAGGGACAACTGGCTATGGCAGTGTGAAGAGGTCAGCCAGTTCTCTGTGCAAAAAAAAAAAACAAGTATAAAACTAAAATGGTCAAAAACAACCATTCTAAGGCCCTGGAAGTTGACCAAAGGCAAATAAGAAATTGTAAATGTTCATTTCCCAAGAGTCTCCAGAGCTTTAGGGAAGAGCCACTAGAGTCTGGCCTTCCCCTTGGGGTGCCCTCAGCTGCACTCCTCCCAGCCTTAGCTAGCACTGAGCCGACTGTAAGATCCATCAGCTTTGTTGCCCAGGGGTGGACCGAAGGGTGGTTTGTGAGGGCAGTGCAAGGCCCATGACTGTCCATTACACGTGGAGAACGTGCAAGGAGGCCAGTGGAGAAAACCCCACTTTGCTAGGCAGAAGTTGCATTTCCAGGCAGGGCAAGTGGTGGCCCATGGATGGTTAATGCAGAGACTCTAGAATTGAGAGTCATAGATGGGACCTGGCAGATGAGAAGCCACTCACATGTAGGAGAGACCCTGGAGAGCCCAACAGGAAGGCAAGCCTGGGCTAACGTGGGGCTGGCCTGCGAGAGAGCTGCTCTGTTCCCATACAGCCCTCCGAGATAGATGGAGCATCAGTGGGCTCTAAGCCATGCAGCAGCCACCCCTGGGAAGCCAGAGCAACATACTAACTTGAGGCACCTACCCCCAGCTTCAGCGACTGTCAAGTTTATCCATTCTAATTTCATCTTGCATCCCACCTTCCTCATTTCTGGGAAGGCATTTTTACATAGCATGGCTTAAAGCTACAACAGGTAGAGGACAAGTAGGACAACGTAGGTGAACAGATGGTGTATGCCTCTCCTGGCCCTGAACTCCCCGGGAATGTTGAGGTTGAAATTTGTCCACCTGGACACACAGAGTGTACATGGCTTCAGACCAGGGAAAGTGGGGTGTCTGTGCTATCATCTGTGACCTGAGCCTCAGGCCTCTGTAACTCTTTGCCCTGGGGAGTTTCTGTGCAAGCCAGTGTCCCCCACTGCCCCAGGGGAATGTGCACTCCTCCCAGGTAGAGCATGGAGCAGCAGGAAGCTCGATCACTGAGGCCATCTTTCGAGGTTCTCCCACCAATTCCTCTCTCACGTCCGGTCCCACATTGGGTGCCTCAGGGAAAGGAACCCGAGTGTCCTCTCATTCTTCCTCAGCTTACCTAGGGTGCCTATCATGGGGGAGGAGTCTCAACTCACATCCTGGAGTGAACCCAGGTAGCTTCTTTAGTTTCGTCCTCTGATCTCTACTTCTTGACTTCTCCAAATTTATTTTCCTGGGAATACAAAAGCTACTCTATAGGGCTAGCGGGTGGCATGGTGGTTAAAGCTCTGGATTCCCACATGGCCCTCCACGGTGTAAGTCCCAGATCTGGCAACTTGAAAGTCATGCCAAGCACATGTGTGTAGATGCCCCAAATCCCAGGAGAATGGAGAAGGGACTGAGGTGTGGCCACCTCAGGAGAGTGATTTCTCACTTTCCTTCTCATTGTCTGTCTCTCTTTGGCAAGTGTACACATCCTATGGCAAAAACCTTTAAAAAAGAGAAAAAGAAAAAGAAATCTACTCTGCTACTGTAAAATAGCTCCTTCTTGTGACTTTAGAAAACCTTTCTCGAGACCAGCAAGTGACTCCCACATTGCTGACTGGGGTATGGGTCCTGGACCTGGTGGCTTTGCTTTCTCACTTTCTCCCTCTCTCTTCCTCTCTCTCTCTCTCTCCCCTTCTGACTCTGTCCCTCTCTGGTCAAATGTAAATAAATACATTTAAATAAAATAATTCCTAAAAGAATTTAGAAGAAAAGGAAAAAAACCCTTTCTCTCAGCAAAGTTTGTGTTTCAGGACAATTATCTTATTTGTAGACTTCAAGAATTCTAATTTGAAATTAAATCTCGGTCATCCTTTTGATGTCATGATTTCTCATTCTTTTTATTTAGGAAGATTTTTGCTATAGGGTGTGTGTGCTCTCCAGAGAGAGACAGAAAGATAGAAAGCAAGAAATAAGCTGACTGTGCCACAATCACTTCTCCATTCTCCTCTCAGGATTTTAGGCACACATGCACATGTGCCCAGTATGAGTTCCAAGCCACCGGGTCCAGGACTCGAACTGTGGCTGGCCATGTGAGAGTCCAGCAATGTAACTGCTACACTATCTGCTGGTCCTGATTTCTCATTCTAAGCCACCTTTCGATGCAGCTTTAGATTTGACAGTTTAGAATCGATCGTTCCTTAGAGCCATCCCAGATGAGGTAGTTAGGGGTCGTACCCATAGATTAACATACCAACATTAAACCCCACCAAATGCCCGTGAATGTTACTGATAGACCTGGGTCACGTGTGTGTGTACAGAGGAAAGGAGAATGGGTCAAAGGACGAGGGAGAAGGGAAAAAAGAGAAAAACATATGTATCACCTTCAACAAAGTGAGAAAACTCTGCTTAAATTCATTTTTAAAATTTAGTCAAACAATTCTGGTGTCAGCAGGTAGCATGGTGGTTAAAGACGCTGGATCCCCACATGGCCATCCGTGGTTTGAGTCCTGGACGTGGCGACGTGCTTTCTCACTTTACCTTTCTCTCTCTCTCTGTCTGGTCAAATTAAGATAATAATAATAGTAACAAATAGAATTAAGTAAATAAATAATTGAAGTAATAAATTTAGTTAAACAATTCTTCACAAACACAGAAAACTAGAATGACGAGTATAATAAACTTCCAGGAACTCATAATCCAGTTTTGACGCCTGAGGGGGTTGCCAACTTCATTTTCTTTTACCCTCACTATTTAGTATGTCTTTCTTCTCCTTTTTTTTTTTTCTTTTAGAGAGACCTTTGCTATAGGGCATGTGTGTTCATCAGAGAGACAGATGGATAGACAGAAAATGAGAAATCATCCCCTAAAAGGATTGGTCATGCCTCAATCCCTTCTCCATTCTCATCTGGGAATTTTGGGCACGGACACACATGTGCCTGGTGTGAGTTTTAAGCTGCCTGGTCTGGGACTCGAACCATGGGCAACTATGTGGGAGTCTAGTGATGTAACCATTGTGCCATCTACTGGTCCCGCTTTAGTATGTCTTTCTAACTGATAGAGATATGTTATAAATTGTCAGACATCCCAAAATAAATAATGCTTTATTATTGTCTGACACCCAGCCCATATCCAGATCGTCTGAGTATGTGGAGGGCATGTCTTTTCACACACTTGGTCAATTCAAATCAGGATCCAAACATGATCCCCATGTTCATTTGCTTTTATGTTTCTCTGCCAGTCATTTGCCTCTGAGATCAGTTCCATTCGCTGTCTTGGCCCTTCCCTGCTTTGCCAGTCCTGCAAGCCAAGCTTCTCAGTCTCCCCTGTCAACTGGCTTCCAGTTGAGTTCAGCCAATGGGAAGTACTCATGGGAGACTTGAAGGATAGAAGGAGGGGAAAGCTGGGACTATCTCTCCCTGCATCATTTTAAAGGTACCACTTCCTCCAGGCAACCTCTCCCAAGAGGCCAATTCTTGTAGGTGGCCCTGGTTCTGGTAACCTCATCCATCCGGGGGCAGGTAGTGGCTTCCTGATTGACATATCTCTGGGTTACCTCAACAGTCCATTTGGCTTTTCAGCTCTTTCAACACTTTCACGACTAGTTCCCTGGATTAAATTCCTCTGTTGTTCTACCTGGATATGGGCAATTCTCCTGGATAGACACTGATCAATACAGGCTCCCCTCACTCCTATATTTCTTTACACCCTTTTTGTTTTTGTCATTGAGTCTTCCTTATGGGCCTTTTCATTTTCCCTCCATTCTCTGTATTTTTTTGCAAACTGATAGTTAAATCACATCTAGAGCCGTGCTGGGCAACATGAGAGTCTCCGGTCACATTTGATGTGGCTATCTGCAGCCATACTGGACAGCAGAGATGTGTAGAACATTTCCATCAGGCACAAAGTTCAGGTGGCTACCACTGGTCTAAGAGCTCGATTAAAGTCAGGCTCAAAACTTTTCGTTGAGAATATTTAGGAGAGAAGGCTTATGTTGGGAGAACTTAAGAGCTGCTTAAAAATAATTTGGAGCTGCTGAGAAAGTAATCGTTTCTCATTAAAATAAATAAAAATCAGTTTCTCATTAAAATCAATCAATATTTGTTAAAAAGCAAAGTCTTAAGGACAGCAGGTGGCATGGTGATGGAGGCAGCTGGGTCTCACATGGCCAACTATGCATTTTGAGTCCCAGGCCTGGTGACTTGAAAAATGTGAAGGATGCATGTGCATGCAGGCCCAAAATCCCAAGAGGAAAGTGGAGGAAAAAGAATGCAGTGGGGCTAAGCCCCTGGGGGTTGACTTCTCACCTTCTCACTCCTTCTCTCTCTGTCTCTCTCTAGGAGCGCATGTGCCCTATAGCGAACTACAAAAGAAAAAAGTTCAGATTCTTTGACTCCCATTCCTGTAACCCAGTGGCTTAACATTTCTGAGGTCGTATGAATTTTAACGAGCATGTCAAAGGATTCTGCTGGATACTGGCATTTAAAGCCATGGGAAGCTCTTTCACACTTGTGTGCTAACAGAATGAATATAGAACTAGTGTTTTCGGCCATTCTGTTGCTAATAACTAATATCTGAGTCTGGGTAGTTTATAAAAAACCAGAGGTTTATTTAGCTCACAGGTTTGGAGGTCGAAGTTCAAGGGGCTGCTTCTGGTGAGGGTTTCCTTGCTGGTGGATAATGTGAGGGAGACACTGCGTAGGAGCGCAGAACGAGAGCATGATGTCTGTCCATGCGTCTCTGTCTCAGTCCTTCTCCTCACAAACCCACAGGAGTCAGTCATGGAGGCCACACCCTGATGACCTTAGTCCTAGTTGCCTTCCAAAGACCTCCCCCTTTTTTTTTTTTTTTTTTTTATACAATTAGTGTAAGGAAAAGTTAGTTTATGAAATGAAAGTGAAAGTACACTCCCAAGAGGTAGAAGTGGGCCTGAGCAGAGAGAGAAAGAGTGGTTCAAAAGGCCCCAGCAGTTGCATTCTGCCATACTTAATCATTTTTAACCTAGGTCATGTGGGTTGATCCTTGACTGGGCCCACTAATTGTTCTCATCTTACTGGCTCTGTCAAATGTGGCTGGGCCCACTGATTTCTCAGTGACTATTTCATATGTGGCTGGGCCCACTGATTTACCTCACGTGCTATGTCAAATGTGGCTTAGTCAGTTAGATATACCCCACTAATCTCCTGCCTACATTACCTTGAGTCAGGAATTTCCTGTCTTGATTTGTGTGTGTGTGTGTGTGTGTGTGTGTGTGTGTGTCTAGCCACATGGTAGATGCTCCAGCCTCCTTACCCACGTCCATTTGCTGGCTTTCTCCTGCCTTATTTTCCCCCTGAGAGGCATGACCCCCATAAATCTTTTTGGGGAGCTGAAGGTGGATGATCTGTCTTCTGTAACTGCTTCATGCATTGGTCCTACCTCCTGGGGATCATGGAACTCTCACCCTATCTGATCTAGATGGGAGAGCAGGCCCAGGGGCAGGCGGTTGAGACAGTACCCAGGTGTGTCCTTGGGAGGGCCGTGGCTGGTGCTGGATGACTCGAGGTAAGATTCAGTGGAGTTCCCAAGGGGTTGATATCCCTGTTGTATGGTCATTTGCAATTCGACAGCTTCTAAGTAAGAAGGGATAAAGTTGGTTCCCTGAACAAGGGTGAGAATTAGCAGTGACAAGGTCCCAAGAGGGGCAATATCCAAAGGAAGCAATTTCAGATTTTTAACCAGGTTCCCCATGAATCAGACAATGCTGTCGGGTTTGTGAAGCAATATGATTACAGAGAGTCTGGTTTAAGGCACCTGCTGGTGATTTTGGGGTTGTATTATGAATTCTTTTAACACGGATGCGTGCCTGGGATTTTAAGGGGTAGTCACCATTATAGATCCCAAACTGGGGCTCCCAGTGAGGCCTCAGTTGCTAAGTTCCAGTGGAAGGATCTGAGAAGGTTAACTCCCTTTTTACCAGTGTGTTCTTAGCCCGTTCAGTTATCTGAAAATCCTACAAGTCCTGTGTGTTTATTAACTGGAAATGTGGACATCTCATATTTAGAATGGGGAGCCATTTCACCAACCAAATAGAAATAGGGACAGCTGTGTATTGTGCTGAGGATGAGGATAAACAAAGCCAGCAGCCCTTAGTCATATTTGGGTTAGAGATCTTAGGTCTTAGTCCTGTATTTCTCAGTTGGCTTAAGTACTGGCAAAATAGGAGCACTGGAGGGGGACAGACAAGGTTTTAGTAGTGCAAATTTAAAAAAATTCCTTTACAGTGGGTTTGAGTCCTTTTCTAACTTTGGGTTTTACTGGGTATCATTTGCAATGGAGGAATTTGGAAGGGTCCTTCAGTGGCATTTTTACAGGGGATGCTGGATTAGCCTTTCCTGGTTGTCCAGAGCACCAAGCCATGGGGTCAACTTCATCATTTATGTGGCTTGGTACCCCATCAGAATCTTAACTAATTATAATCCTTGAAAGTCTAAACTTAAATTAATGGATGGTCCCCACCTTAGCCAGTATATATCTTCCCATAAGGGAGCTGGGCAGCTGGGAACTATTAGAAATTTTTGTGAGAATACTTGGTTCTTGAATTGGCATACCAAGGGAAGGATGAAATAACTTATAATATTTCTTCCCTCCATTCCCATAATTGTCATGGTTCATGAGGAAGGCCTCCCTGAAAAAGAAGGGAGAAGAGAGTAAATAGCCCCTGCATTTAAAGGAAATAGAATTGGCTTACCCATGATGTCCAGAGCTACCCAGGGTTCCTTGGTGGTTATGGTGACTTCTCTGGACAGGGGCATAGAGGATCTCCCCACGCTTTCTTAGGTATTGATTTCTTACTCTCGGCTCATGAGGATGTTGGCTGGCCATTCCACCTTCAGGAGAGTGGACAGTCAACCCTCCAATGGCAGGGATCATTTCCCATATTATGGCACCAACAGCAGGGCACAGGAGGTAGCTGGGTGTCACCTCTTGCCTAGTGTCCAGTCTTCTCACACTTGAAGCAAGAATCTGCAGTTTTTCTCTCTGGTTTTTGGGTAAACTCTTGGACAGACAGTTTATGGGTATCAAGAGCTTTGGACCTTACCTCTTAATCTTAAAGTTAGATTAAGTTTTCACCCTCTTAATCCTATCACAACCAAATTTGGTCACATGAATTTCGGGGATGAGGTAGGGAGACACATTCAAGCCATAACAACCAGTAAGGAAGGGTCTACCAGGATAGACATCATTGAACTGGCCTGAGGCAGCTGAAGGATGGGAGAAGAAGCAGTCTCTAGCTAGAGAGCAGAACAGAGTTCATCATTTATGTCTGGCTTAAACTTGCTCAGTACAGGGGCTGGCAGGTGGTGCGGTGGTTAAGGGCACTGGACTCCTATATGATGGACCGCTGTTCGAGTCCTGAACTTGGTGGCTTGCTTTCTCACTTTCTCTCTCTCTCTGTCCCTCTCAGGTCAAATGAAAATAAATAAAGTTAAATAAAGTAAATTCTAAAAAAATAAAGATTAAAAAAGAACTTGCTCAATATGGGTAATTCAGGCAGATCTGTGATGGTTTTCACCAACCCACTAAACATGAGAAAATAAGGATGATAATATTTCATAAGACCAAACATTCAGGATATGAGATCTGATCTTTCCTAATTTGACTAGCCATGGGACTCAGACACACATCTCCTGAGTGATAACCCATCCCCCCCACGCACACACACTTTTCTAAGCTGTATTGCATGCCACAGACTAACAAGACGTTGGGAGAAGGTCAAATGTTTTCCATACAATTTGTTTTTCTAGAAAATTCCGTTGGAGCAATGGGACTTTATGGATTTATTCTGAAAGGCCATTATCTGTTTAACATTAGCGTGGCACTGAGGGCAGAAACCGCGAAGGACAGGATTGAGACACCTAAATACATAAAGATGTCAAATGTACATATTTCCCAAAACACCATAAACAAGAGTGAAAGGCAAAAGACAGGCTGAGAGAGCACAACATACATGACAATGAAGCCAGTATCTCCACCTCAGAAACAAAGATAGGCCAAGAGAGCAGAGAGGCAACAGTGCTCCAGAAACTTTCCAGCAGAGATTGTGACATGCCCTCTGTCGTGTCCATTCTCTGCTGTCGAAACAGGAGAACTTCAGAATCTGAGGTAATGATTTCTCAGAACACAGACAGCATTTCCCAGACTTCCTCGTTGCTCGGTATGGCTATCAGCTTCTTCCATCCTGCTTCCTGAATGTGGGCGTGGTGGTGGCACGCCATTTCAGACCATGGAGAGGAGGTCAGCCTCATAGATACCTTCAAGAGACAGAGCTGCCGTATTGGCCATAGATCACCAACCAACAAGCCGTAATGTGAGAGCATGCATCACTGTATCATGGGACCACCGAGCTATTTCTATTGTGACAAAAACATGCAGACCACTACCTCCAAAAACCTTAAACAAAGGCAACTGCTAGGGTAAAATCCTTTCGACTTTCTATTCGGTCACAGGGAGTAGACTAATCATCCTGGCTCGTTGCCTGATAAATCAGGAGAAGAAATGGACTTGGGGAAATATTCTACCAGGAGTTGACCAGTGGGTTCGCAGAACAAGAGAGAAATAAGAAATAGCGAGAGGGAGTTACAGAGATGGTAAGAGTCACCTGCATAATGGTGACAGTAAAAGCTATGGGGCAGGGACGAGAAGACAGAAGGCTGGGTCTACCCGTGAGAGATTTTGGTTAGAGAAGAGGAGAAAGAAAAAGGGCTGGAGAGAGGTCAGCATGTGGTGTGGTGGTTAAGGCACTAGACTCCCACATGGCCAACTGTAGTTTGAGTCCTGGACCTGGCAGCTTAAAAATCATGCTGGGCATGTGTGTGTGTGTGCCCCAAATCCCCAGGAGGAGACTGGAGACGGAATTACAGTGTGGCCCTCCTCTCCAGGGGATGATATCTCTCTTTCTCTGTCTCTGTCTTTGGTGAGCACAGGTGCCCCTCAACAAAAAAAAAAAAAAAAAAAAAAAAAAAGTTGAAAAAGAAGTAAAGTTCTTGACGAAGAAGTGAAAGTCTTTACTAGAGCTAATAAAAGAAAAAGCGAAGGCAATGCTGGAAGGGACATGGGATCTCGAGTACTCCTGGGGATATAAGCGTGAGGGAGGGAACGAGCCGTGGCAGCAGTAAGTCAGAGAAGGCAGACGTGGTACCCTGGGAGGAATGAGGGCTGTAGAATCCAATACGCCTGACTGGGCCTGGGGTTCAAACTCTTATCTTTGTGGCCCTGGTCTCTCTACACCTGTTTCTTTCCTTTTTCCTCTTTCTTTCTTTTTTTAATAATTATTTATTTTAATTGTATTTATTCATTCATTTATTTTCATTTGACCAGAGAGAGACAGTGAGGAGAGGAAAAGTGAGAAATCCTTCCCATGAAGTCTGGGACTCAAACCTTGGTTGGCCATGAGGGAGTGTCCAGCACCTTAACCACCACACCACCTGCTGACCCCCTCCCCCTAGGCCTGTTTCTTCATCTGCACAATGAAGGTTTTCCTATTTGGAGTTGGTTATTGTGGGAGGGTCAAAGGAGAGGATGTGTTTGGAGTCTGCATGATCCAGCGACATAGCCATTATGCCAACTGCTGGTCCCAGATGTAATTTTTTGGGCAGCAAAAAAAATATTTAGTATTCATAGTCAAAATATACCATTAAATGTATAATTTTGAGAATTTTGCTTTCTTTTATAAAATGGGGACCAGCAGTTGGCGTAATGGCTATGTCGCTGGTATCCCATGTACTCGACGGTGGTTCAAGTCCTGGACCCGGTGACTTAAACTCATGCCAGGTGCGTGTGTGTGCGTGCCCAAGATCCTGAGAGGAGAATGAAGAAAGGATTGCAGCATGGCCATCCCCCCTGGGGGCTGATTTCTGTTTCTCTGTCTCTCTCTGCCTTTCTGGTGAGTGCACACGCCCTATAGCAAAAACCGCTCAAAAAAAAAAAAGCCCCTTATCTCCCAATCCATAGGAGAGTGAGGAAATTGAGCTTCATGGGAACCAGGGAGATCCCCCTGAGCAGCCAATAACCCCTTACATTTACCTCACAACTTACATTTGTGAAGCTGTTTTGTAGTTGGGATTGTATTTCATTCATTCTGATGATGGCAGGTGAGGCAGAAGGTGGGATCTCTATTTTGCAACAGAAAAAGACAAAAACAAACCAAGAAAACCACCTAGAGAAGGATTCGATGACCTCTGGAAGCCAGCAAGTTCATGCCAAGTGAACCTCATTTTCTTTTTAAAAATGGACTTACTCGATTAGGGAATGTGACAGATCCTGTGTGTTGGGACATTCGCAGGACGCTTGATGAAATCTCTCACTGCGTTTTTGTACAAGGGGAACTATTGTCACGAATAGGGAGAAGCTCGTGATGCAGAGGGGTGTAGCCTATTGCTGTGGAGGGAAGAATTAGGATCCATAGAGGGTCACTTGCATTTAGGGAAGGAGGGTCCCTGCATTTAGGGAAGCACATCGAGGTTCAACTCAAGGTTGAATTTTCCGATAATCTGAGCTGTTCCACAGCGAGAGTACAGTGTGAACACTTTTGTGAGATTGTGATTTCTTTGTCTACGGAAATGGATAATGTTCTACTTATGACATTTAGGAAGGGATTGAGGAAGGAATGGGAACTTGGGCATGATGACAACCATGAGGATGAGTAACTTATCTCAAACTCTGGAATTAGGATCTCCTTTTGCAGTTGAGAAAAACCAAGAGGTTGAGAGGTTAAACGACATTCAGAGTCACCCAACTGGTAGGTGGCAAAACCCAAAGTCAGGCCCAAGTCTTTGATGACAACTCTCACATCCCCCCTCCTTCTAACCCTCTGCCGTAAGATGGCAACAGCTCTGGTCCACAGTGGGCCCTGGACAGCTTTGCTTTCAAGGGAGCTCCCGAAGAAAACAGCATATTGATTTTCTCTCCCTTCCTCTTCCTCGGGAGGGTTCATGTGATCAGTGAAGTAAATGGACTAATTTAAAGCTCTGCCTACCCAGCAAGTAGCGCTGCGTAAATGCATTTTAAAATCAGCCTCACATTTTGAATAGGTTATACACGTACGTGATAATGCAATTCAAACGAAACCAGATGGGGAGTGGTGAGGAGCGAATTCCCGTCACATCTCTTCCCAGCTACCCATCCAACTCCTTCCTAGGAGACTACTACGGCCTGTGTGTTTGTGTCCATCCAAAATGCACACATTGAAATCCTAGCCCCAAATGTGATTGTATTAAGAGGTGAGGCCTTTGGAAGGTGATGAGGTCAGAAGGGTGGGGTCCTCAGGAATAGGATTAGTGCCTTTATAAAAGGAACTCCAATTTTCTTCCTTCTGTTGTGTGCGGGTTCAAAAAGATGGCCACTTGCAAGTGGGAAGAGGGCCTTCACCAGAACCTGACCACACGAGCACCCCGATCTTGGGCTTTCAGCCTTCAGACGTGTGGAAAATAAACGCCTGTTGTTTAAGCCGCCCAGTCTATGGTGATTAAGCACAGCAGCCTGAACAAGCGCTCCTTGTGCACCCCTTGGAGTTATCCTTTCTTTTTATTTCTTTTTATTTTGTTTTATTTTTGGGAGAGGTTTTTGCTATAGGGTGTGTGCGCTCACCAGACAGAGAGACAGAGAGATAGGAAGTGAGAAATCACCCCCCGGGGGGATGGCCACACCGCAATCCCTTTTCCTCCATTCTCCTCTCGGGATCTTGGGCACGCACGCACACGCGCCCGGCGTGAGTTTAAGATACCAGGTCCGGGATGCGAACCATGGTTGACTACATGGGAGTCCAGCGACATAGCCATTACACTAACTGCTGGTCCCTCAGAGTTATCCTTTCTGTATACTCAAGCCAGAACCTGTGTATCCATTTGTCTCACACTTCTACAACTCACTTTTCACACATGCCTGATGGCAAAACCTAAAAAAAAAAGTATTACATACATAAGACTTAACGAATTTTTTTCCTTTTATTTATTTGTTCACATTTTATTGATTTGCAAAAGAGCTTAATTAATCTAAATACTTTCAGTAGCAAGGGAGCTGATGTGAACATATCTGTGAACACGTCTGACGTTAGGCACAAACCTCAGGGAGCAGAATGAACGTAGTCTATAGTAGCACGTCGCTGAGGCCACGTGGCTCACTGCTGGACCTCATGAATTTCAAGGGTACCGTATTGGTGCCCTGTCGATGGGCCTAGTGGCCGTGTATCATCTCTTGCACTTCCAGCAATGGGTGACATGAACAACCCTCTAAATATATCACATATCGAACAGCCTCTGTAGCCGGCGCCCGACCGACAATCAGAACAGTCCCAGTATCCAGGATGCAGAGGTGCCTGCGCCCCCTCCCACTCGCTACCTGACGTTTTTTATTTTTTTGGAGAGGTTTTTGCTATAAGACACATGCATTTGCTGGAGAGACAGAGAGAGACAGAGAGACAGAAAGTGAGACAACACCCCCCCAGGTGGAATGGCCACGCCGCTATCCCTTCTCCTCCATCCTCCTCCATTTTCCTCTCGGGATCTTGGGCACATATGCACACACACCCAGCGGCTGGGTCCGGGACTCGAGCTGCAGTCGACTATGAGGGAGTTCAGCGATATAACCATTACACTATCCTGGTCGCTGGTCCCCTACCTGACTTTTAAATGGAGTTGCCCAGTAGGGATTCCTGTGTGTAGCTTCACTTTTTTTTTTCCAGTTGCCAGAGAGAGAAAATGAGAGGATTCTAATGGGCATGCTGATGCCTCAATCCTTCCTTTCCTATTTCTCCACCCCATCGGGATTTTTGGACACACATGCACACACACCAGGGCACAGTATATTGTTCAAGCCCAGGGGACTGAGATTAGAACTGCGACCAGCCATTAGGGATCTGGCTCCATATGCACAGCACTTAACCACTGCGCTATGGGGCCTGCCCGTCTAGCTATTTTATTAGAGAAATTTTTGCTACTGGGAGTGTGTGCTTGCCAGAGAGATAGAAAGCAAAAAATCACCCCTCCAGGGGGGATGGCCACACCACAATCCTTTCTCCTCCATTCTCCTCTTGGGCTTTTGGGCATGCATCCACACGAACCCAGCATGATTTTGAAATCGCTCGGTCTGGGACTCAAACCACAATCAGCCATGTGGGAGTCCAGTGACATAACCACTATGCCATCTGCTGGTCCCATGTCTTGCTTTTTTTTTTTTTATTGGTTGCACAATAGTCCGTTTTTGGAAGTCTCTTCATACTTGGTGCCCCGTCGATGGACCTAGTGGCGGTTTATAATCTCTTGCTCCTACAAGCAGTGGGTGACATGAACAACGCTATAAAAATATACAATGCATCCAATTTTTTTTAGAATTATCTATTTAATTTTATTTATCATTACTGTTCCTATTATTATTTTAAAATATGCTACAGGGCATGCACACGAACCAGAGAGAAATAAGAGAGATGGAGAGA
>NW_006159978.1:449776-468027 GCF_000334495.1 Tupaia belangeri chinensis | reverse complement strand
GAAAGCAAGCCACCAGGTCCAGGACTCAATTACCGTCGGCCATGTGTGAGCCCAGCGTGTTAACCGTGACACCACTGCTGGCCTCAATGCCTCCATATTTTAAAGATGTTTCATTATGAGAAATCCAGTGCATGAACAATGTAAATAGAATAGTATATGGATGCTCAGTTGCGGCAGCTACAACGTTCCGCTGTTCTTGATTAGCGTCATGTATTTTACAACTGGGATTCCACTTATTTATTTTTTAAAGAATTATTTATTTAATTTTATTTATTCATTCATTTATTTTAATTTGACCAGAGAGAGAGAGAGACAGAGAACAAGCTGTCAGGTCTGGGACTCAAACCACGGTCGGCCCTGTGGGAGTCCATTCATTTACACACACACAGACACACAGATGGCCTTCCCAGACTCAGCTGTGTCAGTGAATAGCTGTGTAATCCTGGGAAGGTTACCTAACCTCTCTTGTCCCCACCTGCAATGAAGCGGACAGTCCCTGATGCTGAGAGCTGTGGTGGGGAAGGACCTCCTCCGTGTCTGTCCCCGGCAGGTTGGGCAGTGCTGAGTGTGGAAGCAAAGATGCAGGAAGGGGGCTTAGACCACAGCCACTTAGGCCTTTTTATAGAATAGTGTCTTCGGTAAGATTTCATCTGACAAACGGGCTGCAATGCTTCAGAAAAGCTAGGAAAGGTGGTCTGAAACCACCAGTGTAATGAAGATAAAGGACTTGGCACCGCTGTGCGTGTGTTGGCTTTACCCTCTGCCTCCCCCAACGTCCTTTTGTCTTTTCAAATCACCTTTTTTTTACTTGTTAAAATCACTTTCTGAGCCAAGGGACACTTTTTAATTAAAGCAAGAAAGCGCGAGAGAGGATGGGGCGTGAGGGCGGGGCGACAAGGGTGTCCTGACTGAGGTTGGGTTGCACAAGTCAGTCTGGAATTAGCATCAGTGCCTCACATCTCCTGCTCCCCACCCTCCTGCGAGATCTTGAGCTCCTACCGCCTGCCCCAGGCCTGCGCTCCGCAGGGTCTGCTTTCCTAATCGGTCGTCAGTTTCCAGTCCCCGTTGCTGAGCTTGTCGCGAGTTCAAGTCCCTCTTCTCCCAGAGGCGATGGCTCTCCTGCGTGTCCCCAGGCCACGCAGCGCTGGGGTGACACCCCTCCGCCCCCGCCCGAGCCGCGCTGCCCAGCTCCGCCCTCCCTGGCCTGGGTGGGACAGTCCCGAGCCCACGCGCCCTCCCAGCCCCCGCGCCATGCCGGTGCCCGCCCATCGCCTCCAGCCGAGGTGCTCGGCGAGCGCGCCCGGGAAGGCTCTCCGCCCCGCGCCGAGCACTGGGCCTGGCAGACGCCCCGAGATTGTTGTGAGGAGTCTCGCCAGTTGGTGAGCGCTGTAATCTGAACCAGCTGTGTCCAGACTGAGGCCCCATTTGCATTGTTTAACATACTTAGAAAATGAAGTGTTCATTTTTAACATTCCTCCTCCAATTGGTTTAATGCTGAATTACTGAAGAGGGCTAAGCAAAACCAGGTGCTGGCTTCGTGGGCTCTGCAGTGGCTCGGAGGACCCAGCGCTCTCCCCTGTCCTCCGCGCGACTCGCTCGGCCCCTCTGGAATAAAAATAGCAGCGAGCCCCCAGGGCCCAGACGAAGCCGGAGCGCCGGGACTTCTCCCAGGGTCCGGCCTGTGAGCTCTTTCTCGGCCCCCTTCGCTCCTCGCTCTCGCGCATCTTGGACATGCCAGGATTAAAAAGGTAGGTTTGGGCGCCGGACTTTCTCCAGGACCTGGAACCCTGATGGGTGGAAAATCGCAATGGCTGTGATTCAGGCCATTGGAAAAGGCATTAGCTAGTGATGCAATGGTATCCTTAATTATAAAAAGCTGCGCCTCCGCGCGCTCCATCTCGAAGCCTTCTTTCGGGAGTGGGTATTTTCTAACACGGCTTCGGAAATCGGCGTGTGGGAGAGGTCTGCAAAAAACCCAGCGCGGTATTCCACTTTCCCTCAAGGGCAGCAACTTGTCAACGTGGGCAAGATGAAGCGTTCTTTTTAAAATATAGTTTATACATTGAGGAGCCCGATTACTAGCTCGCTAGCTACGGCTAGCTGTAATTTTGCTGCCTCGGCTGTTGGACAAGGGCACAGGCAGCTGAACATCGGGCTGGGCTCGCTCGATGTCTGTGTGGGATTCACAAAGGCCACGGGACCCAGAAGTCTGGAGCCAATGAGCGGTGGGGACCGCAGGCAGAGGCCCATGTAAGCACATGTTTTGTTATTCTTTAAGGAAATTGCAGTTCCACTTGAGTAATCCTTAGATCTTGGAGAACATTATCTAGGTGACATCTGCACTGTCTTTATCAAGCAAACTCCTGAAAACACAGAGGCTGTAACAAACTCCCCCTGTGCATGTATAGAGTGTGTGTGTGTGGGTGTGTGCACGCTGAAAACTAAGCTCTGATGTCACCGGGGGTTGGGAACCAGCACTTCTCTGGACACAGGGCTGGCATTTGGTTTGTCTCTTCAGCCTTCACCTGCTTTAGGACGTTTGCAGGACCAGTTGTGGTTCTATAGTTAGTTCGTTTCGGGAGTTTTCTAGAATTTTCGCAGACAAGGTACAGCTCTTCAGGACACTGTGAGGACACGGGCGCTCAGGGATTATTGTCTTGTAGGAAAACCTTCTCTACGACCTCGGAACTCGGTCGGCCCCCGAGACCCAGTCGTGGCTCTTCTGGGACTTGAGGCTGTACCCCTGCAGTCCTGGGGCTGCCTCTAGCCAAAGGGGATGGGGAGTGGGGAGTGGGGAGTAAGGAGTAGGGGGAGAAATGGGGCTTGCACGCCTTTTCCACTAGCTCTTAAAGTCCACTGCATGCAGTCAGCCTGTTCTGTCTCCAACATAAACGAGACAGGGTTTTATAACCAACCGAAAGGAAACTTCATGCGAAGAAACAGGAAAACATTGAAATTCATAATATACAGGCTGGAAAATAAATTTGTTATTGTTCTTTCATTCCTTCCAGATATAAATCTGGCCGTTTGCAAATATCAAAAAGCCCCAGGATTTGGCTCTGCGCTTTATAAGGTCAGAGCTGTCTCCAGTGTTCTAGAACCTGGCTCACGGAGGTGCTTAGATGGAATGAGGAATTGTGGACACTCAGGGTTCTTATGTTTTGGATCAGGGAGAAACTGAAGGGAGGGGGCTTGCCCCTCCTAGCTCCTCGTCAGGGCTGTGTTCCCTCTGGATGTCACCCTAACTCCGGGCCCTCCCACAGAGAGGGTCACTGATTCAGATGAGCCCTGTGTCAGGGGTGTGAGCTGCCTTTGTGACCTGCAGGACACTCCTTTTATAAAGTGGCTGTGCACATGGGCAATAGCACATCACTGAATCCAGCCAAGTCCCCCAATCCACCCGTCCCTGCTTTGGGGCCAGTCGGTGGTGCCATGGTTAAGGTGGCTGAATGTGGCGTGGTTTGGAGTCCCAGATCTGGCAACTTGAGAAATGTGAAGGGGACACGAGGCACTTTGAAGGACGCTGTCACAGATCACTCAATCGCACTGGGCTCCTGGTCCACACACAGGAACATCCCTGGTCAAAGGAAGGGCCTGATGGCACAGTGCCTGACATGTGCCCTGCTAGTGTGGCCCGCAGGAACTGCCGCCAGCAGCTCCTGACAGAAGAGGACTACACCGCTCCGAAAAGAAGGAACAGTAAAACTTCGAGGGAAGGGTCAAGAAACCCGGCTCAGCCACCTCTGCACGCATGTGCATGTGTGACCGAAATCCGGAAAGAAGGGAGAAATGGAGAATGGACTGCCGTTTGCCCATACCCGTGGCTGTGCTTTCTCATTTTTCCTCTCTCTCCCTCTCATTCTCTTGGAGTCTCTCTCATGCTCTCTGATAGATTAAAAAAAAAGAAAAGGCTTTTCAGATCACCTCCTCCAGGAAGTCTTCTCTGATCTACCCCAGCCTGGCCTTCATAGCCCTCACTGAGAGTTTCTATCAGTGCCCTTACTTACCCAAGTGTTAGGCTGTTGATTTCAGTGGTTCTCGCTCTTGAGGGTAGTGATTGGGTCATAGTTTCACAGCGCTGCTGCCTCGTGTTTACACCTGCGAGCGGTAGCTCATGGATAAATTAGTGCAGAGTAACAACCATGCCAGCGTTGCGATATGCAACCCTCTGTTCCGATCCCTGCTTTCTGTTCTTCTGGGTGTACAGCTACAAGTAGAATTGCTGGGTCCTGCCATTGTGTCTAACTCAGGGGACCTTCACCCTGTTCCACAGCAGCTGTGCTCCTGCACACGGGTCCCATTTCTCCACATCCTTCCCAGTGCTTGCTTGTTTGTTGTAAAGAATTATTTATTATTATTGTTATTTTTAAAATATGACCAGAGAGAGAGAGAGAGTGAGAAACCAAGCCACCAGGTCTGGGACTCGAACATCATTTGGCCATGTGAGAGTCCAGTGCCCTAACCACCATGCCA
The DNA here is from genome assembly GCF_000334495.1 of Tupaia belangeri chinensis. Classification (NCBI taxonomy): domain Eukaryota; kingdom Metazoa; phylum Chordata; class Mammalia; order Scandentia; family Tupaiidae; genus Tupaia; species Tupaia belangeri. The sequence goes on along the minus strand of NW_006159978.1, from coordinate 463,554 downwards.
CCTGCCAGCCCCTGTTGTTTGTTTTTAAATAGCCAGTCTCACAGGTGTGAAGAGGTAGAGAGTTGTATTTCTGAGGCATGTTGGAGACCACAGTGTCACTAGATAAAAGCCTGTGTGTGATGAAGGGCAGGGTCACAGACTCAGAGACGCTGGTGGCTTGGGAGTGGCAGAGGTGGCTGAGCCGGGTTTCTTGACCCTTCCCTCGAAGTTTTACTGTTCCTTCTTTTCGGAGCGGTGTAGCCCTCTTCTGTCAGGAGCTGCTGGCGGCAGGTTCCGCCGGGCCGTCCTCTTCTGTCAGGAGCTGCTGGCGGCAGTTCCTGCGGGCCACACTAGCAGGGCACATGTCAGGCACTGTGCCATCAGGCCCTTCCTTTGACCGGGGATGTTCCTGTGTGTGGACCTTGCGCCCAGTGCGATTGAGTGATCTGTGACAGCGTCCTTCAGAGCACCTCCCGTCGCCTCTGTCCTTGCTCTCCTCACTTGAGGGCATGATGGCTCGTTCACGCCGTCATCATTTCAGAAGAAAGAGGTTCAAAACCCAGGCCAATCCTAGCGGTAGGTGTTAGACCTTTTGTTTTTAAAGCAGCAAAAGCTTGTATTCAAGTGTGATCTGACACATATCCCAACGTCTGGACAAAGTCGGACGGCTGTGGCTCTGTCGCGATGGTTGGGGTTTCTGGAGTCCCCCCCGCTGGCCGCCCCAGAGTAGGCCCAGCCCCTTCAGCCCATGCTGAAGTCACTGTGAGAAGCCGGGGCCCCGAGGGGTTGGAGGCCCGGGTCCGGTCCGCCTTCCCCTGACTGGCGTTTACCTTGGGCGTTTATATCCCACTTCTCACCTCCACAGGATACTCACCGTTACCATTCTGGCTCTCTGTCTTCCAAGGCCTGGGAACACACAGGTAAGAGGTTACTTTTTGCTTTTCTAGAAGCAAGTGAGAGGGTGGCCATGTATTTTAGAGTCCCCTGACTGTGGAGGTAGGAGGCCTTTGCCGGTTACTCACTGTAAGCCCTTGTCAGCTGTGATCTGAGACGTAATTTATGAATGACAGGTCAGGGACCAGCGCTCAGTCTCCTGACTCCCAGCCCAAGGCTTTCGGTTAGGTCGCCCTGCCTCGTCTGTGACCCTGAGTACCTGGAGTTACCCTGCGTGTTAAAGATGTGCTGCAGTGTGTTTCTGGGTGACAGTGCCCCTGGGATTTGGGCCTATGATCCCCGCGGTTCTGGGTGTGTCTCCATAGCAGAAGGTCGGGCCAGGAAGTGGGGAGTACTGAACACTCCAATATTCAGGTCCAAACCTAGGAGGGTCCTGGCCCAGGGCTCCTTGGGGGAGCTTGGATAGGGTAGGTGAGGGCTGTCTGGCAGGAGCCTCCAGCATCCTGGACTTGACTGTCTTTAGTGACAGGAGAGACAGAACCATGTGTGTTGGGCTCTGAGAACTGCAGGCAGACTCTGAAAGTGCGGAGTGGCCTCTGGGTCTCTGGGTACTGTCTCAGGAAAGAAACGAGAGGAACCCCACCACTGAGCAAGGCTGAGGGGTTGCCAGCAGTAAGGGGAATATTTTTTAAAATAATTATTTTATTTAACTTTATTTATCCCTTTATTTATTTATTTTAATTTGATCAGAAAGGGACAGAGAGAGAGAGAGAGAGAGAAAGTGAGAGAAAGCAAGCTGCCAGGTCTGGGACTTGAACCGTGGTTGGCCATGTGGGAGTCCAGTGCCCTCAACCACCACACCATCTGCTAGCCCCGAGGAAGGGAAATCTTTTTTTCTGTTCATATTAAGAATTTTGAAAGGTGTTCAGGCCGCTGTGGATGAGAAAGCTTTTAGGAAGAGTAACTTAAGGTTTTAGACCGAGGGGGGAGGGCCCTTGGAGCTTTGGACCCGCTCCGTGGTGCACAGGTGAAGACATGTAGGCCCAGAAGGGCAGGTTACAGGATCGTGTTTACTGTGCTGTAGGCACTTCCCGTAAGGAGCACACCTGCTCCTTACAGCCACCTGGAAGTAAGTACTATCATCCCCATCTGATGGATGGGGAAATGGAGGCATAGAACAGTGATGCTGTGAGTAGAGACTAGAGCGAGAGTGTAACCAGGCAGGTCAGTGGCCTTGAACCCACACCGCACTTAGTTGGAGAGCTGGGGCCTCAACCTGAGTCTTCTGGTGTCCCAGCTTTATGCCATGCCACAACCTCCTGCTCATCTGTTCCTTTTCCTTTGCCCCAGTCCCTGAGCCCTCTCTCAGGAGCGCCCGCCAAACCCATCATCTTCACAAATCAACCCACAGCCCAGGGAAGCCGAGCCCTGGAAGCTGTAGAGGAGGCCAGGATGAGAGTTCCCAGGGTCAGAAACACACCTCCTTGGCTTATTCCTAGAAAATGCCCAGAATCCAGAGTCTTCCCAAAGATAGTGCACTCCCATTTAAAGTGCCCAACGTTGTAGCTTAAGTTGTACGTGACGCCCACAACCCTCTGGGGTTATTGAGATCTAGCCCTTTCTGGGAGCATCTTTGTGTCGTTGTTTTACTGAGGTTCAATAGAGGAATCTCCCCAATTCTACTTTTCTTTGAAAACTGAACTGCACCTGCCGTGGGGCTTTTACTTAGCGTACAGATTCAGAACCGGAATGAAGACTCCATGGGCAACGCGCTCCTACTGGGTGCGGAGGAGGTGAGGGTCAGCAGTGCCTGAAGGAGTCATTGCCTTTAGAAACTGCCTCTCCCCTTTCCAGGAAGGGATGAACTGGAGCTGCGGGTTGGACACACCGGATGGGATTATTATCCTTCTCCAAAACTAGATCGTGAAAAGGCCCAAGAGCCGTCTGCTAAAATTGGGGCTTATGAAGCAAAGGTGTGGGGAGTGTAAAAAGGGGCATCAAATGCGAACTGAGTATAAGGAAAAGTTTACGGAAGGATAAGGTTTAAACAACGCATTGGTATCACGGGTGCCGCTTCTCTTTACTCCATGTCTCACGTCCCGCGAGGCGGCTGTAGCGCTCCCACGGTGAACACTTAAGCGAGTAACTGTGTGCATCTCCTCTCTCTCCTCACCCGCAGCAGCAATGCACTAACGGCTTCGACCTGGACCGCGCGTCAGGACAGTGCTTAGGTATGAGCTACTGGGAACCCTGCGCGGGGTGGGGGCATTCAGGACAGGCTCTGTTCAGGCCCCTTTCCTTCTCAGCGGTTCAATATTGTCAAATCTTTGCTTAAAATATAATTGATTTATTATTAGTAGTAGTAGTTTTCAATTTGCTATAGGGCTTGTGTATTCACCAGAGAGAGAGAGAGGGAGGGAAAGTGAGAAAGCAAGCCACCAGGTCTGGGACTTGAACTGTGGTTGGCCATGGGGGAGTCCAGCACTTTAACCACTATGCCACCTGCTGGCCCCGATATTGTCAAATCTTTACTGGCCTCGTCGATGGAAGAACTCAGGGACGTGGACTGGTTGAAGTTAATGGTCGTCTTTTATTGATTACCTGCTTGGTTCCTGGCACTGAGCTAAGCACGATGCGGGGTCAGAGAACTGATGCCCATCCCCAGAGAGTTCCCCATCTGTATTAGTCGTCTCGGGCTGCCATCACAGATGACCCCAAGCTTAGCGGCTCAAACGGCACTCGTTTATCATCTCAGAGTGCAGAAGCCTGACCCCAGTCCCTCCGGGCTAAAACTAAGGTGTTGGCAGGGCTGCGTTTCCATGTGGGCTCTCTGGGGGACAGTCTGTGTCCTCACTCATGCATGTTGCTGAGAATTCAGCTTTCTTTCTTTCTTTCTTTCTTCCTTTCTTTCTTTTTTTAAAGAGAGATTTTTGCTATAGGGCACATGCACTCGCTGGAGAGACAGAGACAGAAAGCAAGAAATCACCCTCCAGGGGGATGGCCACGCTGCAATCCCTTCTCCATTCTCCTCTTGGTATTTTGGACACTCATCCACACGCGCCAGGTGTGAGTTTTAAGCTGCCAGGTCCGGGACTTGAACTGTGGTTGACTGTGTGGGAGTCCAGTGACGCAACCATTACACCAGCTGGTGGTCCCAGAATTCAGTTATTTCTGGTTGTGGGACTGAAATTCGTGTGTCCGTGCTGGCTGTTACCTGGGCCAGCCCCAGTGTCTAGAAACTGCCCTCGTTTCTTAGCCCATGGCCCCTTCCTCCATCCTAAGTCAACAAGCCATCAGGGACCTGTCATGCTGCACATCTCTCCTTTTTCCATTGTGCTGTCTCTCTGGCCAATCCTTCTGCCTCTTCTTCTACTGTGAGGACTCAAGTGAGTACATCAGGGCCCCCAGATTACCCAGGAGGATCTCCCCATCTCAAGGCCAGCTGATTGGGCACCTTCCTTCCCTCTGTCATGTGAGCTAGCATGGCACAGGTTCTGCGAGCAGGAGTGAACATTTCGGTGTGCGTGGGGGGAGGTGCCCTCTCAGCACACCACCTAGCGGGAGAGGTAGACTTAGACGTAGTGCCCGTGAGACAAGACGAGACAGGACGGTGGAATAAAGCAATTGCCAAGAGGAGGTGAAAGCTGTGGACCCTGCAAAAAAGAGGACAGAGTGATGCCTTATGTCCAGGATCAGCAAAGAAACCATAGAAGGATGAGTAGGGTCCCAAGAAATGGCGTTCCAGGTGGGAGGGACAGCACGGCCAGAGATGGGGGTGGAAGGGACCTGCAGAGTATAGACGAGCTCGCTGTGGAGGGAGCCTGAGTTGTATGGAAAGAACGATGCAACGCACCATCCCCCACCTTGGGGAAGTATTTCGATTTTAAATTGTATTTGATTTAGGCCAAATAATGTGTCTTCTCTGAACTCCCATGAGCTCTAAACCAAAGGGGAGGTAGATGGTTTGAAAGAACAAGTGGCGAGGAGTAGAGCCCTGCCCTGGGACATCTGGGCTTACATTTGGATGTAAAGGAAAACCCTTTGATTTGGAGATGTGCCAAGGGTCAGAGAGGGCAGCAGCCTTCTTTCCGACCCACCAGTTTTACCCCATTTGGGCTTCCAGCTGGAGAAGACGCTTTCACATTCCAAGCCTCAGTATCCTCCTCCTCGAGGGGGGAGTGCTATGAGTGTCTCCGAGGGGATGAGGGAGAGTTCGCAGGGTCCAGGCGTCTCTCCTCCAGCCTCTGGTCCCACACGGAGCAGACTCCAGGCTGGAGAGAGGGCCCAGGAGATGGAACCAGGCCTGCTGCTCGCTGCAGACAGAGTTTGGGCCTCCCCTGCTGCTTCCTCTCCAGGCTGATTCTCTAGAGCTCACCGCTCTCCCTTCAGGGCTCCGTAAGCAGAGCGCCAGCCTGGCTGGGATGAGCCCCGTTGGCTGGCACAGCGTGGGCTGACTTTGAAGTAAGACTGCTTTCTTACCAAATAACCAGCTGCAGCCAGGCCTTCTCTTGCAAGTGCTTCTCCCCCACCCAGCTTTTTTGAATAGAAATGGGAACAAATCTTAGGTCTTTCCAGTGTTTTCAGTGTCTTCTGTGTATACAAGACAACCTGACATTTTTAGATGGTGCACCTGCAGGCCAACACTCTTTAAGTTATATATTTATCTTCACAATTTCTTTCTTTCTCTTTCTCCTTTCTTTGTTTCTTTTCTTTTTCCTTCTTTCTTCCCTTCTTTCTTCCTTTCTTTCTCTCTCTCTTCTTTTTTTCTTCTTTCTCTTTCTTTCTTTCAGAGATATTTTTGCTACAGGGCACGTGTACTCACAGGAGAAACAGAGAGACAGAGAGTTAGAAAGCAAGAAATCATCCCCCAGGGGAAATGGCCATGCCACAGTTCCTTTTCCTCCATTCTCCTCTCAAGATTTTGGGCTTACATATTCACATGTGCTCAGCTTGAGTTCGAAGCCGCTGGGTCTGGGACTTGAACCGTCATCGACTTTGTGAGAGTCCAGCAATGTAACCATTTCATCATCTGGTGGTCCCCACAGTTACCTTCTATTTATGCTAATTGAATGTTCTTCATTTGCTGTAATCCTGTGAGACTGGAACATGCTGGCTAGGGCCAGCAGGTGGTGTGGAGGTTAAGGTGGTTGGATTCCACGTGGCTGACTGTGTGGTTCGACTCCCGGACCCAGTGGCTTGAAAATCAAGCCAACCATGAGTGTGTACATGCCCAACATCATGAGAGTAGAACAGAGGAGAAAGGACTGCAGTGTGGCCATCCCTTCTAAGGGGTGATTTCTTCCTTTCCCGCTCTCTGTCTCTGTTTGGCAAGTACACGTGCCGTGTGGTACGAAACAAAACAAAACAAAACAAAACAAAACATAACACTTGTTTGGATGTCAAATGTGGGCTTGTTTAAAGATAAGGATAAAGCAAACGATAGTGTAGGTTTTTACAGAAATGGTTAGAGTCCTGATGGTAGCATTTGAGTGGCTGATGTTTGGGTGACATTATTCACATTGATTCAGTTCACCCAAATTTGGGACCACCTGCCTGTGATGAGTTAGGGACAGCCCTGGTGTTTGGGAACAGTTGCTGGTGAAATGTGCTTGGGTGTCCTTCACACCACTCTTGGTACAAAGCTCTGCTTAAATATGTACCAGGGGGCTGTGGTGGTTAAGGTGGCAGGATCCCACATCGCTGACTACATGGTTCTAGTCCTGGACCTGGTAGCTTAAAAAACACTGGGAGCGTGTGTGTACCTGAGTGCCCAAAATCCCAAAAGGAGAAATGGAGAAGAGATGGCAGTGTGGCCATCTCCCATGAAGGGCTTTCTCTTTCTCTCTGTCTCTCTGCAGTGAGCACACATACCCTCTGGCAAAAATTAAACAAAAAAAGAGTGCACAGCATGGTTGGGGGGTCACTAACGTCCTGTGTGTGGCCTCCTCTAGATATTGATGAATGCCGGACCATCCCTGAGGCCTGCCGAGGAGACATGATGTGTGTTAACCAAAATGGCGGGTACTTGTGCATCCCCCGGACAAACCCAGTGTATCGAGGGCCCTACTCGAACCCCTATTCGACACCCTACTCGGGCCCATACCCAGCAGCTGCCCCACCACTCTCAGCTCCAAACTACCCTACGATCTCCAGGCCGCTCATATGCCGCTTTGGATACCAGATGGATGAAAGCAACCAGTGCGTGGGTGAGTACCAGCCCTTTCTTCCTCTCCCTGCACCTGGTGGAGGCGCTGTCTGAGCCCAGCACCTGGGTGTCCTCCCAGGATGCACCCCGAACAAGGACTTACTTTCTATGCGCATATTTCGTTCTTAGCAGCCTGAATCGAAGAGCTGGGTCCCTTCCTCCTTTGGAAGTTTAGTTTGCTGTTTCATTCACAGTTCCCCAGAAAGCCGACTCGTTTTTCCTTTATTTCATTTTCATCTCTCTGCCTACTTATTTATCCGTTTCTCTCATCTCTATATTTAAAGGTCCTGTTTTCTCAAATAACAAAAGCATGTGGTCAAATTGAGTCCGTAAATCCCAGTGAGAACGTCTAGAAAGGGACTGAACTTGGCTTCGACATCCCTCTCTCTTGAGTGGAGGGTGTGCTCCTATGATAGACGATGCCTCGAGGGCCACGGCCGTGTGCTCTGAAAAGAAAGCGGGTTCCTTGCGCAGGAGCCAGTGTTCTGCTGGCCGGACGGAGCCCCGCTGGTGGAGACTCATCGCAAGAACAGACCTCTGTGAGGAAGGGGACGCCGTATTCCACGAGCCCCCAAGGAACTGGCCAGGGGTGTGTCCAGTGCCCTCGAGAGCGTTAGGTTCTATTGGCCGGTGTGATCTTGGAGGAGGGTTATCTGGGATCCTCCCAGGTCCCTTTGTCTGTGGTCAGGCCAAAACCTCGTAACTGTCTCCGGCTTTGAGAGATGGTCTAGAATGAAGGCTTCAAGGTTTTCTGAACACACAAGCCACCTGCAAAAACTTCTTGTGCCTGGACCCCAGCATATACGTGTTTATAAATCATATACATTTTCTGTTTTACTAATGTGGTTTTTGGAGTAGAAAGCACACCTAAGAAATAGACCATTTTAAAGGATGTGATAAAAATAAGTCTGAATTCAAGTTGTACTATTACCTTTCTATACTACTACTTTTTTTTTTTTAAAGAGTTGTTTGTTATAGGGTGTGTGAGCTCACTGGAGAGACAGACAGAGAGAGAGAGACAGAAAACTGGTGTAAGTTTCAAGCCTCCGGGTCTGGGACTTGAACCAGGGCTGCCTATGTGGAAGTGCAGCAACATAACTATTACACCATCTGCTGGTCCCAACTCCTTATGTTTAAGAGATCATTGATTTTACTTGGTGAGATTTGTGTTGGTCTTGTTCAGGACTTTGGGGTGTTGAAGATGCTGTGTTGGTTATTTGATAATATCTTCTGTATCCTGATGCAAATGAGTTTGCATTCCATTCAAATATATGTAAATGGCATGCAAACAACTCTCCTTCAGGGCCACCAGGGGAAAATCGGATATACCTGACCCCGGATTTCTTAGTGGTCTCCAAGGGCATGATGTGATGGCGTGACGGTGTGACGGGTGTTGGTGTGTGAGTATCTGTGTGTATGGGCTGGGGAGGGAGGAAACTGGTTGATATCTACCTTGAATGTAGATGACTGTACAAAGGGAGTGGGGCACCCAGTCAAGCCACGGCCTCCTCCATCTCCGGGGGAGAAGACAGTGACATATTCCCATGTAGCAAGCAGCCTTGTGCCTGGAAGGGACATTTTTTAAAAAGTCATTGTTATTTTATACATTCAATCACTATACACCATTTAGCCTGTAGACAGAATTTCCCCAATGCAAAATACACCTCAGACCAGTCCAGTTGAGAATACTATACATGTTATCATCAACAGTAGTAAACCATTTCTGTGTCCCACAAATGTCTTATTTCTCTATTTCCCCCCCAATTTCCTTTCCTACTTTCTTCTCCTCTCGGAAGGAACTTTTCAGCAATCTTCAACTCCAGTCTCTTCATCTTATAGAAAGGGACGTACGGACCACAGTACAGTAGGTGATCAGGGAGGAAGGATGGGGTCCAGCTCCCCTGGAGCCAGCCCCCACTTCTTAACCATATGACTGACCTCTCCATTCTGGTCGGAAGGATATGGTCCCCAAAGAAAGTGCAGAGAGAGGTGGGGGCAGGGGAGTGCTGCGTTCCAGGGCGTTGTGGGGGCCGGACGAGCCAGCAGCCAGCGCCTGCACGTGCACATCTGGAGGTGAGGAACGGGATGCAGTGACACTGTCTCTGAGGCACTCTGGGTTTTCGAGAGGAGGCCTTGGGGAGTGGAGTGGGCTGCAGGGGCAGCTCCAGCTCACTCCTTGGGCAATCCCCTTTTGGAGAACAGCTGGCACTGTCTCAGGCTCTCTGAAGTGTCCCCCTCCCTACCGAGCTTGTTCCAGGGTCCCAGTGCCCTTGACCATAAGGACAGAGCTGGGAAACCTATTCATCGCTGGGGCCCTGTGATGTCATGCCGCTTATGGCTCCCAACCTGTCACGAGGGAGATGCAGAGCCTTCATAATGGCCCTTTTGTACAAGAATGCAGTCTGTGAACCGGGCAAGGACTGGCATCAGTCCCGTCCATTCCAAGACGTTCGGTATTATGCATTCACAGGTCCCAAGTTCTTTCTAACTTCCCTTCACCCCACCCTTCCTTTCCTGACTTGCAGAGGGGCTGGTAAGAGGCAGCAGCTTGGGAGAGGAAGCTCACGTCTCACTCACGTCTCTTTCTAGAGCTGCCCTGGGAGAGAGGAAGGCCTGGGAACAGGCAAAAGGGAAGCAGGGCGTGAGGTGGCACAGGGGTGGGAAGGAAACCAGAGGGAGAAGCTGCTGGGAAGACAAGGGGGTGGGTCTGAGGCTGTCACTGCCCAGGGAAGTATACATGTTATCATCAACAGTAGTAAACCATTTCTGTGTCCCACAAATGTCTTATTTCTCTATTTCCCCCCCAATTTCCTTTCCTACTTTCTTCTCCTCTCGGAAGGAACTTTTCAGCAATCTTCAACTCCAGTCTCTTCATCTTATAGAAAGGGACGTACGGACCACAGTACAGTAGGTGATCAGGGAGGAAGGATGGGGTCCAGCTCCCCTGGAGCCAGCCCCCACTTCTTAACCATATGACTGACCTCTCCATTCTGGTCGGAAGGATATGGTCCCCAAAGAAAGTGCAGAGAGAGGTGGGGGCAGGGGAGTGCTGCGTTCCAGGGCGTTGTGGGGGCCGGACGAGCCAGCAGCCAGCGCCTGCACGTGCACATCTGGAGGTGAGGAACGGGATGCAGTGACACTGTCTCTGAGGCACTCTGGGTTTTCGAGAGGAGGCCTTGGGGAGTGGAGTGGGCTGCAGGGGCAGCTCCAGCTCACTCCTTGGGCAATCCCCTTTTGGAGAACAGCTGGCACTGTCTCAGGCTCTCTGAAGTGTCCCCCTCCCTACCGAGCTTGTTCCAGGGTCCCAGTGCCCTTGACCATAAGGACAGAGCTGGGAAACCTATTCATCGCTGGGGCCCTGTGATGTCATGCCGCTTATGGCTCCCAACCTGTCACGAGGGAGATGCAGAGCCTTCATAATGGCCCTTTTGTACAAGAATGCAGTCTGTGAACCGGGCAAGGACTGGCATCAGTCCCGTCCATTCCAAGACGTTCGGTATTATGCATTCACAGGTCCCAAGTTCTTTCTAACTTCCCTTCACCCCACCCTTCCTTTCCTGACTTGCAGAGGGGCTGGTAAGAGGCAGCAGCTTGGGAGAGGAAGCTCACGTCTCACTCACGTCTCTTTCTAGAGCTGCCCTGGGAGAGAGGAAGGCCTGGGAACAGGCAAAAGGGAAGCAGGGCGTGAGGTGGCACAGGGGTGGGAAGGAAACCAGAGGGAGAAGCTGCTGGGAAGACAAGGGGGTGGGTCTGAGGCTGTCACTGCCCAGGGAAGGAGAATGCTGGGGTTTCTAGAGCGCTGGTCTGACCCTGTGGAGAAAGCACGGGCTGGGCCAGGCGTAACCTGGGAGAACTGGCAAACATTTTGGGAATTTGGTGTCCTAGGAGAGAAGGACATCTCCAAAGGGATCTTATCCTCCACCTCCGCAAAACGAAAACGGCAGACAAAAGCCACAGCAGGAGTAGCAGTAATAACAGCGAACACTACGTAGTGCCAGGCTCTACATGTGAATTAATGCACGTAATCCTTCCAACAAGCCTACAAGGTACAACTAGTACGGTTCCCACCGTTGCTTCTAACGAGGAAGTTAAGCACGGAGGGGTGACAAAACCTGTCCAAGGCCACATAGCGAATGAGGAGTCAAGCCAGAATTTGAACCCATGCATGCTCTGGACGAGGAAAATGAGGCTTAGTGAAGTAGAGGTTTATTTAAGGGTGCTCAGGGAGTCAGTACTGGAGCCAGGATGAAAAACAAGGTCCTTTTCTTGCTCTCTCTTTCTTTTTTTAAAAAAGAATTATTTATTTAATTTATTATTATTATTTTAAAATTTGCTATAAGGCATGTGTACTCATTAGAGAGAGACAGAGAGTCAGAGGGAAAGTGAGAAGCAAGCCTCCGGGTCCAGGACTAAAACCACGATCAGTTATGTGGGAGTCCAGTGCCACCTGCCGGACCCAGCTCTCTTTTGTTTTAGTGAAGTTTTGTTCTGTACAATTAAAAAATATACTTATTTAATTGTGTTTATTATTACTATTTTTAAGAGTTTTTTTGCCTAGAGTGAGTGTGCTTGCCAAAGAGAGACAGAGACAGTGAAAGGAAAAGTCAGACATTAACTCCCAAAGGGGGATGGCCACGCAGCAGTCCTGTCTCCTCCATTCTTCTGGGATCTTGGGCATGCATGCACACAAGGCTGGCATGATTTTTAAGCCACCAGGATTTGAACTGGGGTTGACCATGTGGGAGTCCATGCCACCTGCTAGTCCTCTGTAAACTTTTCTTAATTATTTATTTAATTTTATTTATTATTATTTTTTAATTTGTTATAGGGCATGTGTGCTCACCAGAAAGAAAGGGAAAGAAGGAAGGAAAGTGAGAAAGCAAGCCACCAGGTCCGGGACTCAAACCACAGTTGACCATGTGGAAGTCCAGCACCTTAACTGCCATGCCACCTGCTGGCCCCCTTTGTAAAATTTTTAAAATTGGGGCCAGCCAATGGTGTAGTGGTTACAGTGCTAGACTCCCAGGTGGCTGACTGCAGTTCAAGTCCCAGACCCAGTGGCTTGAAAATCACACTGAGTGCATGTGTGTGCATACCCAAGATCCTGGGAGGAAAGTGAAGGAGAAGGATTGCAGTTCAGCCAACACCCCAGGAGTGACTTTTCACATATCCTCTCACTGTCTCTCTTTCTCTCTCTCTGGTGAGCGTACATGCCCTAAAGCAAAAAAAAAAAAAAAACCTCTTGAAAAAAATTTTTAAATTTATTTATTTGTTTCATGAGAGAGAAAGCCAGGGGAGACACCCTCGACAGGTTCTCATACTGAGATTTCCCTCCTGGGCTTCCAGTCTGCTAGGACCATTGTGCACCTGAGGTGCCCAGGTCCACTCGGGATCTGAACCCAGGGCCTCCTGTATGGCTTCCATAGCACAATGGTGTGCTATGACCCATACCACTGTGGTGGGGCCCTGTTCTATAGACAGGAGCAAGAACACAATGAGCACTTCCCTCCTGTCATTCGACTTCAGCAAGGCACAGACTTGCTTCAGCTTTATCTTCACTCAGCTCATCAATTTAACGCGAGTCCTAGACATCACGTCATCTCGTCCTTACGCACTTGGGAATTCTCTCTAAAACAGAAAGTTGCATACCAGAAAACAAGAAACAGAAAACCTAAAGAAACCACGGTACCATGATCAAACCCATAAATATCAACGATGATTCCTTTTTATTTCTAAATATTCAGATAATGTCATGTAGTTCTCTGATTGTCTCATAATGATGTTTTTCTGTTGGTTTGTTGGAATCAGATCCAAACAAGGTCTACAGATGGTAAGTCGACAAGTCTCTTAAATATCTTTGCACCTTTTCCCCAGTTGCTGGAGGATGTATGCACTTGCCAGGGAGAGAGGGAGGAAAAAGAGAGAGCCTCCAATGGGGCACAGTCACACCATCCTTTCTTTCCTCCAATTCTCCACCCCACTGGGATTCCTGGCACACGTGTGCATCCTTGGTATACTTTTTAAATTTACCTGGGATTTGAACCCTGGTGAGCCATGTGGGTTCCGGCTTCCTTTGTGCAGTCCCTAATTGCCACACTTCAGGCTGGTCTCTTTCCATCTTTCTTTGTTTCCTTTGACCACTTCTTTGTTGTTGAAGGGCTGAGCTGTTTGTCTTGTAGAGCTTGCTCCCTTTGGGACTTTGCTGATTTCATTCTTGTGGTGATATTTAACATATTTCTGCATCCCCTATAAACTGATAATAGCTCGAGAGACTTGACGCAATTCAGACTTAATTGTGGGAGCCCACCATTCATATATGGCTTCTTTGATCTCTGTGCTCTTTGTGCCCTGTTTTTTTTCTTGCCAAGTGTAAGAAAGTCTGTCTTGAGGAAGCAAATGAGCATCCCTTCCTTCATTGTTTACTTTTTTCCCCCTTAACATTCACTTATTACTTACCTATTTATTTATTGTCATTTTTCTCTTTTTTTAATTTATTCATTCTCTACATTAATTCACTAAACACCATCACAACACACAAATGAATTTTCCATCCAAAATACACTGTGCATTGGCTCAATCAAGCACATCCACATACATGTTCTCAGCAAATAATTTTCCAATTCTTACGTCCTGCATACCTTGCCCTTTGTCTTGCCATCCCTGATTCCCCATCCCCCACCCTCTGCTATGTCCCATCTTC
>NW_006159978.1:447560-448869 GCF_000334495.1 Tupaia belangeri chinensis | reverse complement strand
GGGCCACGTGCAGGCTTGGCGGGGCAGCCATGCGCAGGCCCAGCGGCCACACGCCAGCCCTGAGCACGCGAATGTGCGCGGGACTGCACAGGCCTGGCTTATTGTCATTTTTCAAACCACTGGGTCTAGCCTTGAACCGTTATTGGCTATTTGGGAATTCAGCACCTTAACCATCACACTTCCTGCTGGCCCCATCATGGCTTACTTTTTCTGGGTTCCAGACACAATTTATTTCTTTCTCTCTTTTTTCTTTTCTTTTCTTTTCCCTTCCTTCCTTCCTTCCTTCCTTCCCTTCCTTCCCTTCCTTCCTTTCCTTCCTTCTCTTCCTTTCCTTCTTTCCTTCTTTCCTTCTTTCTCTCCTTCTTCTTTCTTTTCTTTTTAAGAGAGATTATTTTTGTTATAGGGCGTGTGTGCTCACCAGAGAGACAGAGAGAGAAAAAGCAAGAAATCACCCCTTCAGGGGATGGCCACTCCATAATCCCTTCTCCTCCATTCTCCTCTCAGGATTTTGGGCATGCATGTGCATGTGCCCGGCGTGAGTTTTAAGCTGCCAGGTCTGGGACTTGAACGGCAATAGACTATTTGTGGGTCCGGTCACGTAACCATTATGCCATCTGCTAGTCCCCAGACACACTTTCAAGAAAAATTCTCTGCACTTGTGCCCAAATTAGTCTGTACCCTGTTCCCTCAACTTGGACAGTCAGGCTCACGGTGTGGGTCCTGAGGGCCTCGAGGCTTCCTTATCAACCTCTGTGCTTTCTTAATTTTTAGTTCTGCTTTGGAAGTGACTAGACCTTGCTTCTTCTGGGACAGTTTGGCCTTAAGTTTGCATTCGCAAACCCCTAAATATAAAACTGGATCACTCGGGACGCTTTGGCAGACACAGTGAACAGAGACTCAAGAATTACAGTCCATAAGCCAAGACGGTTTTGTGTCACTCAGAAAATTGGTACCTTGGCAGGAGAGTGTTCAGTTCTAGGCCATCTCCACCAGGATGATGGAACTCCTGGCTGCTTAGAATGTGTCACCCAGGGAACCAGTAGTTAGCGTAATGGCTATGTCGCTGGACTCCCACGTAATCAACCACGGTTCGCGTCCCGGACCCGGTGGCTTAAAACTCATGCCGGGCGCGTGTGCGTGTGTGCCCAAGATCCCGAGAGGAGAATGGAGGGGAAGGGATTGCGGCATGACCATCCCCCCTGGGGGGTGATTTCTCTCTTTCTGTCTCTATGTCTCTCTCTGTCTGTCTGGTGAGCACACGCGCCCTATAGCGAAAACCTCTCCAAAAATAAAATAAAATAAAATAAAA
>NW_006159978.1:389305-446719 GCF_000334495.1 Tupaia belangeri chinensis | reverse complement strand
GGATGTCTCTCCTTCTATCAGAAGAAATACATGAATAAACTTAAATAAAATAAAATAAAATAAAATAAAATAAAATAAAATAGAATAGAATGTGTCACCCAGATCCTGGACCCTTGGGAGATCTGGTGACCAAATTCTCTGGGGATAGAGATCCAGACAGACATGGTTAACTGCCTGGGAGCATAGGGCTACTGGAGGGAAGTTTCACCTCTCTGCAACACAAATCAGACCTGGACAAAGACAAAAATCAAACACACACGAAGTTCTGAGCTGGCAGAGAGGTGTCCCAGAGCAGAATGGCACCGAAGGCTCGGGTTCTGAGCAAGTTACGGGGAATGGCTGGGGCATTGAAGTTTAGACTCCCTTCCGGAACCCTCCTGTCACGTCAGGCTGCCTCTGAGAGCCAGTTCCTGACTGTGGCCGACACTCTCCTCCGTGTGCTCATGCTCTTCGGGATCTTATCAATTTGTCATCCCTCCTGTGGGTGGACATTCCAAGTTCTGGCCAGTGTGGCTCAGGGAGAAGTTTAGGGACTCCACCAGCACTAATAGTGGTGAGATGCTTTCCATCTGAGAGAGAGGCCTTCTTACTAGAGTGCACTACTCCAGAGGCTCCAGGGGTTCTCTGGCCATCTGTGAGATTACGAGGCCTGTATTTATTCTCGCACTGCCTGGGACCTTCCTGTTGATCAGGGCACCCAGGCAGGCCGAGGGCAGCACATAAAGGATCCTTGGGAAGATGGATGATGTTGGCCTGAGGTTCCTCTTGCATTCTTTTCTCTTTTATTTTTTGGAGAGGTTTTCACTATAGGGCGCGTGCGCTCGCCAGACAGACAGAGAGAGCTATAGAGACAGAAAGTGAGAAATCACCCCCCAGGGGGGATGGTCACACCACAATCCCTTCTCCTCCATTCTCCTCTTGGGATCTTGGGCATGCACGCACACGTGCCCGGCATGAGTATTAAGCCACCAGGTCTGGGACGCAAACCGTGGTCGACTACGTGGGAGTCCAGCAACATAGCCATTATGCTAACTGCTGGTTCCCTTGCATTCTTTTTTCTGAAAGCCAATATTTAGACAACTGATGTTTACAGAGCTGGTGCCAGGCTCTGGCCTAATGCGGAGGGGACACAGAGTCTAGGCACAGCCATGTGGTTGTCTCTAAGGCTGGCCAAGGAAGGGAGCTGAGACAACACAAACAGCTGAAATCCAAGGGCCTCTGGTAAATTCCCGAGATGGAACTACAAGATGGCGAGATGAGGAGGTTCTCGAACTGGAAAGTCGGCAGGTCTCGATTCTCACTTGGTCGTTTAGTTCCTACCTATGGGACCTAAGGCTTGGGTTCCTTAAGTGTAAAATGGGCCTAGCATTGGTAAGAACACCTTGGCCAGTGTCTGCACTGAGATTCACACAGAAGTCTCATGAGAAAGATTTGCACAGGAGGTCTTGAGATGATAACCTGTAGAAAGAGTCTGTCAATGGACCTAGAGCCTTTTTAAATTTATTATTATTTTAAAAATTTGACCAGAGCAAGAGAAGGAAAGAGAAAGCAAGCCACCAGGTCTGGGACTCAAACCATGGTCAGTCATGTGGGAGTCCAGGACCCTAACCACTACATTACCTGCCAGCTCCAGGGCTCGCTCTCTCTCTCTCCCTCTCTCTTTTTAAAATTTAAAACATTTTCCTAGAGGGTGCATGTGCTCACTAGAGAGAGAATGGGTGAGCAAGAGAGGGAAAGTGAGAAATAACCTCCCCATGGAGGATGGCCACACCTCAGTCCTGTCTCCTCCATTGTCCTTTTAGGATTCTGGACACGGATGCACACACGGCTAGTGGATCTCTCAAGTTACCGGGTCTGGGACTCGAATTGCACAGTTGACCGTGTGGGATCCAGCCACCTTAACCACCATGCTACCGGCGGGCCCAGGACTAATTCTTTAAAACCTTTAAAATAGTCTGAAAGTGAGCTTGGTGCACACTCATCTTGCAGGCCTTGAAGAGCTTTGCCCAGCCACGCCTCGATGAGAGTTCACTCAGAATCTGCTTGAGATGCCAGCAAAGCCTGGTTTTATTTAAATTGTGAAACAAAACAATGGAAGTCACCCAATGTGGCGTGTTCCCAGTGAGCGGGTAAGAGGGAGCAGACGACTCTGGAGCTCGTGCAGACCTCAGCCCCAGTGTGGCAGGTCTGTGGTTAGCACAGGCCAGGGAGGAGCGAGCTTTTTTCTTGTTTTTAACACAGGCCCCTGGCTTGAGCTGTACCTCAGTCCTTAGGCTGAGACCGGAAGGAAAATGTGTAAAGCTGAGGCCACAGGGTTCTTTAGCTGCTGAGGGTGTTGGGCCTGCAGGCCTGGGGTGGAAATGGGACCTTGGATTGAGGCGGGTCTGAAGCTGAAGCCCATGTAAGAGGGGCCCTAGCAAGTGTGAGCAGCACCCCCAGTCTTCCCCACCCTGCCTCAAGTCTTCCCCGTTGCCCGGGTGGTGGGGAAATGGATGAACTTCTCTGAGCTTTGTTTTTCCATCTGTAAGGAGAGAAAACAGTACCGACCTCCACAGGACATTTTGAGAATGAGGTGAGATAATATTTGCAAATTGCCTCACATGGAGCCTGGTTTGTGGTAAGGGATTACTAAGTTAGTTATTACAGTTACTGTTTTCATTATTTCTTTTTCTTTTTATTATTTCGAAGCTCTTCACTCCACTATAATCTCTCCTACTCCAAACCTCTAGTCCTGTCAATCTTTCAATCTTTTTTTTTTTTTTTTTAAGAGATTTTTGCTATAGGGCTCATGCGCTCTCTGGAGAGACAGAGAGACAGAAAGTGAGAAATCACCCCATGGGGGATGGCCTGGCCACAATCTCTTCTCCATTCTCCTCTTGAGATCTTGGGCATGCACGCGTATGTGCCCGATGTCAGTTTTAAGCCACCAGGTCTGGGACTCAAACCTCCATCGACTATCTCGGAGTCCAGCGACATAACCATTATGCCATCTGCTGTTCCCAATTTGTTATTTTTTAAAAAAGTTTTATTTATTTTTTTCGATAAGACAGAAATGGGGGGGCACTCCCAACAGGGTCTTCATGCTGTGATCCGCCCTCAGCTTCAGTCAGACGTGATCCGGCTGCATGTACATGTCTGCCATGTTCGGGGAGACCTTGGGATGCAAACCCAGGACCTTCAGTGTCATGGAGCACTACATTACCACTGTGCCACTGCGGCTGGTGTGTTATTCTGTTATTGTTCATTCCTTCTCCTGAGGGCCACCTTCTTGCCACTTTCAGCAGAAGTTAGGGCTCACTTGTCTTTCAAGGAGACCTCAGCAGAGAAAGGACTGCAGGAAATGGCCCAGAGCAACTCTTCCCAAATGTTCGTGTGCCGTGAATCACGTGGGCAATGCAGTCTGATTCACATAGCGGGGGTAGGCCCGAGATGCCGCGTGTTCTCCTCTGCTCCCGGGTGATGCGCCGCTGCTGGTCCGGGGGCACTGTGGTTAGCCAGGCCCTACTTCGTCTCTCTATCCTTGGAACTACATTTAAAGAAGAGTAGAAACTATTTTTTGAAAAAGTTGACTTATTTATTCCATGCATGAGAGAGATAGCACCCCCAATAGGGTCTTGGTGCCCCAATCTATCCCTAGCCTCAGCCAGTTTAGATTCTGGGCACTCACATGCTTGGTGTACTCAGGGAGGTCTCTGGATATGAACTCAGAACCTCCCATGTGGGTCAGCTTTGCAGAGATGAGTTTCACCATTGTGCCACCATCCAACTTCCAGAAATTTCAGGTTTTTTTTTTTTTTTTTTTTAGAGATTTTTGCTATAAGGTGCATGTGCTTGCTGGAGAGCCAGAGAGACAGAAAGGGAGAAATCACCCCCTGGGGGGATGACCATGCCACAATCCCTTCTCCTCCATTCTCCTCTCAGGATTTTTGGCACACATGCACACACTCACGCCCAGCGTGAGTTTAAGCTGCTGGGTCCAGGACTCGAACTGTGGTCGACTACATGGGTGTCCAGTCATACAACCAATATTCCATCTGCTGGTCCCAGGAGCTAGACTTTGGTCCCAGATTTACTGCTCGTTAGCTGGATGACCTTGTGGAAGTCACTGGGGCTCTGGCCTACGTTTATTATCTCTTTTGTTTTGTTTTGTTTCTTTAAAAAAAAGGATTTTATTGAGGCAACAGGTGGCAGGGAGGTTAAGGTGGTTGGATCTTACCTGACTGACTCCACGGTTCAAGTGTAGACCTGGTGGCTTAAAAATTACGCTAGGGATGTGTGTGTGTGTCCCCCAAATCCTGAGACAATGAAGGAGAAGGGATTGTGGCATGGCATGGCCATCCCTCAGGGGATGATTTCTCACTTTCCCCTCTCTCTGTGGCTCTGGTGGGTGCACATACCCTATAGCAAACAATAACAAAAACGGAAGAAAGGAAGGTATTATTTTAGTGGTCCTATTTGTGGTTTGTGGATAAAAACCAAGGCATCTATTGTCACATTTTCTTTCAATGAAATTCTTTTTTGGAGTGGGGTGGGGAAAGATTTCTGGTATAGGGTGTGTGTACTTGCTGGAGAGAGAGACAGAAGGAGACAGAGAGATAGAAGGCAAAAAATCACCCTCTAGGGGATATGGCCACCCTGCATTCCCTTTTCCTTCATTCTCTCTCAGGATTTTGGGGATGTGTGCACATGTCCCTGGTGTGTTTTAAGCCATCAGATCCAGGACTTGAAATGTGGTCGATCATATGGAAGTCCAGTACCTTAACCACTATGCTACCTGCTGGCCCCTCAATGAATTTCTTTCTTTCTTTTTGGAGAGGTTTTTGCTATAGGGTGCATGCACTCACCAGAAAAAGAGAGACAGAGAGACAGAAAGTGAAAAATCACCCCCCGGGGGGAGAGTCACACCGCAATCCCTTCTCCTCTATTCTCCTCTCGGGATCTTGGGCACAAGTGCACGTGCGCTCGGTATGAGTTTAAGCCACCGGGTCCGGGACTCGAACTGCAGTCGACTATACGGGAGTCCAGCGACATAGCCATTACGCCAACTGCTGGTCCCTCAGTGAATTTCTTATTGTAATTTGGCAACAAGCTGCAGGAGTACTAGCAGTAGCTGTGACAGCATCAGCCAAGAATTTACATATCCCATTACAGCTGTGGCAGTTATTGCGAATTATTTGAAATGTTTTGAGATATCATTCATGCTGATCATTACTTCAGCACTACAGAAGCTGTTAGATCTGCTGCCTCTTCTTGTTGTTTAGTCCACTGATAGAGAAGCACACCAGCTGCAGTGGTGTCTGCTGCTTAAATGCTGCGGTCTGCAGGCAGAGACTGGATGGAGGCAAAGGTTTGATTCCTAGTCCACCCTAAGGCTGGGTGGTGGTATGCACGTGTAATCCCAGAGACTCAGGAGGCCCAGGCAAGATGACTGTGAGCTCAAGGCTGGCCTCGGTGACATGGTGAGACCCTGCCTGAACAAAAGGCCGAGCCAGCGTGGTGGTGTGTTATGAGCCTGTGGTCCCAGCTGAGAGGCTGGGGCAAGAGAATAGGGACATGGTAAGATCACTGTTGGTTTCTTTCTTTTTTTTTTTTTTCCAAAAAGAATTCTCTGTTCAACTTTATTTTATTATTATTATGATTATTATTTTTAAATTTGACTAGAGAGAGAGAGAGAGAGAGAGGAAAAGTGAGAAAGCAAGCCACTAGGTCTGGGACTCGAACCAGTTGGCCATGTGGGACTCCAGCACCCCAACCACTATTCTACCTGCTGGCCCCCCACTGTTGATTTTAAGAAAATAATATGCATATATGTATATGTAATACACACACATATACATAAATATATCATATATATGTGTATCACACATTTGTTTAAAAGAATTTTTAAGAGAGATTTTTGCTATAGAGCACATGCATTTATTGGAGAGAGACAGAGACAGAGACAAAGTGAGAAATCACCTCCTGGAGGGGATGGCCATGCTGCAGTCTCCTCCATTCTCCTCTCAGGATTTTGGGCACGCACGTACATGCTACCGGTGTGATTTTTAAGCCATTGGGTCTAGGTCTCAAACCGTGGTTGACTACGTAGGAGTCCAGCAACATTATCATTACACCACTTGCTGGTCCTTAAAAAAATTTTTAGCTGACTTTTTTCTCCCTTATTTTAACTTGAGTGTGTGTGCTTGTCCAAAAGAGACAGAAACAAAGAAAAAGGGGAAGTGAAAAGGCACCCCATCCCCTAGGGAGGATGGCTATGCCACAATCCCTTCTTTTCTGTTCTGTTCTCCTCTCCAGACTTTGAGCACTCACTTACACGTGCTTAGTGTGTGGTACAAGCCTTTAGGTCCAGGACATAAACTGCACATTTGGTCATGTGGCATCGGGCTGACTTAACTACCATGCCAGTGGCTGGCCCTAAATTTTATTTATTTTTTTTAGGTTTTTGCCTCAGGGTGTGTGCACTTGCCAGAGAGAGACAGAAAGTGAAATCTTCCCCCATAGGAGGGATTCCATTCTGCAATCCCTTCCCCTCCATTCTTCTCTCAGAATTTTGGGCATGCACACGCATGTGCCTGGTGTGATTTCAAGCCACCGGGTCCAGGACTTGAACTTGGTCATTCATGTTGGAGTCCAGCACCTTAACCACCATGCCACCTGCTGGGCCTGAGGCCCTAACATTTTTTGATAGCTGTCTTTCAATATAATTGGTTTCCTTTGGTCTTAGGAATTTTATTTTATGCAATTAAAAGTATTTTAGGAAGGGGCCCCATGGGCTTTATCAGTCTGCAAAACGTGCTCATCACACACACACACACACGCACACACACGCACACACACGTGCACACGCAGGTTTAAATTCCTGGACCAGATGATTTCTCAGATCTCCTCCAACTCAAGAATGCCTAATTATTCTAACTCTTCCCAGTCTTTAGGGAATATGACTTTTGAGCCCAGACAGTCTGCATTTTCCGTGAACTCTTTCTCACTCGGATAGCCCAGGTGATGTGGCTCTTTGCTTGGGCGGGGTTAGCCTGCCCACGTGCTCAGTGACATCTTCTGCCCGAATGGTGCCAATTCTCCACTTATGAGGGAGTCCCCCTGCCCGCAGTCACAGCTGGCTTCGGTAATTGGCAGCGGCGTGTGGTGACGCCCGGCGCACCCATGGCCTCACGTGCTGGGTGGGGCCCCACTGGTGGGACGTGCCAGAGCTTAGTGCCTTCGTGTAGTAGGTCACTTCCCCAGTGCCTAGCCTGGCAATTTTCTCAATGACCTACGAGTTTTTCTTGGCTCTTGCCTTATGTTCCTTGGTCTGGTCATGTTTTTTAAGATTATATTCCATCCTGGAATTAGCTAGCTGTGTGTGCAAAGCAAACGTTTTAAATTTGACTAGAGAGAGAGAGAGAGAGAGAGGAAAAGTGAGAAAGCAAGCCACTAGGTCTGGGACTCGAACCAGTTGGCCATGTGGGACTCCAGCACCCCCACCACTATTCTACCTGCTGGCCCCCCACTGTTGATTTTAAGAAAATAATATGCATATATGTATATGTAATACACACACATATACATAAATATATCATATATATGTGTATCACACATTTGTTTAAAAGAATTTTTAAGAGAGATTTTTGCTATAGAGCACATGCATTTATTGGAGAGAGACAGAGACAGAGACAAAGTGAGAAATCACCTCCTGGAGGGGATGGCCATGCTGCAGTCTCCTCCATTCTCCTCTCAGGATTTTGGGCACGCACGTACATGCTACCGGTGTGATTTTTAAGCCATTGGGTCTAGGTCTCAAACCGTGGTTGACTACGTAGGAGTCCAGCAACATTATCATTACACCACTTGCTGGTCCTTAAAAAAATTTTTAGCTGACTTTTTTCTCCCTTATTTTAACTTGAGTGTGTGTGCTTGTCCAAAAGAGACAGAAACAAAGAAAAAGGGGAAGTGAAAAGGCACCCCATCCCCTAGGGAGGATGGCTATGCCACAATCCCTTCTTTTCTGTTCTGTTCTCCTCTCCAGACTTTGAGCACTCACTTACACGTGCTTAGAGAGTGAGACCTCACCCCTAGGGAGGATGGCTATGCCACAATCCCTTCTTTTCTGTTCTGTTCTCCTCTCCAGACTTTGAGCACTCACTTACACGTGCTTAGTGTGTGGTACAAGCCTTTAGGTCCAGGACATAAACTGCACATTTGGTCATGTGGCATCGGGCTGACTTAACTACCATGCCAGTGGCTGGCCCTAAATTTTATTTATTTTTTTTAGGTTTTTGCCTCAGGGTGTGTGCACTTGCCAGAGAGAGACAGAAAGTGAAATCTTCCCCCATAGGAGGGATTCCATGCTGCAATCCCTTCCCCTCCATTCTTCTCTCAGAATTTTGGGCATGCACACGCATGTGCCTGGTGTGATTTCAAGCCACCGGGTCCAGGACTTGAACTTGGTCATTCATGTTGGAGTCCAGCACCTTAACCACCATGCCACCTGCTGGGCCTGAGGCCCTAACATTTTTTGATAGCTGTCTTTCAATATAATTGGTTTCCTTTGGTCTTAGGAATTTTATTTTATGCAATTAAAAGTATTTTAGGAAGGGGCCCCATGGGCTTTATCAGTCTGCAAAACGTGCTCATCACACACACACACACACGCACACACACGCACACACACGTGCACACGCAGGTTTAAATTCCTGGACCAGATGATTTCTCAGATCTCCTCCAACTCAAGAATGCCTAATTATTCTAACTCTTCCCAGTCTTTAGGGAATATGACTTTTGAGCCCAGACAGTCTGCATTTTCCGTGAACTCTTTCTCACTCGGATAGCCCAGGTGATGTGGCTCTTTGCTTGGGCGGGGTTAGCCTGCCCACGTGCTCAGTGACATCTTCTGCCCGAATGGTGCCAATTCTCCACTTATGAGGGAGTCCCCCTGCCCGCAGTCACAGCTGGCTTCGGTAATTGGCAGCGGCGTGTGGTGACGCCCGGCGCACCCATGGCCTCACGTGCTGGGTGGGGCCCCACTGGTGGGACGTGCCAGAGCTTAGTGCCTTCGTGTAGTAGGTCACTTCCCCAGTGCCTAGCCTGGCAATTTTCTCAATGACCTACGAGTTTTTCTTGGCTCTTGCCTTATGTTCCTTGGTCTGGTCATGTTTTTTAAGATTATATTCCATCCTGGAATTAGCTAGCTGTGTGTGCAAAGCAAACGGGGTTGCAGGAGGGTGGCTGGAGCATGGACTTCCTAACAGCCGGGCCATCGGCTCTGCTTCTGCTGGCTCTGGCAAAGGTGGCCGCATTAGCAGGCCTCCAGAGAGTACCTGCCAGGGGGCGGGAGGTTGCAGGTACCTGCCTGGTTGCAAATAGCTTCAAACGCTGGGGGGGCCAGGGCCGAGCAGACCGCGTGGCTGTGTGTTTCTTCCCTTGGTGGCAGGCCCGTGTGGTGGTTCTATAGGTGTTGAGATGGAGGAGGTACCTGCACCTGCTTTTCTGCGGTCAAGGCTAGTTGTAGATTTCTTTGCAAACACACTTCGGGTGTAAATGGGTTGGATTTGCCACCAGCAAACACTACAGCAGAATCACTTACCCAGTTTCTATACATAAACAAGCAACTTCTGCACATGTTCTCTGAGGCTCTTTAAAAAAATGTTTTCTCTTTGTTTTTTCGTTGCCAGGGGTCACATGTGCTTGCCAAGAGACAGACAGAGAGAGAAGAGACGGAGAGGAAGAAAGCACACCCCGATGGGATGTGATCACATCACAACCCCTTCTCCACGTCTCCATCCTGTCTGAAGTTTTGGCATGCACACACATGTACCCAGCATGTTTTTCAAGCTGGCGGGGCTGGGATTTGAACCACCACTGGACATATGGGATCCAGCTTCCCTTAACAACCAGGTCATGGGGTTGGCCCTAAAAATTATTATTTTTTTAAATTTATGGTAGAGTATGTATGCACACATGAGAGAGACACACACACACACATGCAATGTTCGTCACCCAGTCCCTTATCTCCAGTCCTCTAGGTACTGCAGGTACTCTTGTGTACCCTTGTGGTACTCTTGGGTACTCTTGAGCATGCCTGGTGTTCTTTCAGGCTGATTAGGCCAGGGATTCAAAACCGTGGTCACTACTGAGTTTCGGCTTCCCTTGAACAGTGTGATTGTGGCACCGTGGAGCCAGCCTCTCTGTGGCTCCAAATTCTGCTTGTGTGAAAGGTGTCCACAGGCATTTGGGGCTCCCACCCCCATCCCAGCAAGAAACAGAACAATTTGGAAGCGCTTGTGCTATCAGGAATGGAGTGAATGAAACACAGAAGTAGAAGTGCTGTCTGAATATAAAGCATTTGTTTCAAGGGGAGCGTGTGCCTAGGTATGATAAAAATGATCAAAATGGTAAACTCGGAATCCTATTTCATGTTGCCTACAACAACCTCTTGTACATATCACTGGAGAGGTCCGAATTATATTTGCTGTTAAGAAAAGAAAGGGGGAATCTCTGTTTCTCAAAGGACCTGGGGTGAGCAGTTTATTGGGCCAGGGAACAGTGGGTGATAGGGTGGTGCCGTGGGCAGCTCCTCAAGGGTGTTAGATTCACGCGTACACTGGGTTCGAATCCAACTGCTGAGCAGTTGCATGGCTCAGGGCTTTGCACACATTGAGTGTCCCATCTACAAAATGAGATAATAATAACACATCCCTTGGCATCTGAGGGGGCCTGGTTCTGTGATTCCCAAATCCACAGGTGCGCAAGCAGCTTATGTAAAATGTGAACAGTTGGGTCTCTGTACCCGTGGAGCAGAGCCTGTGGACTCGGAGGCCCGATTGTGCTTAAATCGTGGGGTCATTCTGAGGTTTAGCAAAGGATATACGGGGTGTCTGACAGGTGGGTCGCCCCGAACAGTCACTGCCACCGCTCCTCCCAGTTCGCCGCCCTTCCCGCACGCTCTGTCTTGTAGAAGCAGCTCTATTGGCTGCACTTCTTCGCTGTCCTCCTGGCCACAGGGTCAGACACCTGAGCGGGGTTGTTGGCTGCTCCTCCCTGGCGGGGAGGTTTGGGAAGGGAGAGTTGGGGGGAAGGAGAATGCCCTCTTGCTGGGGGATCACTGCTGAAACTGCTCCCTGTCTGCCTCCACACTGACCCGGCTCAGGCTGAGAGGCAGCTTTGGAGCTCTTGGTTGGGCCCCACAGGCCTGGAGTGCCGAAGAGCAACCTGGGTATCTTTGCTTTCCTCTCCCCGGGGCTGCCAACCTCTCTGGACCAGTGGGCCACATGTGCCCACACAGCACCCGCAGCAGCACTGAGCACCAGTTC
The DNA here is from genome assembly GCF_000334495.1 of Tupaia belangeri chinensis. Lineage (NCBI taxonomy): Eukaryota > Metazoa > Chordata > Mammalia > Scandentia > Tupaiidae > Tupaia > Tupaia belangeri. The sequence continues at coordinate 435,413 of NW_006159978.1, read as the reverse complement.
AGAGGCAGCAGGGCACGGCTTCCTGGCAGCCCAGGTGTGTGCACGGAGGGCAGGCAGGTGCCCACGCGCTCTCATCTTTCTCCCATAGCGGAGGGCATGGGGGTCAGGGGCAGGGGAGTGAGTGGGGCACCCGAGGAGGGGTTCGTAGAACACAGGCAGCGCACCAGCATCCACCGCTTGTCCACAGCATCTGGTGGGGTTCTCAGCGACGGTCAAATGGATGAATGAATGGAAGGCGGGAAGGAGAGAGGGGTGCTGTTGGACCCAGACAGGCGATGGCGGAGCCTTCACTCCTTCCCTCACTCGGTCTCTCTTCACTCACTTAAGTACGCCCTCTCTAGGCGCCAGGAGGGGACGGAGATGACCCTGGTCCTTGTTCCTCCAGCACCCCATGATCACCACGGCTGCCTCACACCCCTCAGCACGGGTGCTCAGATGTCCAGGATACCGAGGGGCTGCCGGGGAGATGTCCGTGCAGAGCCTGCAGGTCAGACTCACTGCCAACAGACCTACCCCCACTGTCCTCTCCCCTGAGGGGAATCTGAGCCTTCAGGCCTTGTAGCTGGGCTTGTTTCCCTGCCATGGGAGAGATTGGCTCCCAAGGGCCACCACCAGCCGGGACAGCTCCAGAGGGAGTAGGTAGTGGAATTTTAGGTCGTTGGCACCCGCTGGGGCCCAGCACCCATCCGGAAGCTCCTGTTTGTCTTGGAGACAGAGGTGCATGCCTGGGGAGGGGTCTTCGGGCCATCTCCTCGGGGGCTGGCAGGGAAAGGACATTCACAGGATTCCTTCTCTCCAGAGGGCCTCAGACAGAAGACTAAATGTCAAGGACTGACCTCCCATTCCCCTCCAGCTTGTCGGCGCTGAGCCAGAGGGGAGACGGGGACAGCCAGTGCTGGGCCTGCCCCAGACAGCCAGCATCGCAGCCTCTGGGGACGGCTGGTGTGTTGGGCCCGGGGAAGCAGGAACGTTTGGGGGGCTTGTGAGAGCTGCCCGACTTTCCTTCGAACTAAAACATTTGCAGACACCCAGCCAGAGCTGATTTATGAGCTCATATTTTACAGGTCTTAACATATCCCCTAGGAATCAATGAGGTCAGACAGAACAGACTTTGCATCCGGAATCGGCGTGGACTTGGCATCTTCCACAGTTCCCATGGGAAGGGGGGATCATAATTGGAGGGAGATTGTATGAAACAACGCAAAGACACAGAAACCCTGACTCTGCTTCATTCCCGTTGGGGGAGAAGTCCAGTCATCTGTTTTCTGCATCTGAGCTGAGTGAGGGGTGGCCACTTCTGATGGGGCCAGGGTGACCAAGGAGGAGCATGATGGGACAGGGCTGTGGGGGCCACTGATGAACTCCGAGTGAACTTAGTGTGCAGCACCCCGTACTTCCCTGGCGCACACTCCATAGCTGTGAGTCGTGGACGTTTGTGATTATTTATGTAATAGCTCTCCGCCCAGCAGGAACTTTGTCTTGCTCACCATTGTAGCTCAAGTCCCCGATAAGTATTTATTGAATGAGCAGGAAAGCTATATATAGTGAATTGTGTGTACAGGATTCAAATGAGAAAGAGAAATGGATTATTTCTCAGGTATAGCTATCCAAATAAATGCATTGATTAGTATTTGTTTATATTGTCAGAGTGACACCAGAGAGAGAGAGAAGGAGAGAGAGAGAGGAGAGAGGGAGAGAGGGAGAGAGGGAATGCACCTTCCAATAAGGTGTGGCCATGCCACAATCCTTTTCCCTCCATCTCTCCACCCTATCAGGATTTGGGCATGCACCCATATGTCCCTGGAGTGTTTTTCAAGCTGCCAGGGCTAGGATTTGAACCGCAGCCAGCCACGTGGGATCTGGCTCCCAATTCATAGCACTTACCCAGTGCATTACGGGCCAACTGAATCGATTAGTATGGATGGAATTTATTCATTTCTCCTTTGTGGCTTGGGGTCTGTGCTGGGCACAAAGATTAATCAGGCCTCATCACGACTCCTCTGGAGACTTCACTCTTCGCAGGAGTCGGGAGGTGGTAGGAATATGGAGCCCAGCACAGGAAGAATTACGTCCCAAAGAAGTGGGCCAGCTGGGTCGGGATGCGCTGGGGCCCTGGCTGACAGCCGCCGGCCTTCGCAGGGCGGCGTTACTGTCTGGGCAGCCAATCAGGTACCGATATTCCAGGAGCACTTCTCTCCGGACACTGCCAGTCGAAAGACAAAGCAGTCGCTGCCCCTGCCCTCAGCCTCTCCTGCTGAGCAGACCTAGTGGGCTGGGGAGGGGCGATGAGCATAACGATGAACTTCCCCAGAGAGCTGGGAGTTTGAGATGTGGAGAACAGAGTCCTAGATACCAGGTGTGATAAGAAAGCCCCCGAGGCCGTGAACTCCGCTCTGGGACTTCCGGGAAGCTCCAGATGGTCTTTGTGTGTTCATCTCACATGTTGGAGATGAAGGAAGGGTACTCTGGGTTGGGGGACAGTGTGGGCACAGGTACAGGGATAGAAAATCCGTGGCATGTTGAAGAACACTGGGGAGGGCCCGCCTTGGCCATGAGCTCATTGGTCACCTGCCCACTTCGGACAGCCAAGGAGGCTACAGCAGGGCTTAGTGGGAGGCAGCCCAGGCATGGAACAGGAGAGGCTAAGAGGCTAAGAGGCTGGAGGGAAGCTGCGCGACCTTCAACGCCATGCCATTGCCTTGGGCTTTATATCCTGTGAGCGATGACTTTTGAGCTGGGCAATGCTATCTGTGTATCTATTTGAAGCCCGGCCCTGCCTGTGGAGCGCCCGGGGACAGTTTGCAAACACCTGGGGCAGAACAAGCTCGGCACAAAGCCAAGAGTCCTTTCAGATCAGCCGATAGGGTTGAAACCCAAGACTTTTCTGGGAAATCTCCCACCCTGGACACACTCAACAGATTCTTTTTCCAGGAGCATCTCAGTCTTTTTTGCTTCACAGAGCAGGCAGTAGCCAGGTCTGGCCTATGGTCTGTTGGCTTTTCGTGGTAGGAGGCTGGGTACTATGGTTACACCCTCCACTGACTCCCTTACTTGTAATAATTCCCACCTGGATGCTGCCTCTCAGTTTTCTAAATGCTTTCTTTTTTATTTTGATTTTTTCAGAGAGAGATTTTTGCTATAGGGCATGTGTACTCGCTGGAGAGACAGAGAGAGACACAGAGAGAGAGAAAGCGAGAAATCACCCCCCAGGGGGGATGGTCACGCCACAATCTCTTCTCCTCCATCCTCCTCTCGGGGTCCTGGGCATGCATGCACATGCGCCCGGCGTGAGTTTTAAGCCACCAGGTCCAGGACTCGAACCGCAGTCGACTAAATGAGAATCCAGCGACATAGCCATTACACCAACTGCTGGTCCCCATATGGATGACTTTCATAAATTCCCAGGCAATGAATTAGATGTCCTGGGCTCAAGGAGGGTTGTCTGAATTCCAACCAAGCCCCAAGACTTCTTGCCAAGGGTGAATCCCGAGTCTGCCACATCCCTGTGCTGTGCTCAGACTGAGACGTGCACGGCCTGGCAGCAGGGACACAAGGGGCTGGCCCCTCCTTACTCTTCTCCTCTGGGACCACTGGCAGATCACTTAAGGAGCACTAACTGGATTTGGGGTGTGTGTCCGTGTGGAGAGGATGCCGCAGGCTGTGACTACGGGCCGGGGCTCTCTGTGACAAACAGATGGGCACAATGAAAAGAAACCTCGATCTTGTCAGAACCTTGTTCTAAGAAACCAGTGATGCAACCCAGCCAGACACGGCCACTGACACCCTCTTGGGAACCTTCTGGGTGAGTGAATTAAATTTTATGACTGGTTCGTACTAAACACTTGTAATTCCCTGAGTGGTACCGTCACAACCCTCGGTGTCTGAAGCTTCTTGCCCTTTGGTTTCAGAACAAAAAGTGGAAATTTTGCCAGACTGGAGCTGAGTTTTAACTGTCAAGTTCAATCTTCTCTGACAAAGGGGAGCTGAAGATGAGACTCACAGTCATTATTGGCCCGCGGTAGCCACCGCTGTGGCCAGGGGGATGTCGAGAGTAAGTGTGGGCCGACCCGGCCACACTGCATCCTACCTTTGGGGACAGGGCTCCTTCGAAGGACCAGAGGAAATGCTGTGTGTGGGTGGAAGGCTTTGGGGTGAGGGTCACCATCCTGTAGACCACCAGCTGGCCGCCACTGACCAAGTATTATGGGAACAGCTAATTCTGCCCAAGGGAGTCTTCGCAGAGAGGGACATTTACAGTTTAGCCGGGAAATCTGGAGACCAGGGCTGATTGGCCCAGATCTCCCCAGCAGGCCACTCACAGAGCTGGGATAAAGCCCAAAGATTCTGGATTTGTTTGTTATTGGGTCCTCCGGAAAGTCACGATGCACTTTTACACAGAACAACATCGAAAAATACATCGTCACTTTCCTGGTGACCTAATTGTTTGCTGTAGGGTGTGCATGCTGACTGGAGAGAGACCGAGAGAGAGAGAGAAGACGTGAGAAAACACTTCGCAGAGAGGAGACCACACCACAGTCCCTTCTCCTCCATTCTCCTCTCAGAATGTTGGGCACTCCTGCACATGCGCCCCGTATGTTTCTCAAGCCACTGAGCCTGGAACTTGAATCATGCAGTCATCCACGTGGGAGCCAACCACCTCCACTGCCATGCCGCTGACTGGCGCCACCCCACAATGTTTGTATATTGCAGCACTTGAACTGTGACTGTCACTTGAGGTCACACATGGAATTTTCCACTTGCAGAGTCATGTCAGTTTCCAAAAGTTTCAGATTTGGGGACATTTTGGATTTTGGGTTTTCAGATTAGGGATGTTCAATCTGTAGTAAATGGAATACATTTGGCTACTAGAATAATCCCTTTCCAAAAAGGACTCCAGAAACGGGACAGGAGACCCTGATGCGGTAGCAGAAAGAAAAGCCACACACGAGTTAATGAAATCAAAAGTCATTAAAATGACAGAAGATAGTGCAACTTGGTGTAGTGCTCCTGAGGAAGGAAGGCTTGCCAGGAGTGCGTTTCAGTGCAGCCCACTGACCGTGAGGACGAGCATGTGAGGTTCCAAATCAAGCCCAGAAAGCCACACGCACACTAACAGGGGCTCGTCAACAAGAATCCCAGAGCGGAGGGAGGAGGCGAGGCATCCCCTCCCCCGGAAGCCTGGGTAGCAGCTTCCAATGTGGGAGGCGCTTGGGGCCAGGGAAGCCCACAGACCGTGTTAATGTGGCAGCTGGGTAATAGCCCCAGACGGGGGGCTTAACCGACGGAAATGTGTGTCTCACGCTGTTGTAAGCTGGAAGTCCAAGGTCAAGGTGTTGGCAGGACTGATTTCTTCTAGGGCCCTAGGGGAAGGATCTGTTCCAGGCCCCTCTCTGGCTTGGAGATGGCCATCTTCTCATGGGCTCCGCACTTTGTCACCCCTCTGTCTGCTTCCTGATCTCTTCCTCTTCTTTAATGGAATGATATCTTTGTTATTTGAAAATAATAAATTGGGCCAGCTGGTGGTGTGGTGGTTTGGCACCTGGATTCCATGTAACTGACTCTGCAGTTTAAGTCTTGGATGTAGTGGCTTAAGAAACACCCTGGGTACATGTGCATGAGTGCCCAAACTCTCTACAGGAGGGAGAAGTGGAGGAGAAGGGGTCGCGGTGTGACCATCTCATATAGGGAGCTATGGGGAGCTTTCTCACTTTCTCTCTCTCTTTTTCTCTCCACTGAGCACATGTGCCCTCTAGCAAAATTTTAAAAAGAGTAATAAAATATGATTTTAAATTGACACATAATAGTTGTACATATTTATGAGGTACAGTATGATCTTTTCTTGTTTGTTTTGTCATCGGGCATATGTACTCACCGGAGAGAGGCAGAGAGGGAGAGAGAAAGAGGGAGAGAGAGAGAAAGGGAGAAATCACCCTCCCCCCTAAGGGAGAAAACCAGGTCACATTCCCTTCTACTCTCCTCTTGGGGTTTTGGGCATGCATTCATAAGTGCATCATGTTTCTTTAAGCCACTGGGTCCAGGACTTGAACCAGAGTTGGTCATATGCGATCCAGCTGCCTTACCACCATGCCACTTGGCTGGTCCAGTTTTTAAAAATGTGTTGTCATTATTCAATTTGACCAGAGAGAGATAAAGGAAGAGTGAGAAGACAAGCCATCAGGTCTGGGACTTGAACCACGATCAGCCGTGTGGGAATCCAGCACCTTAACCACCACCTTAACCTGCCAGCCCCAGTTGGTTCAATTTTTAAATGCATTTATACAATGGGTAATGATCAGATTAGGGTAATTAGCATGTACATAACTTTCAAACACTTATGCTTTTTAAAAAAAGTTTTTGCCATAGGATGTATGCGTTTGTCAGAGACAGATGGAGAGACAGTGAGAGGGAAAGTGCGAAATCACTCCTCAGAGGGATTCCTTCTCCACAATCCCTTCTCCTTCTAAGATTTTGGGTGCACATGCGTATACGCCTTGCATGATTTTCAAGCTGCTGGGTCTGGGACTTAAATCACCGTTGGCCCTGTGAGAGTCCAGCGGCTTAACCACCATGCCACCTGATGGCCCCTGTGCTGGGTCTTCTTATTAGAGCCAACCCAATGACCTCATTTTATCCTAATCACCTCTTTGAAGACCCTGTCTTCAGTGTAGTCATGTTCTGAGATCCTGGGGGTTGGGACTTCAACACATGAATCTGGGGAGGGGCACCCTTTACCCTGTAACTCAGAATACAGCTCTTTTCCTCCGGAGGGGACCCATTTGAGGTCAGACACCACTGAGGATGCCATTTCTTTTCCTACCCCTAATGACCCAGCCCATGTGTGATTCCATTTGGGGATTTCTTAGATCTTCATCAGCCCCATCCCAAGTCCCTTGGAACCCTTTCCCCCACTTTGAGTTCCCAAAACACTGCTTGTACCTCTACTGAGGCACTTTTTTTTTTTTTTTGAGAGATTTTCACTGTAGGGCACGTGCGCTCGCCAGACAGAGAGAGACAGAGAGACAGAAAGCGAGAAATCACCCCCCAGGGGGGATGGTCACGCCGCAATCCCTTCTCCTCCATTCTCCTCTCGGGATCTTGGGCACGCACGCACACACGCCCGGCGTGAGTTTTAAGCCACTGGGTCCGGGACACGAACCGCGGTCGACTACGTGGGAGTCCAGCGACATAGCCATTATGCTAACTGCTGGTTCCCTACTGAGGCACTTTTCACCATCTACTTTAGATTTAGGAATGTGTCTGTGCACCTATTGATTAAAGTCTTATGTCTTCGTTATTTTATTTTTTTTAGATTTTTGCCATAAGGCACATGTGCTTGCCAGAACTTTGAAATGTGTCTGTGTGTCTGCTTATTAAAGCCTTGCATCTTAGTTATCTTTTTCATTTTATTTTTTTTTAGATTTTTGCCGTAGGATGCATACGCTTGCCAGAGAGAGACAGAGGGAGAGTGAGAAATCACACCCCTCCCCACCAGGGGATATGGCCATGCCAAAATTCCTTCTCCTCCAGTCTTCTTGGGATTTGGGGTGCACACACACATGTGCCCATGTGATTTTCAAGCTATTGGGTCCAAGACTTGAACCATGCAGTCGGCTATGTGGGTTCCAGTGCCTTAACCTCCACACTGCCTGCTGGGCTATGTCTTAGTTATCTTTATATCTGTCTCCTATCCCTTACCTCTCGTCTTGCATATTGACAGGGGTTGATAGTTTGTCGGCTTCTTGGTAGGCCAGCTGTCCAAGAATGTTGGGTAATGTTGGCCACCTTCTGGGCCATGTCTTAGTTATCTTTATGTCTGTCTCCTATCCCTTACCTCTTGTCTCGCATATAGACTGGGGTTGATAGTTTGTCAGCTTCTTGGTAGACCAGCTGTCCAAGAATGTTGGGTAATAAGTGCTGGATAAACAGGAAGACAAGGCTATGAGAAATGGCAACAGCAACATGCTGTGCTTAGGTTCTTTGCACTCGTCGACAAAGTCAAGCTACTGAATTGAAAAGAAAAGAAGTTCTTTCCTGCTCCCATCCTTGTGTGACCATAGTGGGTCAACAGAAGAATCTGCAAACTGGGTGCTCAGCATTCTTAAGCCCCCAGAGTTCAAAGAGGAGGACTCCTTTGGCGAGTCTCGAAGAAATTCTTCAGTCATCTCTTAAATAATGGCATTCTTTCGGTCCAGCTCTCTGGATACTCCTCCCTCCACCCCCGACCCAGTGACCTTCCGCCCTCTTGCTTCTTGGCTGCAAGTCTGGGTCTGCTGCAGAGAGCAAAAGCAGTTTCAGCCAGAGCTCAGGGTCCTTCCCACGGAGCCACAGCCATGCCCCAGAAGGCCTGACTGTGCAGAAGCAGCTGGGTTTTGGCAGGCTGGTTTTGAAAAACTGCTAATAATTTAAAAGCACTTTATTCTGGAATGCATGGAGGATGAAGAACGAACTGTTGGATAAGGCAAGTCACCCATCATGTTGAGAGAAGACTCATTTGAGGATTTGCCCTGAACCATCTTCCCTCACCTCCCACCTTTACTTTCCTCTAGGCCTGAGCTGCTCAGCTGGCATGTGGGTGACAGGTGTCCCTGGTCTGTCCAGCTCTAGGGTGTTGGCAGAAACTTGATGGCCGAGTCCTCCTAGGGCTAGTGGCTTTGCTTGCCCATGTACCTTGCACACTTTTGTAGTGATCTATGCATGGAAAGGTTAGGAAGGATTGCTTTAGACCGATGTGTTCTGCAGAGATTTCTAGAAATATGGAGAAGGATTCTTGATATTCGCCTTTTCAAATGAATCATGGGGCCAGCAGGTGGCATAGTGGTTAAGGTGTTGGACCCCCACATGGCTGAACATGGTGTGACTCCCAGACCTGACAGCTTGCTTTCTCACTTTCCCTCTCTCTCCATCTTTCTCTGGTGAGCGTATGTGTCCTATAGCAAATTAAAAACAATAATAATAATAATAAATTTAAATAAATAATTCTTTAAAAAAAGGAATCACATTTACTTGTTCTTCTTGGTGCTCTGACTTTTGATGAAGTAAATGACAATTTTAGGATTCCATAGCTCTGTAAAACTGAAGGGAAATTTGACTAAACTCAGTATTTGTCATTGAGACTTTTTGATTGCTGGCAAAAGAAGCCCAGCTAAAGCAGCTGAAGCAAAACAATAGCAACAAAAATGCTTCAGACATGGCTGGATCCAAAGGCTCAAGTGGCGTCATACAGTCCTGTATTTATGTCTTCTCAGCAACCCAGAGAGAAGGCCTCAGTCCCTGGAGCTCTCTCAGGAGGACAGGCAGGCTCTGGTAGCCAGCTTAGGTCCCACAGCCATCCCTGCATCCCTGAGCTCACCGCTGTGACCAGCAATGTGTGGGAGTTGATTTACTAAGCCTGCATGGAAGTTCTCCCCTGGGGTCAGCAGTGGGTCTAAAGCTACACGGAAATCACGGACTGGACAGTTGGAAAAGTAGGTCCTCAAGGAGAATTGGGGTGCTGTAACCAGATGAGGGAAGCCTGGGTGTGTTGTGGGCAAGAGCTGTATCCGGGATCTCAGCTTCCACATGGAAATAGAAGAAACAGAAGGACCACAAGTTTGCTCTGAGCCAACAGTGCCAGATAATGCCACACTCAGCTGGACGTACAGCCTTCCATGACACTGGGGGATGATCACCAGAAAAAAAGAAGGCGCCTGGAGCCTTCACTTAAACTACCCACTGACCCTCAGGTAGGCAGGTACCCACAATGCCCCTTAAAGACAACAAACTCCCTCTTTCATTAAAAGTGATCACAAACTTTTTTTAAAATTATTTTTTCCTTAGCTTATTTTTTATTTTAAATTATTTTGTTATTATTATTTTTCAAATTTGACCAGAGAGAGACACAGAGAGAGAAGGGGAACGTGAGAAAGCTAGCTCCCAGTTCCAGGACTCAAACTGCAGTGAGCCATGTGGGAGTCCAGCGCCTTAACCACCATGCTACCTGCTGCTTAATCACAAATGTTCTTTGCAGACTATCCAGAAGAAATTGTGGCTACTAGGTAGAAACAAATACAATTTAGTTTTGAATATTGTCTTATATTCAGATGGCTTATGAAGTATTATTTTCAGTACTTTGTAGAGTCTTGCAGGTTATTCTGACAATCATACTAACTGAATAATGACTGTTTTGTTTCTTTCTAATTCTTAATTAATTAATTAATTTATTTATTAATACACTGGGTGAAATCTTTAGAATAATGCTGATTGTAGGTGGTGACAGTGGGCATCCTTGTCTTTTCCCTGATGGAGAAAGACTGTCTAATGTTTCATCGTTAAGATGAGCTTTGCTAGGACCAACAGTTGGTGTAATGGCTGTCGCTGGACTCACATGTAGTCAACCGCGGTTTGAGTCCCGGACTTGGTGGCTTAAACTCACAACAGGCGCATGTGTATGCGTGCCCAAGATCCTGAGAGGAGAATGGAGGAGAAGGGATTGCGGTGTGGCCATCCCCCTGGGGGATGATTTCTCGCTTTCTGTCTCTCTGTCTCTCTCTCTTATTGGCGAGCACACGTGCCCTATAGCAAAAACCTCTCCAAAAAAAAAAAAAAAAAAAAGAGCTTTGCTGAATTTTCTTTCTTTTAAAAAAATCATTAAGGAGTATTTAGTTTTATCAAATGCTTTATAACAACCATTGAGATAATCGTATGCTTGTAAAATCTGCTTATGTGGGAAACTGCATTGTCAGATTTTCTTCTTCTTCTTCTTCTTCTTCTTCTTCTTCTTCTTCTTCTTCTTCTTTTTGTTTTTAGAGAGAGATTTTTGTTGTAGTGCATGTGCACTTGCCAGAGAGACAGAGAGAGACCGAGAAACAGAGAGTGAGAAATCACCCACAGGGGGTGACTGTGACCATACCGCAGTCCCTTCTCCTCCATTCTCCTCTTGGGATTTTGGGCATGCACGCACACGTGCCCAGTGTGAGTTTTAAGCTACCAGGTCTGGGACTCGAACACAGCCAACTATGTGGGAGTCCAGTGATTAACCATTACATCATCTGCTGGTCCCCAGATCTTCTTATTAAACAACGACCAGATCTTCTTATTAAACAACTCTTGCATTCATTCCTAGGATAACTGACTTAGTCACGATAAAGTATAATTTAACTTATACTGCTAGATTTATTTGGTGAATATTTATTCAATTTTTTCCCTCATAAATGTCTATAAATTAAAGTGGTTTGTTATATGCTTTTGTAAACAATTACTCTGACTGGTTTTAGTATCAACGTATCAGCTTGCCGGAATGAGTTGTTCTTTCTTTTCTATCTTCTGCAAGGCTAGAATGACCTGTTCATGGGAAGACTATGAGAATGGGCCTATAAAATCATTGAAGGCTGGGATTTTGTGTGTATGAGAAATTTTAGCTTCTGGTAATATATTTTTTTTTTCTTTATAGTTTATTTCTTTAGTGAAAAAGAGTATGAAAGAGAAAGCAAGTGAAAGAGAGAGAGACAGGCACCCTCAGAGACAGGCACCCTCAACAGAGCTTTATTACATCGACGTTCCCTTCCACAGCCCTCCAGCTAGTCAGGATCTTGGCACGCATGCCTGGAGTGCATCGGGTTGACCTGGGTTCTGAACCCATGGCTGACCATGTGGCTTCCATCTTTGCAGGTCAGTATGCTGCTTCCTGTGCTACTGTGGCTCAACCACACCTGTGAGAGTTCTTTACTAAAGGATGGTAGTCATGGGACCACTGACTTCTTAAGTCAGTTTCTCAAAGTTACATTTTTCTAAGAATTTGTTCATTTGTCTTTAGATTTATTTCCATAGTATCCTTTGGTTTTTAATTTTATTTGTTTATTTTTTTTTATTCGTGGGCCAGAGGGTACGGAGAAAGAGAGAGAGCCTTCCAATTGGTTACGGTCACACTGCAATCCCTTCTCCTTCATTTCTTCACCCTGTCAGGATTTGCTTCTCAAACTGCTTGGGTAAGAATTTGAACCGTGGTCCACCATGTGTCATTCAGCTCCCTTAGCCGCTGGGCTACTGGGACAGCCCGAGGCATTGTTCGTGTCATCTTTTTAATCTCTCCCGAATCTGGGGTTTTATTGCTAATTTCATTTCTAATATTGCTGTGCTCTTTAAAAAAAAAAAGGAAATTCCAAAGGCATATCAATTCTATTGACCCTTTCCATTTTTTTCTTTTTGTTTTTTATTTCACCAATTCCTGCTCTTATTTTTTATTTCCTTCTTCTTGATTTCATATATTTCTTTGTTTGTTTACTGATTTCTTAGCTGGATCCTTAGCTCATCAGCCTTAAGCCTGTCTTCTCTCCTACTATGGGCATTTGAGACTGTGTGTTCTACAAGTTTAGATCTATATTTTTTCACTGCGATTAAGTTCTAAGAATATTCTGATTTCCATTGTGGTTTCTTCTTATGATCTATGATTTATTTAGTGGTGAGTTCTTAAATTGTACACATTTATGAGGACTTAATTTATCTTTTTGATGATTCCTAGCCGTTGCATTGTTTCCAGGGAGTATGGTCTGTGTAATACTGATTTTGTGAAATTTGTTTGCAACGTGACTTATCCACTTTGGTATCCAGTGCATGGCACAATGCCAAGAATGTAAAAAATTGGTAAATATTTGCCAGTATAATGAATGATGGATGAATGAATGTCTGTTGACCAGAAATGAGAGGAGTTGTCTCTTCCTGCTCAAATTGTTCAGTCCTGCCAGCCATATCATATTCCAAAAGAGCTTTGCAAAAGAGCACAGAAATATAGTGGTCCCCGAAATTGTCTCCCGTCTTACTCAGCCCTGTGCTGTGTTGGCAGGGAGGCAGATTCTTTGAGAGTAGACATAAGGCTGCGTGCAGACTAGTAGTGCGACACCCTCAGGCCAGTCTCAAACACAATACATTTAGATCACGGCCTTCCCATTTACTTCCTCTAAGACCCAGAAAAAGCATTTCTTCCCGAACGGCAGTTTGTAGGCTCTGTAACTACATTAAAGGGGGTGGTCAAGCAGGCGGCATGGAGTAAGGCACTGGATCCCACATGGTTGACTGACTGCACATTTGAGCCGCAGACCCAGGAGCCTCAAAAATCACACTGTGGATGTGTGATTTCCCCCGAAATCCCGAGGGGAGACTTCAGGAGAAGAGACCGTGGGGTGGCCATTCTCCCCAGGGGGTGATGTCTCACATCTCTCTCTCTCTGGGGAGTGCATGCACTCTATAGCAGAAACAAAAACAAACAGAAAGGTGGTATTCCTGCTATGGACTCTTATCTCATTGACTCCATAAAGCTACTGAGGCTTGATACCGCCACTCAGAAAATGGGAAAACTGACATAGATTTGTGTCAGTTGGGACTGGTGGAGTTCTTTTATCTTTTGCTTTTTTAGAATCGTTTTATTTCTATTTATTTATTTGTTTGTTTGTTTGTTTGTTTGTTTGTTTTAATTTAAGCAGAGACGGACAGAATGAGAGAGAGAGAGGAGGAAAGTGAGAAAGCAAGCTGCCAGGTCCAGGATTTGAACTGCAGTCGGCCATGTGGGAGTCCAGCGCCCTTAACCACCACGCCACCTGCCAGCCCCTCTTTTCCCTCTTTTTTATTTTTCCAATTTTTTTGTTTTAAGAATTATTTACTCAATTTTGTTTTATCATTATCATTCTTTTTTTTTCTTTTTTTTGGAGAGGTTTTTGATACGGAGTGCATGCACTTGCCAGAAAGACAGAGAGAGACAGAGAGACAGAAAATGAGAAATCACCCTCCAGGGGGGATGGCCACGCCGCAATCCCTTCTCCTCCATTCTCCTCTCGGGATCTTGGGCACGTATGTACCACACCCAGCGTGAGTTTAAGCCACTGGGTGTGGGACTCGAACCACGGTCAACTATCTGGGAGTCCAGTGATGTAGCCATTACGCCATCTGCTGGTCCCTTATCATTATCATTCTTTCATTTGCTATAGTGCACGTGTGCTCATGAGAGGGAGAGAGAAAGAGAGAAAGCAAGCTGCCAGGTCTGAGACTCGAACTGCCATCAGCCATGTGGGAATTCAGTGCCTCAACCACCTTGCCACTTGTTGAATTCTTAATCTGCACTTTTTCTTCTATTCACTAACCATCTCTTCTTCATTTTTATCACTTATACAGGTTGAGTATCCCTTGTCCAAAGTGTTTGGGACCAGAAGTGTTTTGGATATTAATCTTTTTTCAGATTTTGGAATATTTACGTATATTTAATGAGAAATCTTAAGGATAGAACTCAAGTCTAAACACAAAGTGTATGTATGTATGTATTTATTTATTTATTTTGAGAGGTTTTTGCTATAGGGCGTGTGCTCTCGCCAGACAGACAGAGAGAGCTATAAAGACAGAAAGCAAGAAATCGCCCCACGGGGGGATGGTCACACCGCAATCCCTTCTCCTCCATTCTCCTCCTGGGATCTTGGGCACGCATGCGCAGGCACCTGGCGTGAGTTTTAAGCCACTGGATCCGGGACGCGAACTGCGATCGACTATGTGGGAGTCCAGCGACATAGCCATTATACTAACTGCTGGTTCCCTGCATTGATTCATTTTTAAGAGGTTTTTGCTTTAGGGTGTGTGTGCTTGCCAGAGAGTGAAAGAGACAGAGACAGTGGGAGGGAAAGTAAACCCTCAGCCCCCACGGGAGATGGTCATGCTATAATCTCTTCTCCTCCATTCTCCTCCTGGGATCTTGGGCACGCACGCACACACACCTACCATGATTTTCAAGCCACCAGGTCCGAGACTTGAACCAGTCAGCTATGTGGGTGTCCAGCAATGCAACTGCTATGCCATCTGCTGGCCCAATTCATTTATGTTTTATATACACGGTAAACATAGAAACTGAAGGCAATTTTATAAATTTGTAATAATTTTGTGCATGAGGACCAGCAGTTGGCATAATGGCTATGTTGCTGGACTTTCATGTAGTTGACCACAGTTCGAGTCCCTGACCCAGTGGCTTAATACCATGCCAGGCGAGTGTGTGTGAGTGCCCAAGATCCCGAGAGGAGAATGGAGGAGAAGGAATTGTGGCGTGGCCATCCCCCAGGGGGTAATTTCTTGCTTTCTGTCTCTGTCTTTCTGGGGAGCACACACGCCCTATAGCGAAAACCTCTCAAAAACATTTTTTTTGTGTGCATGAAATGAAGTTTATGTACATTCAGCTACCAGAAAGCAAGTGTCGCTATTTCAGCCACCCATGTGCAAAATCTGTTTGACATCACATTACTTTTGACACTGAATTTACGTGCTATGAATTAGCAATAATTTTCTTGCATTTATTCATGCATAACTGCTTAGCAGTAAATAATATGACATATCATGAATGTAGTGAAGAAGTAATGCGTTCGGGGTAACTAAGCACCGCAGTAGCATCCCCAGAACACTGTCTGAGCTGTTAAACCACAGCCGCAGCAAACAGCCTCCACCCCAATGCTGTGCTTCGTGCCATTTTACTCCCTTTCGTGGGTGCTCTTGCGTGGGGGGTCTGGGGGTGCTTGGGAAAGGGAAGGGGGCTGGGAGGGTCTTTTCTCCCTGAGGGTGCTGAATACAATCTGTATTTTTCCGAAAAAAGTTGTGTACCTGTGTTGTGACTGTGCCCTGTTGCACGAGGTCAGGTGTGGGATTTCCACTTGTGTCATGTCAGTGCTCAGAAAATTTCAGATTTTGGATTTTCAGATTGGGGATATTTGACCTATAATAACAGGGTTTATAACAGGTTTGCTTAAGAGAGCATATAGGTAGACAAAAACTTCTGATTAAATCCTGGTGGTACAGGGCATTGAAGACAGAATGAAAACTCTAACGCACTAGTTAGTACACACTGGCTAAATGAATGGACGGGCAAGGGAGCCAACGGTCTTTATTTTGATGTGTACATTTTCTCCGTTTTAAATCGACAACTGCTTTGGCACATTAAGGAGAGAAGAGCAGACCATTAGCTTCTCTTTTCCTAAGACCCTAGAAGTGCCTTTTTTCTTTAATTTTTTGGAGAGGTTTTTGCTATAGAGTGCATGCGCTTTGCCAAAAAGACAGAGAGAGATAGAAAGCGAGAAATGACCCCCAGGGGATGGCCACACCACAATCCCTTCTCCTCCATTCTCCTCTCAGGATCTTGGTCATGCATGCACATGTGCCCGGTGTGAGTTTAAGGCACTGGGTCCGGGACTCGAACCACAGTCGACTACAGGAGAGTCCAGCGACATAGCCATTATGCCAACTGCTGGTCCCTGGAAGTGCCTTTTGCAGATACCTGTTAAACAGACCTCATAAGAGACCTTAGGGGGACATACTAGAACATTCTTATTTCAGAGCAAATCTCAGGCAATGTGACAATGTTTATCCATTATAACAACATTTATACATGGACCAACATCCGGACATTGCAGTGATGTCCGTACATTGTCACACTGTGTACATTGTAACTTTTCTATTATAGACGCTTAACAGGGGGCAGACCAGAAAGTACAATATAATAGAAGATCATTTAATTGTGCTCCTAAATACTTTTGATACAAGCTCTCCTTCACTCAGGTTACCTTCTTAGCTTAAGTGTTCTCTGTATTTGGTGACAGGCAGGTCTACAAGGTCACACCTTCATTTCGTATCCAGAGCCAAAGTGTAAGCATCTCTCTTCCTCTTGCATCCTCCAGAGGGCCTCCTTAGCGTGCATAGGTAGAGGCGCAGGCAGTGAGTCCTGAGGGCGGGGAATTCACCTGGACCGCAGCCGATTTGGATTCATCAGCATTTACATTTCCAGATAGGAGAGGCTTTAGAGACCCTGTTTTCCGGAATGAGGAAACACAGAGAAACTTGCCTGAATCCCTGTGAGCTGGTGGGAAGTTTCGGAAGGGAGTCTGGCTTTCAGTCCTTTCTTGTCCTCTTCTTTCAGGAGACGGGCTTCCCTCAGTTTCCTTCCCTTCTTTCTCCTCTTGCTTCTTGATACAAAGCCGCAGAGCCTGTCTTGACTGAGGGCCAGTTCTGTGCCTGGCATTGCGTTAACGACTTTATTTACGGAAGATCCTCACAAAGCCCTGAGTCCAGTATCTTCCTTAACTCTTTTACAGTTGAGGAAACAGGGGCTTTTAGGGGTTAAAAAAAAAAAACAAACTTGTTTAAAATCCCATAGCTGGGCCAGGTGCGGACAAAGTGGTAACGCAGCGGACCCACGTGGGTAGGTAAGGAGCACCTCCCGGAGTTCTCTCTGCATGCCGGATGTGTGTGCAGTGTGTGTGATCCAGGCTGGCTGAAATCGGGGGACCATGGCAAAGCATCCTGTTGGAGGTGCTTGTCTTTGTCTCTCTCATGAAAGAAAGGAATAAACATTTGTTAAGTATTATCTTATTTATCTTAATTAATTAATTAAGTTTAATTTGACAGAGAGAGAGAAAGTAAGAGAGCAAGTGGCCAGGTCCAGGTCCAGGACTAGAACTGCAGTCGGTCATGTGAGAGTCCAGCACCCTTTTTTTTTTATTGACAGCTTTTTGCTATAGGGTGTGTATGCTCACCAGAAAGACAGAGACAGAAAGTGAGAAATCACCCCCGGGGGGGATGGCCACACACAATCCCTTCTCCTCCATTCTCCTCTCAGGATCTTGGGCACGCACGCACACGCACCCGGCATGAGTTTAAGTCACCAGGTCCGAGACTCGAACTGCAGTTGACTACATGGGAGTGCAGCGCCAGCCATTACACCAACTGCTGGTCCCCAGTGCCCTTAACCACCATGCCACCTGCTGGCTGCAGAATAAACATTAAAAATAAAAAATCACATAGCTAAAAAAAGAAAGGTGGGCCGGCAGGTGGTGTGGTAGTTAAGGTGCTAGATTTCCATATTGCTGACTGCAGTTTGAGTCCTGGACCTGGCAGCTTTCTCTCTCTCTCTCATTCTCTCTCTGTGTGTGTATGTGCATTTCTGGTGAGCACATGTGTCCTATAGCAAAGTTAAAAATAATAATAAAATTAAATAATTCTTAAAATAAGAGGGGGGCAGGGGAGGCTGCAGGATTTGAACCAGGTGTGACTGCAAAATCTGTGCTGCCGCCTCCCTGTGTTGGCTTTTGAACTGAGTTACTAGGGGCTTGACGTCACAGTCCAGACTCCATTCCTGCCTTCCTCCCCCTCTCTTTCTCATCCTCATCTTTCTCCCTCTTTCCCCCTTTCTCTCTCACTCTCTGTCCCACTTACCGACACTCGATTTTCAGTTCCGAGGGGGCTGCAGAAGACAAGGGGGCTGTCCTGGGGGAGAGCCGAGCTCCTCAGGGCACGGGTGCTTCTGTGTTCTCCGGGGGACTCTGTTTCAGATCAGTGGTCAATTCTCTCTTTGGGAGGAACCGTTTGTAAAATTCAGAATGAAATTCAATGAATATATGTACACATAAGAACTTTTTATTGTGGTAAACTACACCTACCATTAAATTTACCATCTCGACCTTCAGCTGTCCAGTTTCGTAGCTGTTAAGTGTATTCTCATTACTGCGAAACGGAGTCCCAGAACTTTTTCATCTCGCCAGTCTGAAACTCTCCTTTCCCTCTACCCCCAGTCCCTGGTCACAACTATTCTACTTTCTGTTTCTGTGAATTTGACTACTTTAGATATTTTAAATTAAGAAAATATTTTAGGTACCAGCAGATAGTGTAATGGTTATATCATTGGACTCCCACATACTTGACTGCAGTTCGAGTCCTGGACCTGGTGGCTTGAAACTCACCAGGTGCATGTGCATGTATATATATATATATGTATAAATTGCCAGAGGGTACATGTGCACACCAGAGACAGAAAGAGGGTGGGGGAGAAATCACCCCGCAATGGGGTATGGACACACTGCAGTCCCTTCTCCTCCCTGTCTCCATCCCGTTGGGACTGTGGGCACGCCTGCACATGTACATGCTCACAGTGTTTTTCAAACCACTAGGGCTGGGATTTAAACAGTGATTGGCCATATGCGATGAGTTCCCTTAAACAATAGGCTATAAGTCAGCCTTTTAAGAAATTATATTTTAAGTTATATATGCTATATGACTAGAATCCTAGTATTTATTTTTTGTGATCAGCTTATGTCACTTGGCAGTGTCCCTAAGGTTCTTCCATAGCGTGTGATTATAGATACTAACTTTTCAGGCAACCCTTCTAGCATGGTGTAAGGTGAGGGTTTTTTTTTTTTTTTCTTTTTCCTATAGGGCTTGTGTGCTTGCCAGAGAGACAGACAGAGAGAAAGTGAGAAATCCTCCTCCAGTCGGTGGGGTAGCCACTCTGCAAACCTTTCTCCTCCATTCTCCTCTCAGGATTTTGGGCACGCATGCACATGTGCCTGGCATGAGTTTCAAGCCACCAGGTCTGGGACTTGAACTGCAGTTGGCCATGTGAGAGCCCAGTGCTGTACCCACTACACAACCTGCTGGTCCTGAGGCAAGGAGATTTGATTAATTTCAGTCTCCCAAAGGTTTACTGTGTTGAAAGAGGATGAGTGTGGACTTCTGATCCTGGATCCTCCAGTGACTAGCCGTACTAATAGGGCATGCTACTTAATTCAGCAAGTCTCGGTTTTCTTTCCCGGGAAACATGAAAAAATAGAGTTGAAAGAGTACTACCCTTGGAATCAAGCCAATTCAAACACCAGATTTACCACTTGTGAGCTGGGTGTCCATGGTTAAGACACAAACTCTTGGGGCCTCGGTTTTCCCACCTGTAAAAAGGGAATAATGGCATGTCATTTGAAGATGTTCTGCAGGCTAAATGAGATCACGTGTGTGGAAGCAGTTAGCGCAATGGTTGCACAGGGTTGGTACTTGGTGAATGTATGCAGACTCTAGATCTGGATGTTTGTTTCCTAAGATTTTATTTATTTAGAGAGATTTTTGCTATAGGGTATGTGCACATACCAAAGAGACAGAGAGAGACAGAAAGCGAGAAATCACTCCCCAGGGGTGATGGCTGTGCCCCAATCCTTTCTCCTCCATTCTCCTCTTGGGATTTTGGGCATACATGCACATGCGCCCAGTGTGTTTTAAGCTTCCGGGTCCAGGACTTGAACTGCGATTGACTACATGGGAGTCCAATGATGTAACCATTACACCATCTGCAGGTCCAAAGCTCTTTTATTATTATTATTGTTATTGTTATTATTATTATAACAAGCCTCCAAGGAGATTCTTATGCACACCATTGGGTGAGGTGGATCGTTATCAATTTGGCTGTACATTAAAATCGATGTCTAGGTTCCTTTCAGGGATTCTGATTTAGCTGGTCTGGGGTGGGTTGCTCTATTTTAGAACTTACCCTGGTGTCTCAAATGTATGGCCACTGTGGAGAACTATTGGACAATATGATTTCTGAATTCTTCCCAGCTATAAAATTCTTGGTAGACTAGCAGATGATGTAATGGTTATGTCACTGGACTCCCATGTAGTTGATGTGGTTCAAGTCCCGGGCCTGGTGGTTTAAAACTCATGTTGGGCGCATGTGCATGTGTGTCCAAGATCCTGAGAGAAGAATGGAGGAGAAAGGATTGTGGCGTGGCTATCCCCCTGGGGGGTGTTTTCTCACTTTCTGTCTGTCTCTCCAGCAAACGCACATGTCCTATAGCAAAAAAAAATCTCTCTTTAAAAAAAAATCTGCCCTCAACAGCACTGTTAACTTCTGCAAATCTTTGTCCCCTCTCTCCAAGGCTTTGGGTCAGCCAGGGTGTAGTCCAGTCAAGAGCAGACTGAACTCAAATGGGGCTTGAGTTTGTGTCCTGACCCATCTGCACTGACTACTAAAATAACCTGTGCAAAGTCCCCAAACTGGGAGAGGCTGGGATCATGGAAGCCTAACAAAGTCTTTAAAGAAGATAGGAGAGGGGCCAGCAGGCAGTGTGGTGGTTAAGGCACTGGATTCCCGCATGTTTGTCTACAGTTCAAGTCCCAGACCAGAGGCTTGAAAATCACACTGGCGTGGATGCAAGTGCCCCCAAAATCCCGGGAGGAGAATGGAGGAGAAGGGACTGCAGTGGGGCCATCCTGCCTAGGGGTGATCTCTCACTTCCCCTCTCTGTGTCTCTTTTCTGGAGAGCACACATACCCTATAGCATAAACCTAAAAAAAAGAAAGATGAGTGAGGTTGACTAGGTCAAATGCTGCTGAGAAGGTGTGAAGGATGAGGCTGGGGTGAGAACGGACCATTGGATTTGACATTGAGGAGTTCGTTGATGACCTTGATGAGAAGAGTCTTTAGTGGAGCGAAGGAGATGGCAGCCCGAGTGGCGTGGAGTTGAGACTGGGAGGTGGGAAGACAGAGCAGTGACTGCAGACATGGACTTCTAGGAAACTGGTGTGAAAGGGGCAGAGAAGTGTGGTTGCTGGGGAAGCATGGGGTGGGGAGGGTCTTCAAAAAGTTCGTGGGAAAGCTTTGCAGGATTAAAAAAAATCGTGTCAAAATAAGCTCATACCTGTAATTCCACTTATCCATCAACTTTTTGAGTATCCTCTTGCATAACTCCAGTTGTTTTTCCTTAGAAATCCTTCATAACTGCTGTTAACACTTGGCAAAAGCATTCATTAAGCGCCCAGTTGAGCTGGCATTATGAGCAGAGTCTTGATCCAAGCCTTGAGGGCCAGGGATCACCTCATTGTGGCTTTCCTTTTTTTTTTCTTTTTTTAAGGTTTTTGCCACAGGGCACATGTGCTTGCCTGAAGGGGCAGGGTGGGTGAGTGGGGGGGGTGGGGGTGGGCAGGGAGAGACAGACAGACTGACAAAAGGAAGGTGAGAAATCACCGCCTAGGGGAATGGCCATGCCACAATCCCTTCTCCTGCACTCTCCTCCTGGGACTCTGGGCATGCACACACAAGTGCCCAGTATGATTTTCGAGCAGTCAGGTCAGCCATGTGGGAATCTAGCACCTTAACCATCACGCCACCTGCTGACCCTGGCTTTTTTTTAATATATGGAAGTCAAATTGTTCTGATTCAAGCCAATGCAGACAGTCCATCAAAACAGAAAACTTAATTCCAGTTTTTGTGGAAGTACAAAGAGCTGGGACTTCTGTAGGGATCTCCCTGGGGAAAACAAGTCCTGAAACTGAGCCAGTACCAGTTCCCACAGGCACAGAGGATGGCCGTCTCTTCTCTTTTCCCTCCTAAGCTATTTTAGTTTTCCCCCTTTAGCTCTTTCTGCCCTCGGTTCTTCTCTTTCTCCCCCTCCTTTCCTAGCCGCCTTGGCTTGCTGCACGATGACTTTACAGATGGGCTCCTACCCTGTCTATGCACCACCGCACCCAGTGCTCAGTCACAAGTGTCTGCGTGTGTGAGCTGCTCAGATTAAATGGCCGTGGCCCTCTGAATGTGTTGTGCCTCTCGGGCCCCAGTGCCTTCTCACAGGCGTTCTCTACCTTCTTTTGGCTAGTTCCTACTCTTTTGTCCTCGGGCACACACTCAGCCACTGTAGCAGAGAGACCTTTGATACACTGACTCAGATTAGAGAGAACTTTATGTCTCCCTCATGCTGCAGTCTAGAGGCAGGTGGCTCAGGGCAGGTAGGGCAGCTCGAGTGGCTTTCATTTCTGGCTCCCAGATGGCTGTTCCAGCTCTCACCATCATACCTACATCCCAGCCAGAGGGAGGACAGAAGTGACCAGGGGAACACACACCCATTTTTTTTTTTTTCTGAGAATGTTTTGCTATAGGGCACGTGCGCTTGCCAGAGAGAAACAGAGAGACAGAAAGTGAGACATCACTCTCCAGGGGGGATGGCCACACTGCAATCCCTTCTCCTCCATTCTCCTCTCGGGATCTTGGGCAAGCATGCACACATGCCCGGTATGAGTTTAAGCCACGGGGTCCAGGACTCAAATCGCAGTCGACTATGTGGGAGTCCAGCGACATAGCCATTACGCTAACTGCTGGTCCCCAACACCCATTGCTTTTAAAGATACAACCCAGACGTTGTCTGTATCACTTACATCCTACCGGCCAGAATTCAGTCACATAGCCGTCCTTCACTCTAACGGGAGCGAAGAATGCAGTTTCGTTGCATGAATGGATAACGGAGGAGAAGAGCAGGCCCTGCCATATAGCCCTTCAGGATCCATTCGGGTGTCTTTCGTTCCGGGAAGCCTGTTTCTCCTAGGACCACCCCTTTCTCTCTAGCGAGACACTGTCCTGAATGGGATCCCTCCCCTGTTCTCTATTATACTGGAAGGGACATTAGCCCTGTGTCATTTGTCTTTGCATCCCTAGTTTCTGAGACAGTGTTGGCCCAGGGTAGACGTGTGGGGTGTAAATGAATCCGACAGGTGCATGGTTGCGTCGGGTCTCTCACTGTGCCCCTTGTAGTGGAGGGAGACTGGAGTGATGGAGCAGCTCTTCCAGCCCTAGGTGTGCTCTGTCACCTTCCTGCCTTGCACCCCAGAGGGATCCGGCAGTCTGCCGTGACCCCCGAGCGGCGGGTGGAAAGGTTATCCTCCGTTCCATTGGCCAAGTAAACACGCAGCCCTGAAAAGTGTTTGATCGGTTCAAATGTTTAATTTAGGTTTGTGTGGTAAAATTCACCTCCTTCCAGGTCCAGAGAGTGGTGGGAAGCAGGGTGTGACTGGGAGGGTGTGGTATTTGCGGGTGTGGCCCTCGCTTCTAGGCGCTCAGCACTATGGCCACCTCTATCAGGAAACAGTGTCTCCCAGGCCTGTGTCCCTTCTGTTCTCTCTCCCACCTCCGTGGGCCCCACGTGCTTTTTCCTTTTTCTCTCATCCCCTGAGGTTTCCCCTCCTCTTGACTCACAGCCTCCACAGGTATTCTCTGATATGCAGCGGCTGTCTGCTGGAGATGAAGCAGGGGGCTTTGGGCTCCAGCAGGGTGAGAGGTGGGGCAGGAGAGGAGACCAGCAGAATGGGTCTGTGGATCGTTATGTCAAATGAACCATCTGTCACTTCTCTCCACTTGTCCTCCACATCTTTGGGTCCCAGGAACGGGTGGGTGTGTGGGGAGGAACCATCCCCTTCCATCATTGTTCCATATGGAGACCTGCCCCCCTTCCCAGATGCTGGAAACTCCCTGCTGTATGTTCCCATAGTGTCTGCAGCACGCTCCACACGCTCATTTGTGCATGGTACCTGTCTTCCCCGCTCGCCTGCAGCTCTAGGAGGACAGATGACGGAAACTCCGCTTCACAGATAAGGACCCTGCAGTGCAGAAGGTCAATGACACGCACAAGGTCTGCCTGTGAGTTAGTGATGGACTCAGAAGGGGCCGCAGGGGCTTGGGAAGAAGACAGGTGCAGATTTCATTATCGCGCTCTGAGAGCGGTCCAGCGCGGACTGTTTGTTGCTGTTGATGGACTGATTGCATGCCTGGGGTCAGTTTGCACACCTGAGTATTCTCACGCTCGCAACAGGCCCAGGGTTTTGTCCCTAGCCTGGAAAAAATTATTGGGTTGTCGGAAAAGTCATGATGCATTTTTGCATAGAAAAGCACGTTAGGACTTTTCTGATGACCCAATAGATTGGTTTTCCTGGTTGTGCCCTACAAGGCCCCACTGAGGCCCTGCTGAGGCCGCACTGAGGCCCCGCTGACGGTGATTTTCAAGCCATGGCGGTGCAGCTTTTCCCATTCGGATGCCCTCCCTCCCATGATTGCTGTAAATAGACTTCTTTCTTGTCTGAGATGTCGAGTTTCTAGGGAGAGACAAGCAGGAGACAAACTTCCTTCATCAGTCATGCTATAGACTGAATATGTCCCCCCAAATTCTTGTGTTGACACCCCAATTCCCAACACGATGGCATTAGGGTGTGGTACCTTTGGGAGGTGATTACTTTTGGATGAGGTCATGGAGTGGAGCCCCCATGATGGGACTGGTGTCCTTTGAAGGAGGTGAAGAGCTAGTGCATGCCCCACTATCAGGCCCTGACCAGGACCTGACCATGCTGGGACCCTGACCTTGGAGTTCCAACTTCCAGAACCATGAGAAAGACATGCCTGTTGTGTAAGCCGCCCAGACTGTGGTGTTTGGTTTTTTTGTTTGTTTTTTGTTTGTTTGTTTGTTTTTTGAGAGGTTTTTGCTATAGGGCGTGTGCGCTCGCCAGAAAGACAGAGAGAGACAGAGAGGCAGAAAGCGAGAAATTACCCCCCCAGGGGAGATAGCCAAGCCGCAATCCCTTCTCCTCCATTCTCCTCTCAGGATCTGGGCACACACGCACACGCGCTCGGCAGGAGTTCAAGCCACTGGGCCTGGGACATGAACCGTGGTTAACTACGTGGGAGTCCAGCGACATAGCCATTATGCCAACTGCTCGTTCCCAACTGTGGTAATTTTGTTATCACAACCTAAACTAAGATACACAGGGTTTTGGAAGACACTTTAACTCAACCTTGGGCCATGGTTGGGTGGGAAGAGGGCTCCAGGCCACGTAAGCTTTGACTTCAGGCTCTGCTAGAACTGAAGTTAGCAGCAAATGTCCTTCAGATAGCCTCATTCTGTGGGAATGACAGATGGGCCACAAAAGAGGTGGATGTCTAGACTAGTCTTTTCTGTCTGGTGGCTTAATGGAATTTCTGCCTTCAGAAAAGCTTTGGAGTGAAGTATCTTGAATTCCCTCCAGTCTTCGGCACTGTGGTAGGTGCTTCGGGTACAAAAGTAAGTAAGGCCCATTTCTTGCTCTCAAGAAACTTGAGGTTCAGGGGGAGCTGCACACAGCTAACTATGCAGTGCAGTGTGGACGGCTATAAAATGAGCTGTGCTTTTACACACACTTGGGCAGAAAGGTAGGTTTGACTTTCGATGCTGCTGGAGTGTAGAAAGAATGCTGTGAGGCTTCTAAGGGGGAACATAAAATTCTGAGTACTAGAGCCACGTGGCTCTCTGTGTTTGGACGGTTCTGGAGGTTGTGTGCTTTAGAAGGAAGTCTAGAGGTCGACAGGTGAGTTACAACGTCATTCCGATCATTTAGAGAACAGACAGTGAGGATGGGGGTCTTTAGAATGGTGAGGAATATGAAGAAAGATGGGAATTTGTAAAATATTCAGAAGGAGAATTGCTTAGCCGTGGCAATTAGTATGAGAGCAGGAAGCAAGGGGAAGATTTAAGGATGACTGAGGTGTCAAGCTGGGATATTGGAAAATGATGCCACTCTGAACAGCTTGCATGGATATAGAACCAAATATCACTCAGGACGGAGTGGTCCCTGAGCCAGCTGCATTGGCCTTACCTGGGAGCTTCTTAGAGAGGCAGAATTCGAGCCGACCGACAGCCTAGTGGTTAAGGAGCTGAACCCCACATGGCTGGCCGCTCTTTGAATCCCAGTCCCAGTGGCTTGAAAAACACATAGGGTGCATGTGCGTGCATGCCCACATCCCAGCAAGAGAGAGACGCAGAGGAGAGGGGATTGCAGCGTGACTATGCCCCGTTGGGACCCTTTCTCTCTCTCTTTCTCTGTAGAGTGTGTGCACCCTCTGGCAATTGAGAGAAAAAGAAGAATCTACCTTATTATAGTCCACATTTTAGCAAGAGTCCACTGATTCATATCACATTAGTTTGAGAAGTGTTGGCCTGGCAGCGTGGGCTCAGATAGGGTTTTGTGTTGGATACATTTAAGAAACTTTAGAATAACACAGCTTTCCGAGCCTCAGTCTCAGGCATTCTGACTTAGTCAGGCGAATCTCTTGGGTAGTTAGATTTGAAAACCACTGGCTTGTATAGATTCAGAAATTGTCTCTGTTGATGAGCAAATGGCAAGAATTTTAGTAAATAGAAATCTGGTTTGAGCTGTTTGCTTTACAGTCATAATAATTGCCAAAGCCTCATGTTCTTAAGAAAAGTTGGGAACAGCAGGTAGCATGAAGGTTAAGGTGCTGGACTCTCATGTGGTTGACCATGGTTCGAGTCCTGGCAGCTTCAAATTCACAGTGGGTCTATGCATGTGCGTGCCCAGAATCCTGAGAGGAGACTGGAGGAGAAGGGATTGCAGCGAGGCCATTCCCCCTGGGGGCTGATTTATTGTTCTCTGACTGGTGAACAACACACCCTATAGCAAAAATTTCTCAGAAAAAGTCTACATTGACAAAACAGCCTTGTCTCCTTACTGTCAGGACAACCTGGGGTGTATGATGCTCAGAGTTTGTCACCATGTAGTGACCATTCATATGTTGGCAGGAATTGAATGGGCTTGGTCGATTCACTATCCAGTTTGAAAGCAGCTGAAGTCAGCTGATGTTTACCAAGCACTCTGGGGATGAAAATAATTACCCAAGAACCAAACAATGTGCTCTCCATTAGTTGCATAGTTTGTCTCTGTAGAAGGTCATAGCTCGAAGGGGCCTTTTAGAATTCTCCAAACTCTAACTTTATGGAGAGAAAAATAGAATACACCGAGAGGTTGGGACCTAAATTCCAGCTGATTTTCTCCAAGAGAGAATGATGTTGTTTGGAAAATAGACCCCATATTTGTTGCCTAATTAGAGGCACAAGATGAGCAGGCTTTGTATTGCATGCTTCATATCAAGCTTTGGGAAGAGAGCTGTAAACACAGAAAGATCTGGTTCCTAACGATTGATCAGGACTGGAGACGCATGGAGTGCAGATGTCCTGGAATTCAGCAAGCGAGTTCTCCAGCGCTGAGATCTTTAATTAGGCAGGTGTTTGGCACATAGGGTGCATGTGCGTGCATGCCCACATCCCAGCAAGAGAGAGACGCAGAGGAGAGGGGATTGCAGCGTGACTATGCCCCGTTGGGACCCTTTCTCTCTCTCTTTCTCTGTAGAGTGTGTGCACCCTCTGGCAATTGAGAGAAAAAGAAGAATCTACCTTATTATAGTCCACATTTTAGCAAGAGTCCACTGATTCATATCACATTAGTTTGAGAAGTGTTGGCCTGGCAGCGTGGGCTCAGATAGGGTTTTGTGTTGGATACATTTAAGAAACTTTAGAATAACACAGCTTTCCGAGCCTCAGTCTCAGGCATTCTGACTTAGTCAGGCGAATCTCTTGGGTAGTTAGATTTGAAAACCACTGGCTTGTATAGATTCAGAAATTGTCTCTGTTGATGAGCAAATGGCAAGAATTTTAGTAAATAGAAATCTGGTTTGAGCTGTTTGCTTTACAGTCATAATAATTGCCAAAGCCTCATGTTCTTAAGAAAAGTTGGGAACAGCAGGTAGCATGAAGGTTAAGGTGCTGGACTCTCATGTGGTTGACCATGGTTCGAGTCCTGGCAGCTTCAAATTCACAGTGGGTCTATGCATGTGCGTGCCCAGAATCCTGAGAGGAGACTGGAGGAGAAGGGATTGCAGCGAGGCCATTCCCCCTGGGGGCTGATTTATTGTTCTCTGACTGGTGAACAACACACCCTATAGCAAAAATTTCTCAGAAAAAGTCTACATTGACAAAACAGCCTTGTCTCCTTACTGTCAGGACAACCTGGGGTGTATGATGCTCAGAGTTTGTCACCATGTAGTGACCATTCATATGTTGGCAGGAATTGAATGGGCTTGGTCGATTCACTATCCAGTTTGAAAGCAGCTGAAGTCAGCTGATGTTTACCAAGCACTCTGGGGATGAAAATAATTACCCAAGAACCAAACAATGTGCTCTCCATTAGTTGCATAGTTTGTCTCTGTAGAAGGTCATAGCTCGAAGGGGCCTTTTAGAATTCTCCAAACTCTAACTTTATGGAGAGAAAAATAGAATACACCGAGAGGTTGGGACCTAAATTCCAGCTGATTTTCTCCAAGAGAGAATGATGTTGTTTGGAAAATAGACCCCATATTTGTTGCCTAATTAGAGGCACAAGATGAGCAGGCTTTGTATTGCATGCTTCATATCAAGCTTTGGGAAGAGAGCTGTAAACACAGAAAGATCTGGTTCCTAACGATTGATCAGGACTGGAGACGCATGGAGTGCAGATGTCCTGGAATTCAGCAAGCGAGTTCTCCAGCGCTGAGATCTTTAATTAGGCAGGTGTTTGGGAAGTGGGTCCTGTGTAGCTTCCAGCCTTGGCTGGGCTCATGTTGATGAGAAATGGCACCGACCCAGCCCAGCAGCAGGCCTGAAAAGGGCTCCACTTGGAGTCGCAGGAATGTGCCATTGTTATTTTCTTCTTTCTTATCAAGCCCCCTTAGCCAGAATGAGGAAGGAACAAAAGCAGGCTGGGAAAACATGTTGTTTCACTGGGTAAAAATTTACTACCAAGGAAATGATTTTTGCCATGTCCAAAAAAGGAAGAATGGCGGCCTTGGAAAGGTGTAGTCTTCCAAGAGCTTTGGACGGCTTCTCCCAGTGTCACCCAGTGAGAATGTTTGCCTTTGGCAGGTGGCCGTTCTCACACGAGAGCAGACGTTCAGCCGAGGTTACGTAGACAGGCTTGCAGAGTCAGCCGTCGCTTATTCGCAGAGCTGGGCAGAGAAGGCAAGGGAGGAGGGACGAGCCATAGGTTGTGTGGAGGTCGGTCGTGCATGGCCGTGGCGTTCAGTGAGGCAGACGGCCCTTTACGCTTTCAGATGCGTGGAATCCAATCCTGGATGATAGAATAGATGCCAAAGAGCAGAGGCGGAACCTGAGGCCCTGTGTTTGTGCACCTCTCATCCCAGTCTCTCACCATGGGCTGGAACAGGGAGAAGTCTCTGCCTTCAGCTGTGGCCAAACAGAACTAATCAAGCCGTATAGACCACTGAGCCCAGGGCCTGTCCTCTTTCCGTCTTCAGTGAATTCCAGAACAGTGCCTGCCAAGAAGCAGAAGCCACATTTCTGCATCTTCCACAGGTGTGAAAAAACAGCACCTCAATGGGGAAGGAAACCGAGACCCCTAGGCACCTAGTACGGGCCAGGCCACGTGATGGGACCTTTGTCTGTGTCCTTTATGAACTCTCACGGCAGCCCATGAGGCAGGCCTGTTCCCCTTATTTTGCAGAACACCTGAGCATCGGAGAACTTGAGAACTGTGTTATTCGGTCACCAGGGGCAGGGACCTGGCTTCACAACCAGCTCTGTCTTTTTTGTTTTTTGTGTTTTTGTGTTTTTTTGTTTGTTTTAATCCACTAGCCTTTTCTGGGAATGTTTCAGCCCTTTAGTTCTTCTTTTCTTTCAAGTTTTGATACTTGGAGAAGGGCCCAGAAAATATTTCCCAGGCCAGCAGGTGGTGTGGAGATGAAACAGTTGGATCCCACATGGCCAACTGTTTAAGTCCTAAACCTGGTGACTTGAAAACCACATGTACATATGCACCCCAAAAAATACTGAAAGGGGAATGAAGAAGAAGGGTTTGCAACATTGCCATCCCCGTGAGGGGTGATTTCTCACTTTCCCTGTCTCTCTCTCCCTGGTGAGTGCGTGTATCCTGCAGTTAACAACAACAACAAAAATGTTCTTCCTATGGGCATTGAGGAATCTTTAGTGTTTTGTTTTGTATCGTCTCTCTCTTTTTTTGAAAAAAGAATTATTTTATTTATTATTGACCAGAGAGGGACAGAGAGAGAGAGAGAGAGAGAGAGAGGAAAAGTGAGAAAGCAAGTTGCCAGGTCTGGGACTCGAACTACTGTCAGTCATGTGGGAGCCCAGTGCCCTTAACCACCATGCCACCTACTGGCCCGTTTTGTATAGTCTCTTAAGGATGTTTTATTTTGGTTAGAATTTGTGTTATGAAGCAATCTAAGTGTTTTCCCTTTAGCTTTCAGAAATAAATGCTAAAATGTAAACACATGTAATACATATAATATGTCCATTCAAATAAGCAAGTGGATGACATGCATATTATTTATATTTGATCATACTTATAGGATTACACTAAATCTGCTATATGGACCTACAGAAATTTTTTGTTTGTTTTTTGTTTTTGAGTGAGATTTTTGCTGTAGGGCATGTGCATGCGCTGGAGAGACAGAGACGGAAAGTGAGAAATCACCTGCTGAGGGAATGGCCATGCCACACTTCTTTCTCCTCCATTCTCCTCTTGGGATTTTGGGCACACACGCACATGTGCCTAGAGTATTTCAAGTTGCCAGGTCTGGGACTCGAACTGCGGTCAGCCATGTGAGAGTCCAGCAATGTAACCACTATGTCATCTGCTAGCTCCCAGAGATTTTTATATAATAACCTATAAGGGACCAGCAGATGATGTAATGGTTATGTTGCTGGACTCACGCAGCTGTCTGTGGTTCGAGTGTTGGACTGGGCGACCTGAAACTCACACAATGTGCATGCGTGTCCAAAATCTCTATAGGAGACTGGCAGGAGAAGTGATTGTGGTGTGGCCATCCCCCTGCGGAGTGATTTCTTGCTTTCTGTCTCTCTGTCTCTCTGGTGAGCACATGTGCCCTGTAGCAAAAATCTCTTTTTTAAAAAAGGAAAAAGCCTATGAAATAGCCTATGAGTTAACTCTGAGATTATGCTTAGAATCGTTAGTTTTATATGGGGCAAAAAAGTGAGTTGTCTGATGTTTTGTGAGAAGCAGCCCACTTTCAAAGGGAGGACATAAAATGGACATAAATCAACAGCACAAAACCATGGAGTCCTTTGAAAACGTCATCTGGCAGGAGAGAGGGTGCCCGTCACCAATGACATCTGTGGATGCTTGCTTCAAGACCTAAAACTTTCAGTAGCTTCATGGGAGTCAGATTGGAAGGTTCTGTTCATTTGGTTATTCTTAGGTTTATTAGAAAACTGTATTTTTAAACAAATTAATTTTATTTATTACTATTACTTTTTTAAAAAATTGCTATAGGGCATGTTCACCAGGGAGAGAGAGAGAGAGAGAGAGAGGAAGTGAAAGCAAACCAACAGGTCTGGGACTTGAAATGCAGTTGGCTGTGTGGAAGTCCAACGCATTAACCAGCACGCCACCTGCTGGCCCCAAGAAAGTTGTATTTTTTTAGATTTCTGTATTTCTTCTCTGAGCTAAAAAGAGAGGGAGAAGTAAGAACTCCAGCAGAGTCCTCATGCCATGATCCACGCTCTCCCCCCGACCCCCGCCAAGCTGGCCTGGATTATAGACATGTGCACATGTGCCCAGCCTGCCTGTGTGGGTCCCACGGTGAGAATCCCCAACCTTTGCCATGGGGGTCTAGTTGCATTACCATTGAGCTGCTGCCTGGCCTGGAACGTTGTATTTTGGTATCTAGAGGCCAGATTCTCCACCTGGTGCCTCTGTGAAATTTGTTTTAAAAATAATTATTTATTTAATTTTATTTATTCATTCAGTCATTTTCGTTTGACCAGGGAAAGACAGACACACAGAGAGAAGAAAAGTGAGAAAGCAAGCTACCAGGTCCGGGACTTGAACCGTGGTTGGCCATGTGGGAATGTCCAGTGCCTTAACCACCATGCCACTTGCTGGTCCCTCTATGAGATTATGATTGGACTTGAGGGACATTCCTTTACGAATGCTGTCTAAGCACACCTGTTCACATGAAGTTGACCGACTGGCCAGGGACGTGAGACATGACCAGGGGTCTGAAAGCCTACACGAGGGTCTTTGATGTGGGCTGCTGTCCCAAGTCCTCCTCAGAATGTGTCAAAGAGGTGGCACTGAGTGGCTTGATGATATTCCTAAGTGAGCAGTTGTTTCCAATTGAGGAAGCCCCACGGGAGCCATCTGGAGGGAGGTGACAGTGCAGGTAAAGCTACACAGATCAGCAGAGCTGTGCCACTTGATACAGATGACAGTGTCTGAGCGTGCCTGACACAGGGCTCTTCTGTGTTCTGGGAGAGCCAGTGCGTGCTTTCCTCCGGTTGCCAGGCTGTGCGTCTCCAAGACAGCAGATAGGTGCTGCCCCACCTGGAGAGGGGCGAGCCATGGTTGCTGTGGCAGAATCTTCCTAGTGCTAGGCAGCTGGCCAGGGCTGCGGCTCCTCAGAGACATCCGGGAGCAGGTAGAGGGGCCTTCTGGGAACACATGGCAGGAGGCCCTGTGCTCAGTGCCTGCTCTCCCAGCTGGCCTGGAGGTTTGGGAGGACACACACACACATGCACACACACGTGCACGCACAATGCTACTGTAGAACATGAAGGATGAATGAACCCATGAGTAAATGGCTGCACCCAGCATTCTTTTTTCTTAGGAAACTCTATTACACAGAAAAGGAAAGAGAAGGGAAGGGAAGAGGGGAGGGGAGGGAAGGGACCGGGAAGGAAGGGAAGGGAAGGAAAGAGGCATGGTTTGTGCACGAAGATAATGACACTTGCTCAGGTTGCTGTAGCTTGTACTTTTCCACTGATGCAGAAAAGGAGGCCCTGCCAAGGAATGTCCTTGGAGTGGCTTGATGTATTTTCCCTCCTGTTATTTAAGTCAAATGTATTGAATGTAAGCAGTTCTGTCGTGAGCTGGAATGTGTGTTGCGTCTTTCAGCCCTGTGTGGAAACCCGCAGTGTGATTATTTCCAGTTCTGCTCCATCCTCCAGGTGTGTGAGCTGACGGTGGTGTGGGCCATGGTGGTGGAACTAAAGCACACACACCAAACCGAGCTTGTCAGCTCGTTAGCTGGGAAAACCTGTCTGGGGGCTCAAAAGCATTCCTGATTCTTGTTCCTGTGTTCATTCATTCAACAGTTACTGAACATTTATGGTAGACTTGGCCTTCTACCCAGTGTGTTTTGAGGATGTAAAGATGAAAGACACCTCCCCCCAAATTCCAGAGACTTTCTGAGTTCTCCAAATATGCTTGGCATTGATAATTCATTAAGCGAGCTAATGAAAGTTGAACGTTTAATTTTAAAATGTCTATCAACAGAAGTGCTATATAACAGAATTCATTCTTTTCTTTCTTTTTTCCTTTTTTTTAATTTAGATTTTTTGCCAGAGGGTGTATGCATTTGCTGGAGAGAGACAGAGAGGGAAAGTGAGAAATCACCCTAACCCTCTAACTCCGGGATGATGGCCATGCAGAAATTCCTTCTTCGCCATCCTCCTTCTGAAATTTTTAAGCACTCCTGTACCAGGTCTGGGACTTGACCCACATAGTTAGCCATGTAGGATGTTTGCAGCTTTTTTTTAAAAAATAATTATTTTATTTTATTTATTATATATATATATATTTAATTCGATTAGAGAGAGAGAGAGACAGAAAGAGAGAAGGGGAATGATAAACAAGCCACCAGGTCTAGAGTCAGATCATGGTCAGCCACGCCTGAGTCTCGTACCTCAACCATCACACCACCTGCTGGCCCTAGCATGCAGCACCTTAGCCACCATGCCATTTGTCGGCCTCCAATTCTTTAATTTTTTTTTCTCCTTTTTTAATGCTTGGGAGCACATGCATGTACAAGAGAGAGAAAGCACCTCCAACTGGGTCTTGTCACACTGTGGCCCTCCCTCTCTGCTCTCCAGTTCCTCAGGATTCAGGCCCACACACCTGCTCGGCATGCTTTCAGGCTGATCCAGGGATCTAACCCGTGGTTGGCCTTGCATTCCTCAAAGCCACCTGAGCTGGGCCCAGTCAGCTCTTCAGTTCAGTCAGAGTGGTGGCATTTTGAAAAAGTGAACTTTAAATATTTTGTTTCTAGGCCTGAATACTTGCACATACTCGTGTGTGTGCATGTGCAACACACACACACACACACACACACACACACACACACACATCCGGTCCTCTGGACCCTTCTGAGCCATCTGCTTCACTTGTGTGGGTCTGGTTCTCCCTGCTGGACTCTGTGGGCACATTGTGCGTGCCCTAAGTTACACAGCGGCTTGGAAACTTGCTGTCACCCACGCTCTCAGACAGTTCGCCCTCTCACCCTTGGTCTCCCTCACCCTTCACTCCCCTCAGGGCAGGAAAAGAGCAGAAATTCCTTAGGCTAGGTTGTTCCCAGGGTACAATTGCCATCCATCAGTCCCCACCAGGAAAATGTAAATACGCACTGGCTGATAGTGGCATTATTTATTGTCGTAGGCTTCGATATGGATTTGAGCAGGGGCGGCCGCTGGCCAAGCATTATTTGCTGGTCCCCTGGGAGGCTCTGCAGTGTGGGCAGAGCTGGGGTGGAAAGGGACAAAGGGCAGAGGCGGAGTTCTTGCTGCTGAGAACAAGGCGGGGCCTTTTCCTCCCAGGCCGCACACAGTCAGCACGTTGGTGTGGGTTAGAGGAACCACCTTGTGCCAACTCGAAACTGGGTTCTTGGAGGTTATGCTTGGGGGAGTGAAGGCTGGTTCCATGTAGTGCCCAGGCACCTGGGCATTTGGGGATGGGGTGGGGATTGATCAGTGTCATTAGTGTGGGTTACAAATAGATGGCCGATTGTGGTCGTGTCTCTTGAACCCGGGAGACCATTCTCCTGTGGCATGTTTCACTTAATCAGTTGTGCAGACTTCCTGAGCACTGCATGCAAAGCCCCATGCTACAGGCCCTCGTCCTCAAGGAGATACACTGTTAGACCCTAGGCACCCCTCCACCCACACTGCACATATTCTAGAAAGTCATCTGAAGGATGATGATAAAGGCTGCAATCTGCGATGTCAAGGGGCAGACAGTTGGTGAGATGGGGAGGTAGATGGTCAGAATAACTCAGCTGTGTCTCCTCTGCTGAGTCTGCCAGTCCCCCACTGGACCTGCTCAGTCCTCAGAGCTGTGAGCTATCATTCCTGCAGAGTGGACTTGGAGTCAGGCATGTAGGTGGGCCTGTGTTCAGCTCTTGGCATGGTATTTATAAGCTCTTTCAGCTTTGCTGTCCCAGCTGTAAAGTGGGCATCATGAGCCTCACCCCCACCCCACCTGCCCAGCATGAGAGCAAATATGGTAACAAGGAGGGGTCAGGTGCACAGCACAGGGTCAGTGAATTGCAGCATGTAGTTATTTCCAAGTGCATGACAGTCCATTAAGTGGAGAAGGTGGTGGAGGTGGAGAAGGTGGTGAAGGTGGGAGAAGGTGGTGGAGGTGGAGAAGGTGGTGGAGGTGGAGAAGGCGGTGGAGATGGAAGAAGGAAATGGAGGTGGGACAAGATGGTGGAGGTGGAAGAAGGCAGTGGACATGGGAGAAGGTGGTGGAGGTGGAGAAAGTAGTGGAGGTGGGATGAGGCGGTGGAGGTGGACGAGGTGGTGGAAGTAGAGAAGGTGGTGGAAGAGGAGAAGGCGGTAGAGGTGGAGAAGGTGGTGGAGGTGGGATGAGACAGTGGAGGTGGGATGAGATGGTGGAGGTGGGAGAAGGTGGTGGAGGTGGGACAAGGCAGTAGAGATGGGACAAGATGATGGAGGTGGAGAAGGCAGTCGAGGTAGGACAAGGTGGTGGAGGTGAAAAAGGCAGTGGAGGTTGGAGAAGGCGGTGGACGTTAGAGGGAGAAGGCGGTGGAGGTGGAGAAGGTGGTGGAAATGGAGAAGGTAGTGGAGGTGGGACAAGGTGGTGGAGGTGGGACAAGATGGTGGAGGTAGAGAAGTCAGTAGATTTGGAGAAGGTGGTGGAGGTGGGAGAAGGTGGTAGAGGTGGAGAAGGCAGTGGAGGTTGGAGGGAGAAGGTGGTGGAGGTGGAGAAGGCAGTGGAGGTTGGAGGGAGAAGGTGGTGGAGGTGGAGAAGGCAGTGGAGGTTGGAGGGAGAAGGTGGTGGAGGTGGAGAAGGCAGTGGAGGTTGGAGGGAGAAGGTGGTGGAGGTGGAGAAGGCAGTGGAGGTTGGAGGGAGAAGGTGGTGGAGGTGGAGAAGGCAGTGGAGGTTGGAGGGAGAAGGTGGTGGAGGTGGAGAAGGCAGTGGAGGTTGGAGGGAGAAGGTGGTGGAGGTGGAGAAGGCAGTGGAGGTTGGAGGGAGAAGGTGGTGGAGGTGGAGAAGGCAGTGGAGGTTGGAGGGAGAAGGTGGTGGAGGTGGAGAAGGCAGTGGAGGTTGGAGGGAGAAGGTGGTGGAGGTGGAGAAGGCAGTGGAGGTTGGAGGGAGAAGGTGGTGGAGGTGGAGAAGGCAGTGGAGGTTGGAGGGAGAAGGTGGTGGAGGTGGAGAAGGCAGTGGAGGTTGGAGGGAGAAGGTGGTGGAGGTGGAGAAGGCAGTGGAGGTTGGAGGGAGAAGGTGGTGGAGGTGGAGAAGGCAGTGGAGGTTGGAGGGAGAAGGCGGTGGAGGTGGAGAAGGCAGTAGATGAGCAAATCCTGAATGTGGCCTTGAGGTGGGGTAAAGGAGGCTGCAGGCTGGGGAGGGCAAGACTGATAAGGAAGAAAGACCCTGGATTTGGTCCGGGCAGGTCCACTGTGCTCAGTGGATCCTTGTGGAGTGAAGTAATGCATGGATGTTTAGAAACTAGTCACCACCTTTAGGTCAAAGGGAGGGTGTGGCATAGTGAGATCCCATTTCA
Source organism: Tupaia belangeri chinensis (assembly GCF_000334495.1). NCBI lineage: Eukaryota > Metazoa > Chordata > Mammalia > Scandentia > Tupaiidae > Tupaia > Tupaia belangeri. Next base: position 398,182 of record NW_006159978.1, on the reverse strand, counting down.
GGATGTTGAGTGCTCTCTTCCAAAGTGCCATGTGAGGAGAAGAGGAAGAGGGCCATGTCAGTTTTCTTTATTCTTATTCCTTTTTTTTTTTGGCTTGCTATAGGGTGCTTACGCTCGCTGGAGAGATGAGAGAGAAAAAAAGTGAGATTCATCCCCCAGGGTTTGGCCATTCCACAGTCCCTTCTCCATTTTCTACTTGGGATTTTGGGCATGCACAAGCGGGAGTGATTTTTAAGCCACTGGGTCAGGGCCTCGAACTGCACACTAGGCTGTGTAGGATCCAGCTGTCTTACTCTCCCTGCTACCTGTTGGTCCCTGTCTTAGTTTAACAGAGTTGTGAACACTGACTGTGCTCCATGCCAGTGTCAGCTGCCTTGGAAAAAGCTGAATACGATTCGATCTCTGTGCTCTGACCGTTAAGGAGAAGGGGCTGACTTGGACACAGGTACCTTCACTCCACCAGACAGAGTGACTGGCTCTGTAGCAGCAGAAAGAGACCTAACATAAGCAGAGGGCAGAGGGAGCTCAGCCCCTGGAGTTCTGGAGTCCTTGGAGGTTGGAAGATTCAGGAGCCCTAGGGCAAAAGATTTGCCTGGACGACCATCAAGTGATTAGGTGACTAGCTTCTGTGGGCAGGAAACATTTCTTTTACTTCTGTGATGCTCTCAGTGGTATTTGTCATAGTCCTGTGCACACAGTAGGTACACAACAGACTCTTGTGTAGCCTCATAGAAAATGCAGAGTCCCCAAGGGTATGCGTTCCCTTCTCGGACATTCTGCTTTGTGGATTCTAGTGGGCAGACTAGCTTTACTCCCCCCACCTGCAGGTCAGCGTCTCCAGGACAGATGTCACACCTCCCTGGTGTAGCTTCGTCAGCTGCCTCCCAGCCAGGACAAGCAGTGGGCACCTCTGGGGGCTGCAGGACTCTGGAGATGTTGCTGACGTTCTTTGCATGTGTCTGTGTTACAGATGTGGACGAGTGTGCAACAGACTCCCACCAGTGCAACCCTACTCAGATCTGCATCAACACTGAAGGGGGGTACACCTGCTCCTGCACGGACGGATACTGGCTTCTGGAAGGCCAGTGCTTAGGTAACAGCGCTGTGGGTTCCCAGGGACTCTGCGAAGTTCATGGGTGCCAGCAGTATTGTGCAGGGTGGGCACAGTCGGTGGTCTAAGGGTAGCAAGCTTTTATTCGGGGAGGGAGGTAGAAGGCTGTTCGGCTTGCATGGATCATTACCTTAAAACCAGTTTATACTGTTGTGTCATAATTATAGTTTGTGTGCGCGTGTGTGCGTGTGCTTTTTTCTTTTAATTGCTAGAAGGCATGTGCACTAACCAGATCGAGAGAGTGAAGGAGAGAAGCATCCCCCTAGTTGGGTGTGGTCACACCCCAATCCTTCTTTCTCCATTTCTCCATCCCATGAAGACTTTGGGTACACATGCCCACGCACCAAAAATGTTTTTCAGGCCAGGCTTGGCAATGTGGGATCTGGCCCTCTATGCCCGGCTCTTAATTCCTGCACTATGAGGCTGATCCATAGTTTGTTTGTTTTTTCCTTTTTTTGTTTTAGATTATTGCCATAGGGCATGTGTGCTCACTGGAGAGAGATAGAGAGAAAGAGAGAGAGAGAGTCAGGAAAAGTGAGAAATCGTCCCCAGAGCAGACGGTCATGCTACAATCTCTTTCTCTCTATTCTCCTCTTGGGATTTTGGGTGCACACGCACCCAGCATGTTTTTCAGGCTGCTGGCTCCAGGACTTGAACCATAGAGTCAGCCTTGCAGGATCCAGAACTTTAACAACCATGCCACCTGCTGGCCTTCTTTTTTCAAAGTTTTTATTGGCCTTAGGGCATGTGTGCTTGCCAGAGAGACAGAGACAGAGGGAAAGTGAACAATCACCCACCTGCCAGGAGGATGGCCATGCTGCAATCCCTTCTCCTTTATTATACTCTTGGGATTTGGGGCATGCATGCACACACACCCAGTGTGATTTTGAAGCTGCTGGGTCAAGGGCTTGACCCATGGTCAGCCATGTAGGAGTCTAGCACCTTAACTACTATGCCACCTGCTGGCCCCTCATCTTTATTTTGTAAGCTTATTATTTATTTATTTCATAAGAGAGGGGGAACCAGCAGTTAGCGTAATGGCTATGTCGCTGGACTCCCACGTATTCGACCACGGTTCGTGTCCCGGACCCGGTGGCTTAAAACTCACGCCGGGCGCATGTGCGTGCGTGCCCAAGATCCCGAGAGGAGAATGGAGGAGAAGGGATTGCGGCGTGACCATCCCCCCTGGGGGGTGATTTCTCGCTTTCTGTCTCTATGTCTCTCTGTCTGTCTGGCGAGCGCACGCGCCCTACAGTGAAAATCTCTCAAAAAAAAAAAAAAGAGAGGGAAAGTGTGTGTGTGTGTGCGTGGGTCTTCATGTTGCCATCCTCCTCTCAGCCTCAGCATCCCCAGCATGCACAGAGAGACCTCGGGATGCAAACCTGGGACCTGCCACCAGCTCTGGGATTTGAACCGTGGTTTACCTTGTGGGAGTCCAGGACTCTAACCACTATACAACCTGCTGGCCCCTTGAATTGAATTTTTAAGGGGTCAAGTTTGATTTACTTTGACTTTCTTTCTGCATTTGGGAAGTTAATCTCTAAGTCTGGAAGCAATAGAAGGGAGGGTTATTCTGCCCTGGTTAGAAATAATACTAAGGGAAGGGGACACAGTGGCTTAGTCACAGGACGTCCCAAGTCTCCAATGGAGCAGTAGATTCTGATCTTACCTCATCTCCTCCCAACACCCCTCATCCCCCAGCCCCACCACGGCCACCCTACTGGGGTCCTTTAACTCCCGGAGAGTTGATCATCAGCAGTTGGGAATCTGCTGTGGACATCCACTATATGATCTTTCTGTTTATTTTTATTGGAGAGTTATTTTCCTTTCTTCCCCTCTAGTCTTGGGTTTAGCCAAGGGAATGAATTCATAGCACTCCCTCTAGCTGTCACTTCAATTTCTATTTCTAAGGTATAATCCTTATGCTGTGTTTTCTTGGAAAAGCCTTTCCAGTTGAAATTCTCTAAGACACTATTCTGTTGCCTGAAAGTCAACAGAGGATTGAGAAACGGTTCCAAACAATTTCATGGAAACAAAAAAAAAAATAATAAAAATAAAGAAGGTGCTTGTTTCTTTCCAAGTCTTTCTTGATTGAGACTGAGTTTGGGTCTCTCTCAAGCTCTGTCTAAGGAGCCCTCCAGGCCTGTTAAAGCTAGCCTAGACTGGGCTTGGTTTTCTTTCTTCCTTCCTTCCTTCCTTCCTTCCTTCCTTCCTTCCTTCCTTCCTTCCTTTCTTCCTTCCTTCCTTCCTTCCTTCCTTCCTTTCTCTTTCTTTCTTTCTTTCTTTCTTTCTTTCTTTCTTTCTTTCTTTCTTTCTTTCTCTCTCTCTCTTTCTCTCTTTCTCTCTCTTTCTTTCTCTCTTTCGTTCTTTCTCTCTTTCTTTCTTTCTTTCTTTCTTTCTTTCTTTCTTTCTTCCTTCCTTCCTTCCTTCCTTCCTTCCTTCCTTCCTTCCTTCCTTCCTTCCTTCCTCTATTTTTTTAAGAGGTTTTTTTTGGTCTTAGGATGCACGCGCTAGCTAGAGAGGAAGAGAGAGAGAGAGGCAGTGAGAATCAAAGTGAGAAATCTCTCCAATCCCTTCTCCCCCCAGGATCTTGGGCACACATGCATATGTGCCTGGTGTAAGTTTCAAGCCACTGGGTCCAGGACTCGAACCACGGCTTGCCATGTGGGAGTCCAGTGGCTTAACCACTATGCCATTTGCTAGTCCTTAGTTCTTTTTAGGCATGCAATGAAGAGCTGATGCATAGGAGCATTTGTGAATATGATGATCACTGCATTTAAACTGCCCTCTGCTATAATGGAAATTTTGATATTGCTGATTTGAACATTAAGCACACCAACGAGAGGGACTTATTTGTACAGGAACTTAATATGTAGAATTTTGAAGCTGGAAAGAATGTTAGATATTATGTCATCCAACTTTTATAGAGTTGGAGACTGAGACTTAAAGAGGAGGGACATTTTGGAAGAAGTTAACGCAGTTGGGTCGGACATCTGAATTGCCCGAGTCTCAGGCTGCCACAAGGGGCGCTGTAGAGACAGAGGCGACCAGGATACAACAGGCCTATTGTAGAGACCTTGGGGCCAGGAAACTCCTCCTGATCTGAGGGGCTCACAGACCTGGGACCTTCCTCTACTTGGTGGGGGTCATGCTCTCCTGCAAAGTATGAAGTCTGGGGAGTGAAGCTCACGGAAGCCTACCGTGGTGCCACCCAGCACAGCCGGCTCACACTTAACATCTGAAGTGAAGACCTTCCTAACTGGGGCAGAACTCAGCCCTTCCTCTGGCCAAACTCTTTTCTCTCTTTCAAAATGTGAGTTCACAGTCATCCTCCACTGCTTCCACAACCTCTGGAGGGTTTACTTTTGCAGAAAAACAAGGAGCAGAAGGTCTGTTACTCCTTCAAAGTATAGCAGGCCAAGGGTACTTTCTTGGGCCTCTGCTGTCTCACTGGGCCTGGGTGATATACCCAACTGCATTCAGAAAGAGGTCAGGGTCAGCAACTGTACAAGCCCATGGACTTGCCAAGCAGGAGCTTCCCAGTGCTCGGGGGTCCCGATGGTGAAACAGTGGTAACATCTGATGCTCTGTGAGGCTGACTCATACGAAAAGCTTGCAGGTTCAAGTTTCGGGACATCCCTGGGTATGCCAGGCACATGTCTATCTGTGATGTGGGACTGGCTAATGGGGATAGATTGTGGCATCAGGATCCTGTTAGAGTGCAATGTCTCTTTCTTCTCTCACTCATGGGAGAAATAATATTAACAATAAAGGGAAATAGCTGAGACTCCTAAGTAAAGCCGACTCACATCCCAGTCAAGGTAGTATATTTGGATGCAGTTGCTTGACAGGCTGAAGCCATGTGGAGGTGGGGTTCAGTGCCCAGCCTACGCTAAAAAAGCTGGGTAAGGGGATATGCCATTGTACTCCCAGCTACTTGGGAGGCTAGGGCAAGCGAATCAGGAACTCATGGCCTGCGTGGGTAATGTAGTGGGACCTTGTCTGAAGGAGCCGGTCATGGTGGTGGAAGCTATGATCCCAGCTACTCGGGAGGTTGAGGCAGGAAGGATCACGACACAGCAAAACCCTGTCTAAAACATCAGTCTACCCCCCCCCCTCCGCCAACCCTCAACAACACACACCCAGAATCACAAGGATAGGGCACAGGATCTTGGAAGAGCTGAACAATGGGAAGGGATCAAGATGGGCTGGAGAGATGGAGTCCTTCCTGGGAGCAGGCAGTAGAAACCGTGCATAGGGACCGAGGTTCTCAGCTGGCCTCTGCAGCCTTGGGTGGACCCTGATCCCCGGACTTGCAGGGAGGAAAACCCGTTACTTTGGAGGGAGGCAATAGGTGAGATAAGAGCCACTTCGCAGCTGCAGTCAGGTCACTGATCACAGCAGGAGTCTGTACAGGTGAGGCCTCTGAGGCCCCTGTCTGCTCCGGGGCTGGCAGTTTCGTTCAGGACACCTGATCCCCCTGGAGGGAATTCTGCAGCCCATGATGCTGTCAGCTTGGGAAGTGCTGACGGTGCTCAGCCCGCAACGTCAGAGGCATGTCAGGGAGGTCATATTGCCCAGGTCCACTGAAAAGACCCACTTGCCCACAGTGCTGCTGCTTTCCCTGGAAAAGCCAGTCCCAGCTTGGAAGAGGCATAAGTATCCAGAGTTTTATGTCCACTCTGGTGCAGGGAGGAGCTGTGAGGCGAACTCCAGCATCCTTGTGTTACAGGATTCATAGGTCTCCAGATTGCAGCCTACCCAGCTCGTCCTGGCCCACACCAACTCGTTCCTGATAATCAGACTATTCGTTGCTAGCAGGGCTGGCAAGGAGCCTGTTGGAGCAATGCTATGGATTTTTCTTACATGCTAAGCTAAGTTGTCCCTTCCTGGACAGTGAAAAGTTTATGTAGAATCTTAGAGTTGAATCTTTTTTTCCCCCTGTTTTTAATTTTTGCTACAGGGATGTGCGCTCACCAGAGAGAGAAGAGAGAGAAGGAGAAAGCACCCCCCATGGGCATAGTCTTGGTGTAATCCCTTCTTCATTTCTTCATCCTGTCAGGATCTTGGGCGTGCCCAGTGTGTTTCTCAAGCCACTGGATTTGAGACTTGAATTGCGTGGTTGGTCATGTGGGATCCAGCTGTCTTAACCACTAGGTCACAGAGCCAGCACTTAGAGTTGAATTTTTTTTGTTGTTGTTAAAGAGATTTCTGCTAGAGGATGCACGTGCTCTCTGGAGAGACAGACAGCGAGAAATCACCCTGCAGGGGGATGGCCATGCCACAATTCCTTCTCCTCCATTCTCCTCTTGGGATTTTTGGGCACACCTTCATATGTGCCCGGCGTGAGCTTTAAGTCACTGGGTCTGGGATTCAAACCACACATGGGAGTCCAGTGATGTAACCATTATGCCATCTGCTGGTTCCTGGAGTTGAATCTTAATGTTCGATAACTCTTAGAGTTGGATAAAATCTGAGGGGCGATCTTGCCCAATATCCCAATTGAAGTAGAAATTTCTTTTCTCTTTCAGGACAAGTTCAGGTGTTCACAGGACTGAGATGGGTCAGGAAGGCACTAGATTGTAGGACCTTACAATTGAGACCGCGTCACCATCCCTGACTCACAGGGGCTATTGTAACTTTGGTTTCCTCTTTGCTTTCCTCCAGGGTCCTCAGGAGAGGGGCACAATAGTACTGGCCAGTGGTGGCGAGAGTGAATGAGGAGAGTCTTACCTTGCTTGCTCTCTTTCCAGACATTGATGAATGTCGCTATGGTTACTGCCAGCAGCTCTGCGCAAATGTTCCTGGATCTTACTCCTGTACATGCAACCCCGGTTTTACCCTCAATGAGGATGGAAGGTCTTGCCAAGGTATGTGATGAGCACGGTAACTTGGACGTGGTGTGGAACACTAGGGGCAGCCTTGTTCGGAGCCTACGGTTGGTGAGAAACACGATTGTTGAAGTGCGTGGCCATTCATTGTCCCTGTCCTGCCATCCCCATGCCACTTTTTGAGACAGCTCAGAAAGTGCTCTGAGAACTGCTGAGGCTGGACCCACAGTCGTCCATAAGCCCTCACAGTGCCATGGAATCACATCCAGAAGCAACCTCACTGGCTTTCCTGCCTAATCAAAAATTTCCTTGAGTGTCCTATAGCCTGACTTCAGTTCCGGAGGCCCGAAGAGGGGTGACCCTTGAATAAGCGCATACTGAACACCATGCAGGGGTCTCGTGAGCAACCTTGAAGCCTCCCGCTGCAGTTTTCCCTCATTACTTAGCGAAGAGTCTGACAGCGGTGCTGACTTCCCCTGTGACTCAGAGTGGCCCATGAACACCGAATGAAACCAAGCGTTTTCTGGTTTTCACACAATCACTTCAAATACTGATAAGTAAGAAAAACAAGCTGTAAGCCGATTGCGGTTTCCACCTGAAGGTTTCTTCTGCTCAGGAAGTGAATGGGGGACTTCAGACCCAAGGAATTAGTGCAAGCCCTGCTCTGGCTCTGGCCTTCCCACCCCAGCTCCCACCCCTGGCCTCCAGCCCAGGCCCCCGGGCCCTGGCAGCAGCGTGGTCCAGGGTGGAGGCTGTGCTGGAGACACAGAATGAGGCCTTTGTCTGGAGCCTGCCACCAGGTCTTGAAGGGCCCGTTTCCTTGTCGCACCATTTGAGCTCTGGCCGGCAGGCTCCAGGCCAGCTAGTGGGAGGATATTATGTCTCCATTAGTTTAATCGTATTTAAATCGTTGGATAAACAGGAAGGCATCAGGGTTGAAGAGTTTGATCCTGGAGTCTTTGTAAGTCTCTCTTCCAAAGCTGGTTCTGCTAATTGTTCCAAGAAGTCTCGACTGTTTCTCTTGCCAGGAGAAGTCATTTTCTTCTGAGAACAGAGGCCAGGCAGGGAGGTTGAGGAAGCTGATAGAGCAGGGGCCCTTCCTTCCCACCGGAGCAGGTCACGGGAGCCTGGCTCTCTTGCTGCCACGATAAGCAGCTTGGGGCCGATGCAGGTCCCTCTGTGCCAAGATGGGACTTGGCGGTGCCAGTGCACGTTGCCCTCAGAGGCTGGCACAAAGCTCCCGGTACCTCCTGAGGAACAGCCATGTGCAACTGAGACAAAAGGCGCATGTGTCTTTCAAGCCTCTTGGAGACGGGTCTGTGACGAAGAGCAGATAATGTACCCGGCCGTGCCAAGTCCAATGGCCTGATAAAGCAGCAGGCCCAGCAGCCAGGCCTGGACTCAGGCACTCAGCCACTGGGGTATTGCATCAGCAGGGCCGTGGGGAAACACAGGACGATACATACTCTGTGGGGCTTTGCAATCCTAGCGTGCAAAGGTGCTTCAAGGCATTACCATGTCTGTTACTCTCGGGGAACCCTGATGTCTTTGTGACGTAGGCAGGCCTGTGCTTGTGGTCCTGCTTCCCAGGGAGGACGTCAGGGTCAGAAAGGTTAAGCAGCTTGGGAGATGGGGGGAGTTCAGAGTAGAAGCAAGGCATGAGCTCCCTGTCCAGCAGGTTGGAGGAGAATGCTGTCTGCTCACAGAGGGTTCAGAAGGGCCTTTGGAAAAGGCCAGCAAGAAAGGCCAGTCAGGATCCCAGAGGCTGAATCCTTGAATCCTCCTTTCCAGGAGCAGCTGAGAGCTGTGAGAGGGTGGGGCTTGAGTTCATTCATTTCCTGGGTTGGTGTCTGGCCAGAAATGCAGGACGCCAGCCCTTGCACTCCCCAGCCCATCCTGTCTGAACTTGTACTCAGTGGCTTTGCATTATGAATT
>NW_006159978.1:368131-388982 GCF_000334495.1 Tupaia belangeri chinensis | reverse complement strand
CACCCCCACCCCCGCCCCATCCTGGAGGAGAAACGTGAACCTCCTAAGGGGCACTGGGAAGACTGGTATCTTGCTGGCCCTTCCTTACATGGCTGTTCATTCATCCTTTTATTTACCTTTCCTCTGAGAGCTCCAGAGATGGCAGGAAGCAGGAGCTTTGCAGGCCTGGGATTAGCCCTCCCCTTTAAGTAAAACCTCGAACTGCCTGCCTCGAAGGTTGTTAACTTGGAAAACACTCAGATCTCTTTTCAGAGTCTTAAGAGGTTTACCTGGGCTTCCGAAAAGAATGAACAACCTTTCAGCTGGAACTTTGGTCTTGGTGTATGGAGCATGGGAGAGAGGGTGCTCACAGGGGTCAGCCCAGGCCAGTGGAAGAATGGGCTCCTTACTTCTCCTCTCACCCCAGATTAGCTTTGTAGAAGAAGTCTCATACATACATATCTATCTATCTATCTATCTATCTATCTATCTATCTATCTATCTATCTCTATCTATCTATCAATCAATCATCTATCTATCTATATATCCTCTTAAAGGAGAGGGCTAATCCCAGGCCTGCAAATCTCCTGCTTCCTACCATCTTTGGAGCACTCAGAGGAAAAGTAAATAAATAAATGAATACATGAATACACACACACACATATATATATATGTATGTATGTATATATGTTGGGTTGTCAGAAAATTATGTTGTATTTTTCTGTTATTCTATGCAAAAAACGCGTCATGACTTTTCCAATGACACAATATCTATATAATTCTATCTATAGTTTGGACACGTTTCCTGACTTGTGACCCTAGAAAGGACATGTGGATGGAGGCCGGAGAGAGGCCTGGCCTTTTTTTGGGGTCTGAGATCCCAAACTGTTAGGTCTTAGATAGAGATCCTAGGTACCTGCAGAGCTGGTCTCCTGATGGTAATGGGTTTTGTTGCAGGGCAGGTTTTTACGCCTGGTTAGTATGGGCGCTCTGTTATGAGAATGATCAGTGATGTGCTTTGGCTTTCTACAGATGTGAATGAGTGTGCAACTGAGAACCCCTGTGTGCAAACCTGTGTCAACACCTATGGTTCTTTCATCTGCCGCTGTGACCCAGGATATGAACTCGAGGATGATGGCGTTCATTGCAGTGGTAATGGGTTTTGGCATTGGAGACTTCCTTCTATACTAGGGACCTGGGGGTGGGAGGACAAGGACTTCCTTCACAGGTGTTTCCTCTCATTTCCTGGATACACATCCAGTTTGCGACATTTCTCAGGGCAGTGGGATTACAGCCCTACAGAACGGAGATGAAGCACTTCCCTAGAGGCAGAAAGGAGACTCACCTTCTTTGTCATCTGACCCTGAATGCAAAAATCAATGGAGCTAGAACCTGAGGTGGGGTTGACAAGAGATAGGAGACACCTGATTTTGTCTGTTGGTTTGAGAGTTACCTGTCCTTACTTAGCACTGACTCAAGTTCTGGGGAGAGCACAGATAGTATTTATAGAGCGTGGTGACCCATGAATATAGGGTAGGACTGCAGGGGCATGGAGCGAAGATCATGTACGTGAGCACATTCACTTTTGTGAAATTCTGACAACTCTACAGTAATCAATGGGGAGGACAAGGCTTGGCATATAGTGGACATGCAATATATTGTTTTTGAATCAAATGATTGATTGTTGAATGAATAAACTTGTAAGTCTATTGTTTTAATCACTCAGCCGTTCCAGTGACATGAGTGAATGAAATCCTAGTAATTTTTTGTCAAAACACAGACATGGCTTGGTTGACCTTTTATAAATTCTTTTCAAATCTTAGGAGCTGATTCTCTGCCCATGCTCGTTTGTTTACTCTAATTTTCTTATTAATCCCCTCTCTTTTTCCCAACAAAGTTCAATTTTATTTTCCTAGAGAATTAGAAAACTATTAGTAGATTGTAAACTCCTTGAGAATCGCGACTACTTTTTACTCATATTTCTCATGGTAGCGTTTCACAGAGTCATGTACAGCTAACTCCCTTTCTTCTCTCCTTGTTTGTTAATGTCAAATTAAATTCACCTCCGTTCCACTCACTTTTGGCATCACCATCAGTTGTGAATGACCAAAGGCCAAATTAATAATGTCCTATTGTACTTTTCAAAAGACGTGGGCCATACACTAGGGTGTGAAAATCTTTTTGTCCTGCAGAATGGAAAGTTTCCTAATCCTGGGTTTCACTGTAACAGGAACCGACCCAGGTCATGAAAGAGACTTGTGTGATACTTTCACTTGGGACGGAAGCCTTCTAGGGACAGAAACAAATGAAACGTCTCTCGAGGGCTGGGAAAGTCAGAGGCACAAGCAGGCAGTTACAGAGGGCCTCAGACTAAATATCTGTCCCAGGATCAGAAATAAAATACCCTCAGGCACAAAAGGACACTGTCTTCCTAGATGTCCATGTTCCCCATGATACTTTTCGGGAAATGTGAACTAAGGAAATCAGAAGCGTGGAAAGGTGAGCATTAGGAGACGGGACTGTTTGTTTCTTGAGAATTGCCTACAGATCTTCAGGTGTTTGTAGACCATGTGCAGAGGCGGTGTGGTGGTGTCCCTCAAGCCAGAGGGAGCTCAAATTCTGGCCGTATTGTTTACTGCTGGCCTAGGCCAAGTGACTTGCTGAGTTTCCGTTTCCTCTTTTTTTTAATTAATCAACTGACCGATTGCTCTCGTAGGCTGATTCTAAAGATTAAACAAGTTCGTGTACTTAAGTGTTATTTTATTTATTTATTTTAGAATTATTTTATTTATTTATTATTATTATTTCTTTTAAAAAATTTGCTATAGGACACATGCATTCACCAGAGAGAGACACAGAGAGAGGGAAGTGAGCAAGCAAGCCACCGGGTCTGGGACTTGAACCGGGTTGGCAATGTGGAAGTCCAGCACCTTAATCACCATGCCACCTCTGGCCTCAAGTGTTATTACATGCTAATTTATCATCCCTAAGTATAACTATAAGGGACTTTAGGTTTTTTTGAGGAGCTTAAATCCTTGCTGGTTTGGTGAGATTTTTCTCTTCCTTTCCTTTCCCTTTCTTCTCTCTCCCTCCATCCCTTTCTTTCCTCCTTGCCAGAGGGTGCATGCACTCACCAGAGAGAGAAAGAGATGGAGAGGGAGAGGAAGAAAGCACCTCCACTCCCTGTGGGACATGCTCATGCCACAGTTCCTTCTCCTCCATTTCTCTATCCTGTTGGGATTTGCAACACGTGTACACACACACTGACATGTTTTTCAAGCCATTATGGTTGGAATTAGATATGGTTGGCCATTCAGCTCCCTTAGCTACTAGGCTACAGGCCTGGTCCTGTGAGGACTCAATAAAGTTTTCATTTTATCCAGAATGGCCACCGTCTCTCCCATGTTCACCGTGATGCCTGCTTTCCTGAAGACTTAGCATGACCCCTGGCTCCTTCAGGCTGTGGAGGGGACAGTGGGACGTGGGAGAGTTGTTTTCTGTGTACCCCTACACTCCCTTCCTGTGCTTCTCTGCTTTCCCCAAGCACTGTTATCCTCACTGTGTTATCACAGCTGGGGTGTGCCCCGGGCCTTTCCTAGCTGTGTCCCCTTGTCCCTTGGGGATTTACTAAGCCAAGCTGGAAACCATGGTGGATTTTCACGTGGAGGAGAGAAAATGCCTAATGTGTACTGCTCACCAGAACAGGGGGTTGTTCTTCAGCTTTTCAGTGGAGGGTGGAGCCACAGCCCTGAGTGAAATCCAGGAATTGCAGACTCGAGGAGAAACTGAGTGGGATCTGTTATGGCTCTTTCCTGCTCATAGAAGGTCTGGGTAGGTGTTACCCTCTTCATTTGCATTGGATCTAATCCTGCCTGGGGGAGTTCCCTGCCCTCAGAACTCTCCAAATCCATTGACTTTACATCCTAAGCATACTTACAGAGACAGTATCGCAGGAGGTAGGGCCTCACTGGCTAGGTTCAAATCCCGATTTTCCTACTTACTCGTAATCTGTAAACTTGGTCAAGTCACCTAGCCACTGTAAGCCTCAATTTTTCTGCTGTAAAATATGGGTAGTAACAGTATCTCCTTCATAGGGCCAGGCAGGGGATTCAATAAGTTGAGGCATGCAAAGCGTTTAGCCCGGTGCCTGGCACTAGCAAGCCTCCGGCACCGGCAGGTATTGGTGCTACTTATACTGTAGGTAAGAATGGAATCCACAAACTCAGCAGAAATAAACTAGGACACATGCTGTTATGATGGGCTGCGGTTCTACGAGGCTCCTGGGGACCGGGATGGTGGCATGACAAGAGCAGGCATGGCCCGAGACACTGTCACTCTTCAAACCAGCATCCTCTAATAAGTCCGCTGGCTCAGGACCCGTCATTTGAAAACCACCAAGAGAGGTGGAAAAGGTTTTCCCTCTTGGATGTGAGTGGCGTTAGGTGTAGTACCCCAGAATTCTCTGGTGGTGGAGAAGCTGCTGGGTTCTAGCCGACACCCTTCCTGAGTGATTTCAGCCACCAGTGGTCTGTGAGTTAGAGAGTAATCCGAGGACACGTCACATGGGGAAATCAGTGAAAGCAAGTTTTCGGGAAACAACAAATGCAAGAAAAACATGTTTTCTTTGGCGTGCTTGTTGAATGAGGCTCAAATGGGGTCTCTGTTGCCAAACTCTGTGTGTGATGAGCAGTTGACTTCTCTGGAACGTCTGCTTCTGCTTCTGCTTCAACTGCCACAGCCTGCGTAGACAAGCTCCTTCTCTACATCCTACTCTGCTCCCCGAGGGTGGGCCAGCTCCTGGCCAGTCTGAGGCTGCTCGAGGCTGCTGTATCCCATGTCCAGAGGGACAGATGTCTGCCCACCCCATGCCTCTCCAGAATTTTCTTTTTCAAGGAGGTTTTTTGATACAATGAACTTTCTTTCTCTTTCTCTCTCTCTTTCCTTCCTTCCTTCCCTTTCCTCTTTTATTTGCCAGAGGGTACATGCACTCACCAGAGAGACAGAGAGGGAAAGCAAGAAAGCACCCTCCCCCCACTGGGAATGGCCATGTCGCAATCCCTTCTCCTTCATCTCTCCCTCCTTTCAGGATTTTGGGCATGCACACACACACTCAGCGCGTGTTCTTCAAGCCATGGGTCCAGGACTCGAACTGGGCATCTGGCCATGTGGGATCTGGCTTATGTAACCACCAGGCCACAGGCTGGTCTGATATGATGAATTTTTTTTTAAAGCAGACTTTTGTCATAAGGCACACGCACTCCCCTCAACCTCCCTGGTTCCTCAACCTCCACGCCATCTGTTGGCCCCAAAGATGAAATTTCACACGCATCAATACCCTCTGGCTTTCTGGACATGTCCCTTTTTGATGTGATTTTAGAAACAACACTGTCCCTCGGCTTGCAGGGAGAGCAATGGTAGGGCAGTGGCATCGCTGGAGCAGCCTCCTCAGAAGACCAGGGGAGTGAACGTTTTCTGGGTCTTGAGAAAGAGCTCTGGGTCCAGAAACCCTAGCAGGCATACACATCTCAGCTTCCTGGGGAGGTCAGAGGTGGAGCGTGGATGCGCTGGCAGGGCGAAATGATGCAATGGCAAACATGAAACAGCTGAGGCAGACGATGTGGGAAACCTCATGGAGGTGGATGTCAGCTCGGCAGGAAAGAAGTCTCTAACAAGTAGAGCCATCCAGATCAATGACATCCTCCATAGGTAATGAGCTCCCCGTTAACCGGAGTGTTCAAGAAGTCAGTGGGAAACTTATAGCAGTAAAGCAGGCATTGGGGTGCCCACAAGCTCCCATCCCCAGATAGCCTGTGATTATAAAGATCAGGTGTAACTTGTCGCCCCCAGATATGGACGAGTGCAGCTTCTCCGAGTTCCTCTGCCAGCACGAGTGTGTGAACCAGCCTGGCACCTACTTCTGCTCCTGCCCACCAGGCTACATCCTGCTGGATGACAACCGGAGCTGTCAGGGTAAGGCTGTCTGGAGGGACCTGCCGGGGAGGTGTCAGGTGGGGCTGACTCGGGAGGCAGCTGGACCTCTTCACCTGGGGAGTCCTGTGTGGTTTCAGGTTGGAAGGAGGCGGGGGGTGAGTGGATGTCGGTGGCTCCCAGAGTGAGCAGGATGCCTTCTCCCACCACGGCCTATCCTGTGTCCAGGCCACGACCTCACAGATGCACATGGCTCCCACAAAGGGTCCCCCAGGTGGATCTCCACGGCCCCTCTGAGGACTGCTCTAGACCCAGCCAGGACTTCCTGTGGCCTGGCCCAGTGCAAGGACCAAAACGCAGGCATTCCCTCATGACCTGGAGGGCAGGATGGCCAGCTTCCTTCTCCAGACCTCCTGGAGGACAGATACCAGGGAGACCTCATGCACCTGATCATGACTGCCATGATCCTCCCAGGAGCAGGACCCCAGGCTGTGAAAGGAAGAAGTCTTGTCCAGACTGGCCAGATTTCCAGCCCCTCTCTTATTGGGGGCCAGTGTAGGAGCTGCTGACCCATCTCAGCCTCCCTGAACCTGCCTTACCCCAACATCAAGCAAGAATTCTCCACAGTGGGGCTGAGTGGCAATAGCACGGGAGACCCAGCCACAGTGGCATACACTGCCAGGATGCTGGGTTCTACAGGCTGAGAGCACATGGGAGACCCAGGTTTGACTCCAGGTCAAATGGAGGGCTGAGCAAGGTGGCATGCACCTTTAACCCCAGTAAGTGGGCAGGAGGATCACGAGCTCCAGGCTGGCCTAGGCAGTATAGCGAGGCCCTGTCTTAAAGAAAAAAGAGAAAAGTTATAGCGTGTGAGCTACACGTGTGGCCCAGCTATGTAGCTTTGCATTTTCTGGTGGCCACATTAAGAAAGTAAAAAGAAATAGGTCAAAGTACTTTTAATACTATATTTTATTTAATGTACTATATTCAACATATTGGGCTGTCGGAAAAATCATGACACACTTTTGCTTAGAAAAACATCATGGCATTTCCTACAACCTAAGATTATCATTTCAACTAAATATAAAAATTACCAATAAGGTGTTTCACATCCCTTTTTATACTGAGTTGCCAAAATCCGATGTGGTATTTTCAACTTGCAACACATACACATTTTCATTTGGGCTAACCACATGTCAAGCACAGAGCAGCCATTGGTGTCCAGGTGACTGCCATACCAAGTCGTGTGGCTCTATAGGAGGACCTGGCAGCCCTCCGCTCCCCCACCCCTACAGGCCCGGCCCAGGGCCAAAACTGTAGAAGTACAGTCCTGTTTCAGCTTCTGCCCACCCTGCATTTCAGACATCAACGAGTGTGAGCACAGAAACCACACGTGCTCTCTACAGCAGTCTTGCTACAATTTGCAAGGGGGCTTCAAATGCATTGATCCCATCCGCTGCGAGGAACCTTACCTGAGGATCAGTGACAAGTAAGTCGTGGCTTCTCCTTGGGAAATGGAAACGCGGTGGAAGTCTGGCTCAGGAGGCCGGCAGTGTGTGAAGGAGAGGGCACCAGCCAGGGAATCAGGAGACCTGGCTTGCTTCCTGCCACACATGCTCACCTGTGTGTGTGTGCATGTATGTGTGTGTGTGCTTGCACACACACACACACACACACACACACACAGAGTTCTCTATCACACCCCTACTCATGTGAGAACAACGTGACAGTTCTCTAGAAAACTACCCTGAAGGGGGTGGGGCACATGAGCTTCCTTTTTCCCGTTCATGACTTTATTCTGGATACAGGGTCTTTTAGAGTGGGCTTTTTCCAATGTAGCATGCACAGGACCACCTCGGGATCTCGTGCGAGTTCTGTTCTGATTCAGAGGTTTTGGGGTAGGGTCTGTGATCTAGAGAGTTTGCTAGAAAGTTCTCAACACCTGAGAGTGTACGGCTTGCTTTACTCAAGTTTCTGATGCCAAAATGGTCAGCATTTCTCTAAATCACCAGATGGCAAATATTAGAGTTAAGGGGAGAACGAAAGTGAAGACAGCTTCAATGAGTTCTATGTGCTGGGACAGCATTTTCTGTCCCTGGCACACTAGGGGTTGCTTTTGCTTCTCCTATTTAATCATCTCAGTTCCTCCTTGGCCTCTGCACACGTGTGCACATGCATGCACACACACACACACACACACGCCCCACATGCTTGTATGCAAGTACATCTTCTGCCCTTCTCTCTCTCTCTCTCTCTCTCTCTCTCACTTTTGAGAGATTTTTGCTATAGGGTGTGTGTGCACCAGAGGGGTAGAGAAAGTGAGAAATACCCCGAGGGAGGATGGCCATGCTGAAACCCCTTCTCCACCATTCTCCTCTCAGGACTTTGGGCATGCATGCACATGTGCCTGGTGTGTTTCAAGCCGTCAGGCCCGGGACTCAAACCGTAATTGACTTTGTGGGAGTCCAACACCTTAACACTGTGCTACCTGCTGTCCCACTGCCCTACTCTCTTTCGAAGGTCACATATTTACTACTAGCAAGGCCAAGCTATCTCACTGGAGATGACGCAGCATCTAACAGAAGAATTCGTGGCTCACCAGTGTGCTTGTTCTCCCGGCAAAAAAGAAGACAAAGTCAGGACAGTGGGTCCATTAGAGCTGTCTTTGCTCGCTTGTTGCTGAGAGCTGTGCTTCTTAGCAACACTTTAGAACAGGCCCCGCCACCTCTGGCTCAAGGGCCCTATGTGGCATTCAGGCTGCTCTCACTGGCTTCAATTCCTGGCTCTGGGTTTCTGTCTGTGGCTGGGGAACTGACCCAGTTTGGCCCACAACACTGAGCTGGTGTAACCAGTGAAGCCTCTGCTATGACACTGAACACACATGGTGACACCAGCCTCCGGGCCCCAGTTCAGCCTGACTCCAGCCCCCTTGCAGCCCTATTTTCCTGTTGGGTGTCCTGCATACCTGCCAGCCTGAATGGGCCTTGCTCTCGCCTTTATCCACACCCTGGCCTAGTCAGGACTTTGGTGCACAGACCTCCCACCATATGGAAAGCGTTTCTTCCATGTCCACGTGGCCAGATCTGGCCTGTCTTTCATATCTCAGTAAATGCTGCCTCTCTCAGCTATTCGTGATCCTCTTCAGCTGGGTGACATCACTCCCTTGGCCAAACTTCTAGGAACTAGAGCAGGGATTTTCTCTGTGACGTGTGACATTTTCATATGGCCATTTTGGCATCAGGGACATTTTGACTTGACTATTTTGATGCAGTCCTACCAAACATGGATCTTTAGAGCCAGCAGGTGCATAGAGGTTAAGGTGGCTGGATCCCACACAGCCAACTCCCGGACCCAGCAGCTTAAAAAACACACTGGTTGTGTGTGTGTGTATGTGCATGCCCCAAATCCTGAGAGAATGGAGAAGGGATTGTGGTATCCCCCTTTGGGGGTGATTTCTCACTTTTCCCACCTCTCACTCTCTGCCTCTTTTGGGCAAGTGCATTCACCCTATAGCAACACTAAAAGAAAAAAAAAAAAAAGGAACTTGAAGATTATTTGTGTCCATTCATTTGTTAAATGCTCGTTAAATTTCTGGTGTGTACTAGGTGCTATTCTTTTTGCTCATATGCAGCTCAGAGTCTAGTGGAGGTGAATGACATTAAGCCAATTGTCACATAGATGAATAAATAATCAATTGTGATAGATGCTATAGATGGAAAGAACGGAAAGGAGTATTTTGGACCTTGTCTATACCCAAGAGTCTGAAGGCCCCGCTGAAGAAATGATGTTTGAGCTGGGATGGGGAGGTGAGTTGACATTAGCCAAACAGAGAGTGGAAGGGCAGGGGAACAGCATGTGCAAAGGCTGTAAGGTAAGAGTAACGCTGATGTCTTGGAGTATGGGAGACGCCTGAGTTGCTGTGACCTGGTGGGTGCAGTGGACAGTGGCCTGAGAGCAAGTTAGAGAACTGGACAGAGGCCAGACCAATGTCCCCATGTCTTAGAGGCTAAAGTGGGTGTTTAGCTTTCATCCAAGTTGCCAGGGGTAGCTAATGAGTCCTTTTTTTTTTTTTTTTTGGAGAGATTTTTGCTGCAGGGTGTAGGGACTCACTGGAGAGACAGAGAGACAGAAAGCAAGAAATCCCCAGGGGAATCATTCACATCTTAATCCCTTCTCCTCCATTCTCCTCTCAGGATCTTGAGCACCCACACACACATGTCCAGCGTGAGTTTTAAGCTGCCGGGTCCAGGACTTGAACCGTGACCCACTAGGTGGGGGTACAACAACTTAACCATTACACCACCTGCTGGTCCTGCTAATGAATCTTTAATGCAGGGGCCAAATCTAATCTGATTAATATTAATACTTGACAAACGGCTCTCTGACCCATTAAGAGGCCATCACAGAGGTCCAGGTGTGAGAGGTCGATGGTCTGAAAGACCACAGCAGTGACATGGTCTTAATCTCACTTAAGAGTGAGATGATGAGACTTGGCAAGATTTGGAATCTCTCTTGGAAGCAGGGCCAGCAGGTTTTGTGGATAGGTTGGAAGTTAGGGGAGAGCGACAGAAACACCACAAGGCTAACTCCAGAGCCTCAAGACAGGTGCCGTCTGATGTGGACTGACTGCTAAGGGGATTCTCAGGAACGAGGTGAGGAGAGAGAAGGGTCAGGGATTAATCAGAGTATCTCTGACAGTTCTTTGGTGACTGAAGGCGGTGATTTTAAGCTAGGATGTGCCGTTAGTGGTTTTGTACTGGTTGTGTCATATTAGAGTCATTTGGATCCTTGACTTACTTTTTCCTTCACGTGAACTCTTCGAGGTCAGAATCTTGCTTATCATTGCATTTCCCAAGTCCCTAATACTGGGTCTTGTACATAGTGAGTTCTGGGCTCTTGTTTACTGAATAAAAGATTCGATTATGTTTCACACACATTGGACTAACCGCAACAGCATGTGGAAAAGGACCTCCAAGACTCGTCGGTCTAGTAATAGCTTGCTTTTCAAACTTCTTGATGAGCGTCAATGGCTGAGAACGCGAAGGACTATGTGACCAGTGGCACACTTTGCCATCCGAATAAGTGACAAATATAAAGGGCACTAAAGAATGTTTCAGTATCTTGAAAAGCAGAAATCTAAGGTTTCTATTCTAGGAGCCAGGATGTCTGATCAGTCAGAGGAGGATATTCTGTAAGAAACAGAGAACTTACCTACGTGCTGGAGTTTTCAGATGAGAGTCAGGAGTGGAGGGGTCTACAGTTAGGGCATTGGAATAAAAATGGGGTGCCTACATTTTCAGTGTTTTTTTTTTATTTTTAAAATTTTATTATTTTTTAAAGAGGTTTTTGCTATAGGGCACGTGCGCTCGCCAGACAGACAGAGAGAGACAGAGAGATAGAAAGTGAGAAATCACCCCCCAGGGGGAATGGCCACACCGCAATCCCTTCTCCTCCATTCTCCTCTTGGGATCTTGGGCACGCACGCAGACGTGCCCAGCGTGAGTTTTAAGCCATCAAGTCTGGGACTCGAACTGTGGTCAACTACATGGGAGTCCAGCGACATAGCCATTACGCTAACTGCTGGTCCCGGTGTTTTTTTTTTAAAGAATGATTTTATTTAACTTCCTTCCTTCTTTTCTTTCTTTTCCTCCCTCCCTCCTTCCCTCCCTGCTTTCTTTCTCCTCCCTCCCTTCCTTCCTTCCTTCCTTCCTTCCTTTCTTTCTGACCACAGAGGCACAGAGCAAGAGAGAGAGAGAGAAGGAAAGTAAGAAAGTAAGCCGCCAGGTCTGGTACTCGAACTGCTGTCAACCATGTGGTAGTCCAGTGCCCTTAACCACCCTGCCACCTGCCGGCCCCTTATTTTTAGTGTTTTAAGAGAGGAAGCAGGCACATCCAAGCCTGGGGAGAATTTACTCACACAATTTCCCTTCCCACCAGCCGCTGTATGTGTCCTGCTGAGAATCCCGGCTGCAGAGACCAGCCCTTCACCATCTTATATCGTGACATGGATGTGGTGTCAGGACGCTCCGTGCCTGCTGACATCTTCCAGATGCAAGCCACGACCCGCTACCCCGGGGCCTATTACATTTTCCAGATCAAGTCTGGGAACGAGGGCAGAGAATTCTATATGCGGGTAAGGGGGAGTGTTGCAGTGGTCACTGACTCTAATGAGGGCCTGTGTTGTCCACCTAGGACTGTGCTTCATGGAGACAGGTAAGAGTGCAGCTGGAGGAATAGGTGCGAAGGGAGGAGACGGGAGTGAGTAGGAGTCGGGAGTCCATGGTCTGGTTTCCCTTACTCCTTGTGTGGCTTCGTGAGACATGCTTCTCCTCTGTGACCTTCAGGATCCTCATCTGTGAAAGAAGTTGGGTCAAGATGCAAGTTTAGGTCTCTTTTCTCTTAAAATTCTACGGGAAAGGCAATCATATCTTTATTTACCCAACCATCCACTTGATAGATGCTTACTAAGGATCTACTGTGCAATTCTAGTAACCGAGGATACAGCAGTGAAGACAACACCCCTAACCCTTGCCCTCATGGTCTTCCCATCCCGGGAATATAAAGGCACAGGTCACAGAATGTGAAGGTTGGCCTTACTGGCATTGTCCAGCACCATAGCCACTGTGGCCTTGAAATCAAAACTTATTGAAGTTAAATAACATAAAATGTTCAGGCTTTCTGCGGCACTAGCCATGTTTCAAGTGCTCAGTAACCACACGTGGCTATTCTATTAGGTAGTTCAGATATAAAAATGTCCATCACTGGGGCCAGCAGGTGGCATGATGGTTAAGGTGCTGGACACCCACATACCCGACTGTGGTTTGAGTCCTGGACCTGGAAGGTTGAAAATCACGCTGGACAAATGTGCATTTGTGCCCAAAATCTCAGGAGGAGAATGGAGGGGAAGGGATAGCAGTATGTCCATCCCCTGGGGGGTGATTTCTCATGTTCCCTCTCTCTCTTTCTGGTGAGCGTATGTACCCTATGGCAAAGGAAAAAAAAAACTAAAAATATTGGGAAAAAAATAATCCATCACTGTAGGAAGTTTGAATAGCACTGATTTATCCATGTTAGTAAAAACTTTTAGAGAATATATTCCTAAAGTATGTTTCCTTTTCTGTAAATTGCATACATACAATGCCATTTATATTACTGGGCTTATCTCTTGCAATGGCAGGGAGAAATCACACTTCTTTAAAGATAGTTTTTCACATTGTAATGTGAATTCGGGCACTTGTCCTAAAGCAGATTCCAGCGCTGTTTCTCCAGAGACTGTTTCAGAAGATGGTGAATGAGGCCCAGTGTATTAGTTTCCTGTGGCTGCTATAACAAATGACCCCAAGTTTAAGACTTATTCTTTCATAGTCCTGGAGGCCAAACGTCTGAAATCTGTTTCACCGAGCAGAAATCAAGGTGCTTGCAGGACTGTACTCTCTCCAGAGGCTCTAAAGGAGGATTCAATCCCCGCCTGTCCAGCTTCTGGTCACTGCCAGCTCGACCAGGGCCACACACTCCAGTGTCTGCCTCTGTGGTCCCACTTCCCCCTTCTCTTCTATATGTATCACATTTCCCTCTGCCTCCCTCTTAGGACATGTGTGATTAGATTTTAAGGCCATCCAGGTAACAGGATAATCTCCCTATGTCCAGATCCTTATTCACATCTGCAAAGTACCCTTTTCCTTTATAAAGTAACTTGTACAGTTTCTATGGATTAGGGCCTAGATATCTTTGGGGGGGGGCACTATTCAGCCTCCCACACCAGGAATCTGCATTTCCAGCAAGCAGATAGTGTGTGTGACTCTCCAGGGCACTGTGGGGATTTAAGGTCAAAAGGGCAGGGCCATGCATGTTTACCCACTTTTACCAGGGACTGGCCCAAGGGCCCGTGAAAGAGCTACAGATTTGAGCTCCATAGCTCCATTTCCCTATCTCCTGGCAGAATCTTTCAATCCTTGCCTTTGGGGCTGGCTGAAAACAGGAAGGGCTTAGAGGCAACAGTTATATGGGATTAGAAAAGACTCCGGGGCTGGCATGTCTTCATTAATATATTTTGGGCAAGACCCTCCCAGAATCAGGTCGGGTGATGATACAGCCCAAGGAGCTAGTGTTGGCCTGGCTCAGTAGGCCAGAGTGGCAGGACCAAGGCTTTGGAAGAAACTGTGATGAGTCATGGGTAGAGAGGCTTTTGTAAGATGTCAGAGATGGAGCTCATGTCTGTCCTTCCCGCAAACCCATAAGCACCACGGTCTAGCAGAACCCCACATCTGTGAAGTCTGTGAAGCCTCAAGGGCTTGCTGCTCCCACGAGCATAAGTCCAGCCCTCCGGATCCTCCCATATGGCCTCTCTCATCTTTACAGACACAGTGGGTCCCAACCATAGGATGCAAAGATGCTCCTCTTAGGGATATAAAATACCTCCATTGACTCCACCTGCCCCAGGTTTTCTCCTTGATGAACAGGGCAGCGAACAGGGCAGCACGTCTGCAGGCAGTGGAGACAGGGGTCTCTGGGCAAGACTTCACTCACTCAGATATCCTTCACTAAATTCCTCCCAGACTTGGACAAGGTGGTGTAAGCCATAAAACATGGTGCTCTCTGTGGCAATCCCACAGGGAGGTTCGCAGTTCCAGTCCAGAGACCTCCCTGAGTACACCTGCATGGCCTCACCCATGGTCTGGGGCTGGCTGAAGCCTAGGGGCGGAGAGTGGCATCAGGACCCTGTTGCGAGTAGGCTCTCTCTCACCCATAGGAAGACATAAATAACCTTAAAAAAAAAAATCCCCTTCAGCCCAATGTTTCCTGTGGTGGCTGACTGTGAGTGGTATCCAATACTAATGGGCGAAGTAACGGTAACATTGTCCTACAAGTGCAGTGGACAGGAGGCGGAGCCCTCTCTTGGGGCCTGTGGTAAGAGTCCCTTGAAACTCAGAGCTCCGAGCTGTATGCAGCTCGTACCCTGTTTGAGAACGCCGAGGAGGGCCCTAATGCTTTAGTATTTATGTAGAGATGGATGAGGACCAGGGGACATAGGCCTGCCATGAGAATGTTTGAAAGAACTGAAGGATTGAGGGGGAGGGGATGTCACTTCCTGAAAGGTCCCAAGGACTGCCTTCCTCTCCCCTTCTCAGTAGCAGGAGAAAGCCCTTCGAAAGCTGCAGGGCGTGGGGGCAGAGAGACAGGGAGAAGCCAGCAGGCAGGGCAGCCCTCTAAGCGTCCTGGCTGTCCAAAGCTGCAGATCCTTGCCCAGGAAGTCATGTTTGAATGAAGGCTCAGGAGCCAGCTCACCTGCTTCACTCTGCCTTCTACAATTCACTGCCCATGTGACCTTTGTCGTATTACCTAACCTCTCTGGGCCTCAATTTCCTCCTCTCTAAAGAGGAGATAATAACAGTATTTACTTTAGGATTAGATGAGATCATCTACTTAGCGCAGTGCCTGGAACACAGGATGGCTGTTTTTATCAACAAGCAGGATTTGGTGGGGTGACTTTCTTTTTTCACCCTGCTGGCCCAAACCTGTGCACACCTGAGTGACGTCCAGGCCAAGCCCGTAGGACTCACCGGCACCTTCAGTCACTAGTAGACTGTCTCATGCTCTCATGCCAGAAATCGGTGCTGGTGTGAATGGAAACTTCCACATTCAGTGTCAGAGCGGGAGGGTGTGATTGCCCAGCAATGACAGTGACAGTGACAGCGCTAACTCTGGCTGCTCCCTGGTTGGGGCAGCGTGGGAAAGCCAGGACCTTACTCGATGGTTGTCATCATAACCAGACAGAGACCGAAATGCCCCTGCTTTTTACAGGAAGCTGGGAGGATTTTTTGAGATTTGCCGTGGACTTTACGCTGACCACTCCCTGATGTGGGCAGGTGGGCCTTGGCTGTCCACTTTGCCACCCCAGGCCTCTCAGCTCCTTGCTCTGGTGCTGTTCCACAAAGACTTTCTGTGGTGGTGGGGGGAGGTTTTCTGCACCCCAGAAGACAGACTTTACATGCGGGCCTTTCAGAACCCCAACGCCAGCTCCCCTGCAGACCTCTCCCCAAGTTGTGGTGTGAGGTAACTCTGGGCTGGCAACTCTAGACTTTGCAGGGGGCCTCCAGTACCACTGCCTGCATCCTTGAGTTTCAGGGGACCCCACTCTGAATGGTTCTCTTGAAACCCCCTCTTGCTTGAGGTAAAGGCTGGTAAAACTTCTGTAGGCTAGAGGTGGTGACGAAGTGAGGGGAAGGGATCTGGCTTTGGGCCACAGCTTTGCAAGTGCTGTGTACACACATAGCAGGGCAGCGAGCCATGTGTGGTGCTGGGTGTGTGCCAGGCGCCACAGTCAGGCTTTCCATGCACCTGTCCTAGCGTCTTCATGGGACACGGGTCGTTTCGTCACCCCAGTTTTTCAGTTTTTCACTTGAGAACCCCGAGGCACAGAGGGTGAGCAGCCTACCGAGGATCTCACAGCCAGTGAGCACCAGAACAGGATTTGAACCAGGCATTCTGGCATCAAAATATTTTCTTGCCAGCAGATGGTGTAGCAGTTGTTGCTGGACTCCCACTTGCCAAACGAGGTTCGAATCCCAGACATGGTGACTTGAAACTCACACCGAGCGCATGGCGTATATGCCCAAGATCCTAGGAGGAGAGTGGAGAAGGGATTGCAGTGTGGCCATCCCCCCTGGGGGGTGATTTCTCACTTTCCCTCTCACAGTCTCTGTCGCTCTCTGTCCGGCGAGTGTAGGTGCCCTAAGGCAAAAAAACCTCTACCAAAAAAAAAAAGTGAAAAAAAATTCTTATATTTTACTTTGGAATCAAGAACTTTTACATATTCTGCTAACTTTGGGGTCTCAGCAGAAATTGAGATAACAAGAAAAGTCTACTTTGGCACCAAGTCATATAGAAAGTGTTCAGGGAGGGGACCAGCAGGTGGCGTGATGGATGAGACGCTGGACACTCCCACATAGCCAACCATGGTTCAAATCTTGGACTTGGCTTGGCGTCTTACTTTCTCACTTTCCCTCTCTGGTCAAATTAAAAAAAAAAAAAAAAGAATGAAGGAATAAATAAAACTAAATAGATGATTTAAAAACAAAGCGTTCAGTGAATATTAGCTATTACAATGTAACACTGCTGCCTGCCACTGCTGCTCTTGTCGGGAGGTCCTGAGCACCTGGGCCTTAGAGATGCCGGGTGCTGCTGGGGCTGGCGCCTCATGGGGGAGGTTGGGCCACATGGTCATCCAGTCCCTCCCACCCAGTGGGTCATCAATTCGATTACAAACACTTGGGAGGATGAGCTTCATCTTACCCAGCAGGTAAACCACACACGTGTTTGCATGTACATTCACATGTGCACACCCACACCCACTCACATGCATGTGTACACACGCATGCCCATATGCCCACCACCCACCCACATACATACCCACACACATGCATGTACACACATGCCCTCTCACAATTTCTCTTTTGGCAGTCTGTCTTACACTGAGCCCTGGACAGGAGACTGGTGATTGGCTTTGGCCAGGTGACTTGGGGACACAATTAGGTCCAGAAGAAGCAGCATGGCATGGAGCTCAGACTGTGCCGAAGTGTGTTTACTCCACGCCACACGGCTCAGTGGCAGGGCCAAGGGGAGCCGACTTACTATGGGGCTGACTGCTTGCCACACATCAGACAGTCCTTCCTGCCCTCCCACAAGTGGATTCTGAGCAAACCTGAGTCATAGGGCAGCAGAGCAGGGAGGTCATGTGTCTGTCGGGCCACTCGCAGCCGATTCTGCGTGTGGTCAAGTCGACTGGTGTTCAGTCAGGCGTGCACGTTCTTCCCCCACACGTTTGCTACGTGTGCGGCTTAGAGTCAGGTGCCGAGAGTTCAGAAACAGACGGGATGTGGCTGCTGCCCCTGAGAAACCCACACACACTGTCATGGGGATGGGGACAACAGCCTAGCAAGCATAACATGAAGTGGTAATTCCCAAGTGGAGTTCAGGGTGGTGGGATGATTGGGAAGCAGAGGGGCGTCGAGCCCTTACCATGGAGCACAGCCGTCAGAGGCGTGATTTTTGGAGTCAGACATTCCAGTGCCATGCACTAGTTTCGTGGCCTTGTGTAGAATCCTTAACTTACTTACGGGGTAGGTGATGAGGATCAAATTAGAGATGTATGGAAGGTTGTCACGCCTGGCGCCGTAGCCACCACCACCGTCACCAAGACCTCCACCACCTTCTGCATCATTTTGCATCGATGACCACCAAAGCCTCCAGGGACTCTTGGGGAGTCTGTTTCATCAGTGCCTTGACTGTGCCCTGAAACCTGAACGCAGCCTGGGAGGTAGCTGTCCTGCAGGGCACGCAGGCCCTCTCTGGCTCTCTGGTACTGTGGGGAGGCCTTTCTTAGGGTGCTGCGGATCTGACATAGGCAGAGATGGGACTTGCCAGCCCCAAAAGTTACTTCCAAATGGGAGTCCTGGAGTCTTTCATGCTTGGGAGATATTCATGGAAAGCCCAAAGGAAGAATCTGCAAGGTTCCACATACTCCATTCCCCCTGGAAGCCCATAGGCTCTGCAGACGAACCTCTGGAGTGCTGCTCACAGCTCAGGGTCCTCAACTTTGGCCTTTGTTCATGCAAACAGTGAAAACTGGCTAGATATTTGTATAAGCAAATGCCAGGAGCATTTCCCTGTGTGGCTGTACCTTCTGATGTCCTGGCCCAGGACTCTGAGGTTTTGCAAGGGCTGACAAGGAAGTCTGAGTGATCCTCTGCAAGAGGAGGTGCCGGTATGTGGGCGCCGATGGGAACAGAGGGCGCCAATGCCAAGAGGAAATTGTGTGGCTGTCAGGCTCCTGATGGATGGCCCAGTGGCCAGGGGAGGTCCCAGCACCCGGCCCGCACCCATCTGCCAGCTCTGCCCTTGTCGTACCAGTGGCAGCTCTTAGAGGATGTTCGGAATTTTATAGGGAGTCCTCCCTTTAAGGAGACAGATAAAATGCTTGGCGTGGCTTTAAGCAAGCCAGTTCCTTGATTTCAGAGTCTGCTGCATTCACCTTCTGGGCTAGGCTCTGCATTTATGGGAAGTGATGTTCCTGCCCCTCCCTGTTCTCATCACACTATTTCCTCTACAGGTGCTCAGTCTGGGTCCATATCACTGACCATCTCTCACTTAGGTAGGGCAGTGCCAGGGAAAATGCACATCAACCCCTTCCAGTAATTATGTTGTAAAAAAAGACTTGGAGCTTGGGGTCAGAATGAACACCTGCATGGAAGCCCTTAGCTCTGCCCCTGACTAGCTGGCCAACCCAGTGATTACTTAACCCCCCATTAAACCTCACTGGACCTCACTTTTCTTATTTATAAAATGGGAAAAGAAGGATTCGTACCTTTAGTGCAGGTTTCACAGAAGAGCAGCCAGGGTCCTGCCCAAGACCCTGCCTTCGATCAGTGTTCCTCAATAGTTAATGTGCACGAGAGTCACCCGGGCATTGTGTTAAGCTATAGGTTCTGGCTCAGTGGATCTTAGGTGTGGCCTGAGATTCTCATGTCCCACGAACTCCCTGCTGATGCTGATGCTGCTGGGCCAGGGACCACACTGTGGTCTCCGGGTTTTCAGGAGGATGAGATGAGCAGAAGAGATCGACAGGGCCCGAGCACTCCTGTCTCATGGCAGGTGCTCAACTGCCATCAGCCTTCTCCCTCTGCCACCTCAGAACCTTTAGAAATGATTCAGGGGAAATGATTAGGACCACAGAATGATGAAGCTGAAGGTGGTTGCAGAATGTGTAGATAGGACTCAAATTTCACCTTTCCTAGGCATTACCTAAAAAGTACTAAACTAGCACATCTTGGAATTGTTCCTGTTTGAAAAGTATCCTAGGCACTTGTGATATCACTTGTTTGGGAATTAATTGAGGCCTGGAGAGGTGAAGTGACAGCCCTAAGTCATGCAGTAAATTCAATCAATTATTTATCTATTTTCTGAACACATTGTGTTCAAGGCACTCCACTGAATTCTGGGGGGTAATTCAGGCGTGAAAAGGCTGACCTTGATCTCTGTTTTTTGTTGTTGTTGTTTTGTTTTGTTTTGTTTTTGCTGTAGAGCATGTGTGCTTGCCAGAGAGAGATGAGGGGAGGTGAGAAATCACCACCACCACCACCCCCGACCCAGGGGAAATAGCCACACTGTAATTCCATCTCTTCTAGTCTCCTCTCAGAATTTCGGGCATGCAAACATGCACCTGGTGTGATTTTCAAGCCACTGGGTCCGAGACTCAAACAGCCAGCCATGTGGGATCAGGCTCCTTAACCTCCATGCCCCTGCTGGTCCCTGATCTCTGCTCTTAATGAGCTCATCGTCTAGTGGGGACCTAAATATCAGATATGGATCCAGTAGAAGATGTTGACAATTACGTTTGCCAACAAATCCTTTCCGTCCTCAGCTAAGTAGAGGTGCGATGGCCGAGGGTCCCAGGGGGATGTGTCATGGATGACTGGGCAATCAGAGAAGGTTCCTTTCAGGAAGTGACCTTTCAGATGAGCCCTGAAGGGTTAGCAGGAAAGAGCCCTGCGGCAAGTGGGCAGAGCCAGGGGAATAGCATAGCCCAAGCTAGGCGCTGACGTGGACAAAGGGAGTTTCCTGCTAAGAGCCCACCCAGACTTTCTGCTTGAGTAAGATCTTCTCTAAAGAGTGTCCCCTGATTCCCTCCACAGCAAACGGGCCCCATCAGTGCCACCCTGGTGATGACACGCCCCATCAAAGGGCCCCGGGACATCCAGCTGGACTTGGAAATGATCACTGTCAACACCGTCATCAACTTCAGAGGCAGCTCCGTGATCCGACTGCGGATATATGTGTCGCAGTACCCATTCTGAGCCTCGGGCTGGGGCCTCTGACGCTGCCTCTCACCAGCACCATGGGACAGGAGAAGAGAGGAAACGAGAGAATGAGAGCGAGAGAGACGTCG
>NW_006159978.1:333053-368119 GCF_000334495.1 Tupaia belangeri chinensis | reverse complement strand
GAACGTTTCCCCGAGGAGTCAGCCCTGATGTCCTGCCTCCCTCCCCTCCCCCGTACCATTTAGACCTGTCCCTCTCAAGGACACACACCCCCATTTCCCATGATGCAGTTCCTAAGAAGTATTATCATTGGTCCCCTGCTGTGGGATCATCAGTGATTTTTCAAGGCCTTCAGTTTATTTCCCTATTTTTCAAAGAAAATTGGTTAGGTTTACTGGGGTCTGAGTCTATGTCCAAAGACTGTGAACAGCTTGCTCTCTTCCTGGCCCCTTCTTTCATCTCTAGCTGCGTTGCTTTGCGAAGCCCCAAGGGCTCATGGGAATGCTGCGTATAGCTAGTTTGCTTCTTGCATGTATGGGATGGAAACAAACCACAAAAGGATCGAGGTTTTTAAAGAGTCTATTTCAGAACCATATCTGGTATTTTCAATCATAAAAGAAGGTTTAGTTGTCCTTAAATTTGTATAACTGTTTAATCTGTTCTTGCTCATTTTGAGTTTTTTTTTTTTTAAAAAAAAAAAAAAAGAAAACAAGTGGTAGAATGCCTTCAGAAGGTCTTCAGACCCCTGTTAGTTCTGTCTTCCCAAACTCAGTCTCCTCTCCATTTTAGCCCAATGTTTTCTGTGTGGACCCCTTACTCATGCTTTCTTTAGGATTTTTACCCAATTGGGTTGGAAGGCAGAGGTCTCCAAACTGATTAAATAGTTCAAGAGATTTTGTGTTTGGTTCATTTTGACATCATAGGTAATTCCACATTTGTGGTTGGTCCTAATTATGTTTCAACCCACCCGTTGTCCACTGGCTTGGCAAGCTCCCCAGAGGGCTGGATCAGACAAGGTGATAGAAAGTGGGGTGCAGGGAAATGGAGGTGATATAGAAGCTAGAGGTCATCAACTCTGAGCCCATGTTATTCAACGAGAAAAGAACTAACCATCCCTCCACTGTGTAGATTATGTCTGGTATGCTTCCAGAATGGGAATGTATTCGAGTTGCTTTAAACCAGTGGTCCTCACTCAGGGCTGTGTAGAATAACTAGTTGAGCTTTGAAAAAGATAAACAAACCTTGATTCCCGAAACTTACTCCAGATCATCTGATGTCATTGGTCTTAGGTGGGGCACAGGTGCCAGGGTTTTTTTAAAACTCCAGTAAACAGCCAGAGTTGCGTGTATTGTTTCAAACCCTATGAAGAGAGGTGGGCCAATGCGGCCCAAGCCCTAGCCAACTTGCCCTCAGCACTTTTCCAGTTCATTGTAGAGGTCATCATCCTGTTCTGATCAGGATCTCTGGATTTCCTTCAAGTCTGAGAACCCCAGGGCAGGGGCAAAGAGAGTCAACAGTGCACAGTAAGGAGTGGAGAACAGGTTTGGGCAGTACCTCAGTCATCGGCCTAAGGCTTCAGAAGGAGAAAGTGGACTCCATGATAGTCAAGGTTGAGTCTACAGGATCTATCAACCTGTTGACAGTATACAAGGGGTCTTCAAAATGTCCATGGAAAATGCGTACCGTGGAAAGACTATGCATAGATTTCACTTTGTTTTGTTTTAGAGACTTTTGCTATAGGGTGTGTGCACTCACCAGAGACACAGAGAGAGAAAGTGAGAAATCACCCCCAGGGGGTGTAGCCATGCTGCAATCCCTTCTTTTCTATTCTCTCAGGATTTGGGGCATGTATGCACATGCTCCCAGTGTGTTTCAAGCCACCAGGTCTAGGACTCAAACCATGGTTGGCCATGTGGGAGTCCAGTGCCAACCACTATGCCACTTGCTGGTCTCCTTGGTTTTTTTTTTTTTTTTTTTTTGGACCAAAATAAATGCACTCTGATTCTATTTTTCCATGAACTCTTTGAAATCCTCTTGTATCAATTAAAGACCTACACTGTACCAGGAGCTGGGCCCTGAACCCCTATAGTGGGCAGGCATGTCATGGATCCTTACTAATTCACCATCAGGTGCAAGGAGCTTGTAAATGCAGCTCCCTGCAGCACCCATATGGCCGCAGGTCTGCCTTCCTCACCCAGAGAACACGCAGACCACAGCCAAAGCTTGCTGTTAACTAAAACTAAGCCGATCCAAACCACACTCATGTGATTCTTCAGTCAGGTCCAAGTGATGTTAAGGATATCAGCAAATGGTTCAGAATGCTCTAGCTTCAAAGCTCAAATGCCAAGGGGTGATTTCCTGAGCCAGCCAGGTGGTGTGGTGGTAAGGTGGCTGGATCCCATATGGCTGACTGTGTGGTTCAAGTCCCGGACTTGGCAGCTTGAAAAATACGCCATGAGTATGTGGGTGGGTACATGCCTAAAATCACAAGAGGAGAAGGGAGGAGAAAGGATTGCAGTGTGGTCATCCCCCTTGGGGGTGATTTTTCATGTTTCTTCTCTCTTTCGGTCTGATTACCACACACACCCTATAGCAAAAGTTAAAAAAAAAAAGAAAGAAAGAAAGAAAAGGGGTGTTTCCTTTAGACCTGCTGGCCTGCAGACTCCGCCAGCTCTTCTCAGAGCAAGGACCAGAAGGTGGTCGTGGAGCTGGTACTCCTGCATGGGGAGGTGTGGGTGTCAGGCTGCATATGCAGCTAGAAATGCTGAGGTTTGGGGCCAGCAGGTGGCATAGCAGTTATGTTGCTGGACTCCCACATGGCTGATCGTGGTTCAAGTCCTGGACCCAGTGGCTTGAAACTCATGCTGGCACATGTGTGTGTGTGAGCCCAAGATCCTAGGAGGAGAATGGAGAAGGGATTGTGGTGTGATCATCCCTCCTGAGGGATGATTTCTCACTTTCCCTCTCACTGTCTCTGTCCCTGTCTCTCTCTTGCTCTCTGATGAGTGCATGTATCCTAAGGCAAAAACCTCTACAAAAAAAAAAACAAAAGAAGAAGAAAGAAATGTGAGTTTTCTGTGAGCTCTGAACTCTGCAGCTCTGAAACTTTTGCTCTGAGGCTCAACACAGCACGGGGTAAGGTTTCCTTGAACTTTTGAAATAGAAGGCAGGGAAGTTTCGTCTTGGTGACTGGAAGACCCATTGGTTTCAAAGGTGTCACATTTGGAACCAGATCCTTGTTTCTAGGCTTGCGTTTTCTTTGCTCGTGTCAAAATGTGGCATTTGCTTCTAAGAAAAAAAGCACAAAGAGGCTCATGAAAGCAGCCTCAGCGGGCTTCTTGGACCTCAGATTTGCTTCTTCAAAACGTGGTCTGATGGGAACCAGCAGTTAGCGTAATGGCTATGTCGCTGGACTCCCACGTAGTCGACCGCGGTTCGTGTCTCGGACCCAGTGGCTTAAAAAACTCACGCCAGGTGCGTGTGCGTGCCCAAGATCCCGAGAGGAGAATGGAGGAGAAGGGATTGCGGCGTGACCATCCCCCCTGGGGGGTGATTTCTCGCTTTCTGTCTCTATGTCTCTCTCTCTCTGACTGTCTGGCGAGCGCACGCACCCTACAGTGAAAATCTCTCCAAAAAAAAAAAAAAAAAAAACGTGGTCTGATGAGTTCAGAGTAAATGAATCAGAAGCATGTGGCATCAATTTACCTTAAAATACACTCAGGCCTAAAAATTAAGGGGAAAACGGCCTGGGGCAAAGTATGTACTGTCAGGCCAAACCCAAAACATTTGGGAAATGGTTCTAGAGACTCCCAGAACCAGAAAAGCTGTTTGCTTCACCCATCCCTTGGGAATGGTCAGACTTTTTATTTATTTATTTATTTTTTTCATGAGGCTAGAGGTAAGCCAGTTCTCTGAATCCCAGCCTGCGCTCAGTCGTGGAGTCTGGTGGGGCTGGTTGTTTCTTGGACCTGAGATATTCCTGGGCTCCTCGCCAGCCTTGTCCGTGCAGGGGTTGGGCCTTGTCAGGTGAACCCTGCTCTGCCTGCTCCATAGGTCCCAAAGGACAAAGGGTGTTTTGCCAGAAACACTCGGGTAAGACCCAGAACACCTGCAGAAGCCCTGATGTTGCCACCTAATCTGAGCGCCATGTGGATGAAAACTTCCATTGAGTTGCTTCTAATTCTAAGGTCTGTGATTCCTTGAAATGTGCTTTGGGGATGACAGCCAGCATTTCCATTAAACTGCAGTTTTAGAGTTTCACAGTGGTTTGCCAATCATAACACTTTCTAATTGGCACCAAATCTACCTACCTGTGGTCTCTCAGGCTGGGGTAACATGTAGAACTTTTCTCAGGTAACAGTCTTGGCCCGTGTGGTGGTATTTGCCCAGATGGTGAAACCATTTAAAGTAGGTTTGAAAACTTCATTTTTAGTGGCTTGAATATAATTTTGTGGCCTGGATGTTTGCTCTAATGTAAACTTAAGATTTACTAAATTGAACATTCTGAGCCAAGAGAGTCGCCAGAGAGAAATGACATGACAAAGGATCAACTATTTTTCACTCCCTTCTTGCCATATGAAATCCTGTTTGTAAAAGGTCTTTGTCTCGGACCAGCAGGTAGCGTGGTAGTGGTTAAGGCACGAGAATGCATATGGCTAACTCTGCAGTTGGAGTCCTGGACCCAACGGCTTGAAAAACATGCCAGGTGTGTGTGTGTGTATGTGCCCAAAATCTCTAGGGAAGCCTGGAGGAGAAAGGATTGTGGCATGGCCATCCTCAGTGGGGTGTGATTTCTCACTTTCCCTTTCTCTCTCTCTCCTATGAGCACACACATCCCCAATGACAAAAATGTATTTAAAAAAAAGTCTCTTTCATAAGAGGATAACACTTTTGGTTGAGCATCCATTTTGGTTGAACCAGTTGCTTCAGAGATGAACAAAATAGTCCACCGATAACACTAGTATCCTGGGGCTTATGCAGCATCTGAGACAGAACTGGAGTGCAATGTGATAGGTGCATCTGCGGTAGAAACAAAATTATTTTAGTTAGATTTATTCTTTTGTTTGTTTGTTTTTGAGAGGTTTTCGCTATAGGGTGTGTGCGCTCACCAGAAGGAGAGAGACAGAGTGATAGAAAGTGAGAAATCACCCCCCAGGGGGGATCGTCACGCCGCAATCCCTTCTCCTCCATTCTCCTCTCGGGATCTTGGGCACGCACGCACACATGCCCGGCGTGAGTTTAAGCGACCAGGTCCAGGACTCAAACTGTGGTCGACTCCATGGGAGTTCAGCGACATGGCCATTACGCTAACTGCTGGTCCCAGATTTATTATTTTTTAAGACATATCTATTTCATATAACACAAATTCTTATGAACATTTATAGACACATTCGAAAGTTAGAGTAAGATGCTTCTGCTCAGAAGGATTAAATACAGTTAGAGAAAACATAAAATAAATGTGAGGTAAAATTTGTCTCTGGTACAATTTGTATAAATGCAATATTTTCTTTTTTAGGAAAAAAAAGTGAACATTTAGTAAAGCTGTCCATTATTTCGGAATTGGCCAAAAATTCTCAACTACAAACAAATACATGGTGTTCTTTGTGTTGATATTTTCCTTCTCCAATCACTAGTCCTTTTACTTAACAGATGGCCAATACCATCCTTAGATGCCCCGAGCATAACTAGAAGACGTAGGGTTTTTGTTTTTATTTAAGTAACCGAGGCTCTGGGGAAAAGAAGGGCATAGCGCAAGACTTAGTAGCTTTTGTTAAGTTTGAATCTTTGACTTGTTAATGGTTCTCATAACAAATCTTAGCCAGTGACCTTCAGAAAAAGAAATAAGGGGTCAACGCAGGAAAGACGTGCTAAATGGCCATTGTTGTCTTCTTTCAGAGGGGCATTGTATTAGACCACTGGAAAAGTCAGGATGTATTTTTCTATGTAAAAGTGCGTCATAACTTTCCCGATGACCCAATGTATTGACAGGTAGTGACTAATGGCACTTCTTCTAGGAATTGGGAATATTCTTGAACAATAATATAAACATGAAGGTAGAGCTAAATTGTGCGTAGGTTCAAACACCAAGTTCATTGTGATAACCGTTTATTAAAGTTTGATAAATTATTAATATTTATTTAGAACCAGTCATTAGCTTGATTTCATTTCCAAGTACTTTCCAGGGGCCAGCAGGTGGTATGGTGGTTAAGGCATTGGACTCCCACATGGCTGACCATGGTTCAAGTCCTGGTCCTGGTGGCTTGCTTTCTCACTTTCCCTCTCTCTCTCTCACACGTGCCCTATAGTAAAGTTAAAAAATAATGACAACAATAAATAAAATTAAATAAGTAATTCTTTAAAAAAATAAAAGTAGTTTCTGTTCAGGGAGGATTGCTTTGGTTTTAGCTTAGTTCTTTTTCTAATTCTTATATCCCGACCTCCTCAGAGTGAATTCGATGTTGCAGAACTGACTTGTAGCATGAGATAGTTCCCAGGTGCTTTGAATTCTTCCCAGTTTTAACACACAAACCATTCACAACTTATCCCTGAAGGGGAGTGTGGATTGTTGTTATTATACTTGTGTATATTCTCCATTCCCTGCTTTTAAAACTCTTATCCCAAAATAATCCATCCTTGAAGTCAAGATATGGTATTTGAAAATACCTTAGCTCTTTAGTGACCCTGCATTCTAATGTGTTTATCTTGTTTTGTTTTGTTCTAGTCCCACATTAAAACAAACAAACAAACAAAACAAAAAACAAAACTATGGAGATTTCTGCCCCAAGGCTGGCATTTCCACGTAATGTCTTGCCAGTCTTTCTAAGAAGCAGCCCTATGGGTTAATATCACAGCTATATTTTTATTGTACAAAGGCTCTATTGAAATCATGATCTTCTTTCTGTAAAGCCACAGTTAGTCAAGGAGCTATTTGCAGCTCAGACTTTGTGCATATTTGGGAGCTTTACCATTCATGTTTAGATTTGCAATCCACTTTGAATTTATTTTTGGGTATGGTTGAGATATGAGTCAAAATTAATTTTTCAGCATACCTATCAGTTTACCTAGACCATTTGTGGAATAAACCATTTTCCTTCACTGTACTCAAGCGTTGTGTTTGCCATTAATCAGGAGACTGTTATGTGTGAGTCTATCTCTCCCAAAATCTCTAGGGAAGCCTGGAGGAGAAAGGATTGTGGCATGGCCATCCTCAGTGGGGTGTGATTTCTCACTTTCCCTTTCTCTCTCTCTCCTATGAGCACACACATCCCCAATGACAAAAATGTATTTAAAAAAAAGTCTCTTTCATAAGAGGATAACACTTTTGGTTGAGCATCCATTTTGGTTGAACCAGTTGCTTCAGAGATGAACAAAATAGTCCACCGATAACACTAGTATCCTGGGGCTTATGCAGCATCTGAGACAGAACTGGAGTGCAATGTGATAGGTGCATCTGCGGTAGAAACAAAATTATTTTAGTTAGATTTATTCTTTTGTTTGTTTGTTTTTGAGAGGTTTTCGCTATAGGGTGTGTGCGCTCACCAGAAGGAGAGAGACAGAGTGATAGAAAGTGAGAAATCAACCCCCAGGGGGGATCGTCAAGCCGCAATCCCTTCTCCTCCATTCTCCTCTCGGGATCTTGGGCACGCACGCACACATGCCCGGCGTGAGTTTAAGCGACCAGGTCCAGGACTCAAACTGTGGTCGACTCCATGGGAGTTCAGCGACATGGCCATTACGCTAACTGCTGGTCCCAGATTTATTATTTTTTAAGACATATCTATTTCATATAACACAAATTCTTATGAACATTTATAGACACATTCGAAAGTTAGAGTAAGATGCTTCTGCTCAGAAGGATTAAATACAGTTAGAGAAAACATAAAATAAATGTGAGGTAAAATTTGTCTCTGGTACAATTTGTATAAATGCAATATTTTCTTTTTTAGGAAAAAAAAGTGAACATTTAGTAAAGCTGTCCATTATTTCGGAATTGGCCAAAAATTCTCAACTACAAACAAATACATGGTGTTCTTTGTGTTGATATTTTCCTTCTCCAATCACTAGTCCTTTTACTTAACAGATGGCCAATACCATCCTTAGATGCCCCGAGCATAACTAGAAGACGTAGGGTTTTTGTTTTTATTTAAGTAACCGAGGCTCTGGGGAAAAGAAGGGCATAGCGCAAGACTTAGTAGCTTTTGTTAAGTTTGAATCTTTGACTTGTTAATGGTTCTCATAACAAATCTTAGCCAGTGACCTTCAGAAAAAGAAATAAGGGGTCAACGCAGGAAAGACGTGCTAAATGGCCATTGTTGTCTTCTTTCAGAGGGGCATTGTATTAGACCACTGGAAAAGTCAGGATGTATTTTTCTATGTAAAAGTGCGTCATAACTTTCCCGATGACCCAATGTATTGACAGGTAGTGACTAATGGCACTTCTTCTAGGAATTGGGAATATTCTTGAACAATAATATAAACATGAAGGTAGAGCTAAATTGTGCGTAGGTTCAAACACCAAGTTCATTGTGATAACCGTTTATTAAAGTTTGATAAATTATTAATATTTATTTAGAACCAGTCATTAGCTTGATTTCATTTCCAAGTACTTTCCAGGGGCCAGCAGGTGGTATGGTGGTTAAGGCATTGGACTCCCACATGGCTGACCATGGTTCAAGTCCTGGTCCTGGTGGCTTGCTTTCTCACTTTCCCTCTCTCTCTCTCACACGTGCCCTATAGTAAAGTTAAAAAATAATGACAACAATAAATAAAATTAAATAAGTAATTCTTTAAAAAAATAAAAGTAGTTTCTGTTCAGGGAGGATTGCTTTGGTTTTAGCTTAGTTCTTTTTCTAATTCTTATATCCCGACCTCCTCAGAGTGAATTCGATGTTGCAGAACTGACTTGTAGCATGAGATAGTTCCCAGGTGCTTTGAATTCTTCCCAGTTTTAACACACAAACCATTCACAACTTATCCCTGAAGGGGAGTGTGGATTGTTGTTATTATACTTGTGTATATTCTCCATTCCCTGCTTTTAAAACTCTTATCCCAAAATAATCCATCCTTGAAGTCAAGATATGGTATTTGAAAATACCTTAGCTCTTTAGTGACCCTGCATTCTAATGTGTTTATCTTGTTTTGTTTTGTTCTAGTCCCACATTAAAACAAACAAACAAACAAAACAAAAAACAAAACTATGGAGATTTCTGCCCCAAGGCTGGCATTTCCACGTAATGTCTTGCCAGTCTTTCTAAGAAGCAGCCCTATGGGTTAATATCACAGCTATATTTTTATTGTACAAAGGCTCTATTGAAATCATGATCTTCTTTCTGTAAAGCCACAGTTAGTCAAGGAGCTATTTGCAGCTCAGACTTTGTGCATATTTGGGGAGAGCTAAACCTGCGTGCTTCCTGCCTTCCTTCCTGTTGGACTTTGGAATACATTCTCTTTTTAGGGCCTTCAGTACCATTTAAAATGAGCCCGTAGCATCATTTTTCATCATAAAAGCCAGGACTTTTCTTAAGTAGGTGATGAAGTGCTCCCAGGAGTACTGCAAGAATTTGGGGACAATAAAACACACCAAAAAAGAGAAGGTTGTCTCATTTGTAGCAACTGCAGGGATGGGAAGGCTCCATGGAGGAGAGGAAGCAGCTCCTTCCAGCTAATCCCAAGCAGAGCCTTGCTTGTCACCCTCAGTTCTCTGGGACTGCATGCTTCCATCTTGGGACATGGCCACGGGGTTGCCCTGTTGTTCATTTTCCATAGAATGCCCTCAGCCCAATGCTACTCCTTCATCAGTTCTTCCACACCCTGCTGACGGCTGAGGTGACAAAGAGGATGGAGACAGGATTGATTCTCTTCCTCTCAAGGTTAAACTCAAAATCCTTCGCTTTAATTCTGAGCAAGAGCAAGGAGAATTCTTTGCTCCTTCCTCTTCCTTTCTCATGTCTTCCATTTCTTCTCCTTCTCTTCTTTCCTTCTCTGCACTGCCCTGATCCCTCCTCGCCCCCACTGATAAAGGTGGATGAAGGTGGTCAGTCATGCATCTGCACAACGAGGAGATAGCTGGGCCCAGGTTTTTACTCTCCTCTCTCTAACTCTTTTCTTCTCTCCCAAGCACACAGAACCAACCTTCAGAGCATCCCTTCCTGAGCAAAACCATGGCTTCATTTTTCTTATCCTTCTCCTGTCACTTCTGCCCAAAAAGAGAACGTATCTCTACCCAGATATCTGAACACGGGGCTTCCTTGTGGCTATTCTGCAGGACATTCATTCTTGTGGGTTCTTTCTGATATCGTCTCTCCATTCCAAGATTGACTTCCTTCATTCCAACACCCCTTGTCCAGGGGTCAGGCTACCCCTACTCATTCCCAGAAATGCACTTGTTATCTTTTCAGCCCTTACTTTGTCCCATATCCATCATGATGTCTAGTGCTTTGACATGGTACCTATATTTTACATGAAATCTGGAGTCCAGTGCACTGCTCCAAAGGCCAGGGTCTCTTTGCCAATACCTTCACTTTCATATCCAACATAGTCTAGCACTCTTCAAGATTCGCAGATGGTAGATTATTCACCCAAACTATTTCCAAATAGTGCAAAGAGTAGATTCGTGGACAGTAGCCTTTATTCAGGTCAACCTATATTTCTGCAACCTTCACCGATACATCACTTTTCCACAGTGGAGTTGACATTGGCTATGACTTAAAGGATGACCAGGAGGGTACTGGTACTAAGACCAACGTGATTAGAACAGAGGATACAGGGCTGTGAGCATAGCAGGAAGTGATGAAAGTTGAGACCACAGTACTTATAGCCCTCCTCACCTGAGCTTGGACTTTATCGTGGAAGTGGAATTTCACAGAAGATTAGTCTCTAAAGATGTTAATCAGTGCTCCAACTGCAGAGAGTTTGCTTGTTTAATATTTGGGGAATCTGGGACCAGCAGATGGCATAATGGTTTCATTGCTGGACTCCCATGTAGTTGACCGCGGTTCAACTCCCAGACCAGAGGTTTGAAACTCATGCTGGGCACATGTGCATGCATACCAAAAATCCTAAGAGGAGAATGGAGGAGAAGGGATTGCAGCATGGTCATTTCCTCCCCCAGGGAATGACTTCTTGCTTTCTGTCTCTCTGTCTTTTTCGTGTGGAGGTTAAGGTAGCTGGATCCTACCTGGTCAACAACTGCACAGTTCCAATCTCAGACCTAGCTTCTTAAAATTATTGCCAGGCATGTATGTGTGTCTGCCCAAAATCCCAAGAGGAGGATGGAGGAGAATGGACTATAGCGTGGCCATCCCCCTGGGGGTGATTTCTCTCACACACATACCCATCTTTCTCTGGTGAGTGCATCCTACCTTAAGCAAAAATTAAAAATAAGAAAATTAATTTTGGAAACATACAGGCTCTGAGAAGTCCTACAATGAAGAAAACTGTTTAATTTTGTATAAAGTTTCATCATGGGGGTAGCAGATAGTGTGGTGGTTAAGTACTGGACTCCAGCATAGCTGAACATGGTTTGCGTTCCAGACCTGGCAGCTTGCTTTCTCACTTTCCCTCTCTCTTTTTCTGTCTCTCTCTAGTTAGTGCATGTGCCTTATAACAAAATTTAAAATAATAATAATAAATAAAATAATTATTATAAAAAATGCTTCATCAACGTCTTTTTTGCAAGGGAACTATCCCTTCTCACCTCCCCAGTACCCCTGTAATAACCATTAACACCTTGAGGAATGAGGGAGTTGCTTCTGTTAGTCATAGGATGCTGTTAGGATTTTTATTTTATTTTGGAAACAGCTTACAGAGGTGAGGGAGATGGGAGTTAAAAGATTATTCTAGTCTTTCACACAAGAGATAATTATCTCTAAATAGCCTTTCCTAAAGAGTAGGTTGACTAGAACCTTGCTTAAAATTCTTTCTTGACATTGGTTAAACTACTAACAAGATGGATAAAGCCTTCCATGATCTGGTTCCTGACTGCATCTCCAACTCCAGCCCCTACCAGTTTCCCCTCCTTTGGAACAAATTCACAAACAAGCAAATGAAACCTCCCAAACTGGAATGGTTTCTAGGCTCCACCCAGACTGGGTCCTCTGAGTGGCTGGAGCTTCTCTTCTCTTGTCCACTTAGCAAATACCTCTTCATCTTCCACACGCCCCTCGAGGTCAGCTCCTCCAGGAGATTTTTAGACCCATCTGTAACCCCCTCCATCTATGCTGCCCAGCCTGCTTCCCTCCCCCTGGGCAGAGTCAATCAGTCCTATTGATTGCCAGTCCTTTGGTGCTATGGTTACCCCCTGGGGTTCTAAACCATAAGCTCCTTCTTTGTTGTTCATCACTATAGACTCACAGGCTAGCACATAGTAGGACGTTAGTGGCATTGAAGTGACTGTGAGGATGGGATTTTACAGGAGAAAGTGAAGGTGAAAATTTAATGGAAAAGTAATAGGTGACTCCATAGGTCAGTGGTGATTTTTTTTGGGGGGGGGAGCAGAGGTTTGGAGAGTGAAGAGTCACCCTGAGATAAGCCAAAGACCATAGAAGGAGAGGTTTTAAGAGAGGGGAGATTGATTTCACTTAAACTTGCTTCTTTTGTTTTTAATTTTCTATTTTTTATGAGGATAAAATTTACAGACTGTGGAATGCATATACCTTTTTTTTTTTTGGTAGAGGTTTTTGTTATAGGGTGTATGCGCTTGCCAGAAAGACAGAGAGATAGAGAGACAGAAATAACCCCTGAGGGAGGATGGCCATGCTGCAATCCCTTCTCCTCTATTCTCCTCTCAGGATCTTGGGCATGCAGGCACATGCACCCAGTGTGAGTTTTAAGCCACTGGGTCTGGGACACGAACCACGGTAGACTACATGGGCATCCAGCAACATAGCCATTACGCCAACTGCTGGTCCCTGAAATGCATGTATATTAACAACATAATTGGACAAATAAAAATTTGTTTCTTTCCTCCATGTATGGCATTTTTTTTTCTGGCCTATTCATTTCAATTTTACTAGTGAGAGATTTTTATCCATTTTCTCCTTTATTTATTTATTTGGAGAGGTTTTTGCTATAGGGCGCGTACACTCACCAGAAAGAGAGAGACAGAGAGACAGAAAGACAGAAAGCCAGAAATCACCTGAAATTAGGGTGACTTTGAAGGATCTTCAAAAAGTTCCTAGGAAATGTATATTACGAAAAAACTATCCATAGATTTCAAATTGTGTGTGTGTGTGCCAAAATAAATTTGTACTTATATTTCACTTTTATTTCTTCTTTTTTTAGAGAGAGAGATTTTTGCAATAGAGTGCATGCGGTCGCCAAAGACAGAAAGTGAGAAATCAACCCTCCCCCTCCCGGGGGGGGGGTGGTTGGCCATGCCGCAATCCCTTCTCCTCCAGTCTCCTCTTGGGGTTTTAGGCGCACATGCACATGCACCCAGCATGAGTTTGAAGCTGCTGGGTCCAAGACTCGAATTGTGGTTGGCCATGTGGGAGTCCAGCGACGTAACCACTACACCATCTGCTGGTCCCTTAATTTCACTTTTCTAGAAACTCTTCTAAATCCCCTCCTTAATGATACATGCAGGTAGAGGTCTTCTACAGGTGGTCAGCAGTATGTGTTGACAAAGAGTTTGGTGCCAGAGACTGAGCTCTGAGGAATCCTTATGAGAAGTGGCGTTGGTGCCAATGAGTGGCCCTCACTGGAGATGTGAAGCCTGAGGGCCAGTCATTATGGATGCTTGGCTATCTGGAGCCTTCTCACTGACCACTAACGTGTTTTCTTCTTCCTTTAGCTGTTGTCTGCTCTTGCTTTGTCTGGGTTGGACTTCCTTTCTATGGTTTGATTTGATGTAGGAAATATGCAGGATGACTGGTCCCATGGCCTAGTGGTTAAGCATGCCAGATGTGTGTGCATGTGTGCCCCACATCCCAACAGGATGGAAAAATGGAGGATAAGGGATTGTAGCATGACCACACCCCACTGAGGGGAATGCTTTCTCCCTCTCCCTTTCTGTCTGTTTCTCTTTGGTGAGTATACATGCTCTCTGGCAAATGAAAAAAACAAAAACAACAGCAAAGAAAGAAAGTATACTGAGGAGCAGAAGGGACACAGAGCAGGACAGTCACAGTTGTCTGGGAACATGTGTTGAGGACCCATTCTTTGATCTACAGGACCAAACAGAGTGATGGAGGCAGTGCTTCCTCATCTGCTCACAGCAAGTCAGTTCATTGCTTCCTGAGTGAGTGACAGGACTCCTATCCCTAGTGTTTATGGTCACCACAAACCACACATGAGGAAAGAATCCTAAAACAAACAAAAGTGACTCATAGCCTTATACGAAAAACCGAAAATTGCATTAACCGTGCTATCTCTTAGCTTCCTGAAATAGTAGAGTCATTTGCTAATTAACCTATTAGACAAATAAACTTTCTTCACTGAAGGTCAACATTCATTATCCCCAAAGTACACTACATCTAATTAAATGTACAGGAAGCAATTTCCTGCACAGAGGAGTTCTGGTGATGTGGTGGGAAGATCCCTAGTCTGGAAGTCTAGATCATTTTGGTTCTTTCCTCAGTTCTCACTGCTGGGTGACCTAGGGATAGTGATTTGGCTTCTCCAAGCCTCAGACCCTTGGTTTGTTAGCTTGCAGAAATGTGCATCCTAAATTATGTTTCCATTCGACCCCTTAACAAATTTTTTTAAATAACTTGGCACTAACTTGGTTAAAAATCCCAGCTGCCGGGCCCAGCAGGTGGCATGGCATGGTGGTTAAGGCTCTGGACACTCTGACATGGCCAACCACAGTTTGAGTCCTGGAGCTGGTGGCTTGCTTTCTCACTCCCCCCCCCCCCCCCCCCCCTCTACCCCCTTCTCCCTGTAACATTTTTACAGGGTTTGAGTCCTGAATCTGGTGGTTTGCTTTCTCACTTCCTCTGTATCTCTCTCTCTGGTCAAAATTTTAAAAAAAAGTCCCTGTTGCCACAATTCTTTCCTCTGGTCTCTGGCTAGAGAGTCGTCACTTTTCATTTAAAAACATACCTGTGTTCTGTTGGAAAAATGAGCTGTGTGCCACTCAAGTGCTTTGTCAGAGTTGTATTCTGGCTCAGATGACTGGCATAGTAGTGCCAATCTGGTGGGGTGAAAGGAACACCAGGATGGAGCTGAATAGGCCTGGATTTCAGTCTGCCACTTACTGGTTTGTGACCTGGAATAAGTCACTCCGGTCCCTTCTGCCTCACTTTCCTCATCTGTTAAGTGGGGATAATAATATTCACCTCCGCGAGGTGTTTGAAAATGGCAGGTGGGGGTGG
The DNA here is from genome assembly GCF_000334495.1 of Tupaia belangeri chinensis. Taxonomy (NCBI): domain Eukaryota; kingdom Metazoa; phylum Chordata; class Mammalia; order Scandentia; family Tupaiidae; genus Tupaia; species Tupaia belangeri. The sequence continues at coordinate 352,987 of NW_006159978.1, read as the reverse complement.
AATTGCTCGGTGGTTTTCTTTCCCATTCTTAGCAAGCAGCAACTGCCCTTTGCCTTTTTTTTTTTTTCATCTGGAACATTCCAAATACCCAAGCTGCTCACTCAAGCCATGACTCAGTTTATAAACAGTGCCTGAAACATGGAGAACAAAAATGCCCCCAAGTCCCTTGTTATGCACCCTCTGCATTGCATGTTCATTTCATGGAGACCTGAAATCATGCTCATTTCATCTCCACTTCCTACAAACTGGGAATGTGTCTAGCAACACTTTCACTTTGGAAATACACCGTGGGTGTATGAGGGAGGTACTTTAAATTACATTTTATAGATAATGCCTCCAAAGAGTATAGGATTGTGGGCAATGGTGGCTGAAAGAATCTAGAAACCCTGCCATGAGGGCCACCTGCTTGTTTACACTGACTGAGGCTGAGTGGGGGAATCGAGCAGCTCTCGATGACAGGGTGTGGGTGGCAGGTTGTAGGCAGGTCTCCTGGTTTAGCTCTTGGTAGCTCTTTCCCCTCAATCCCAAGATCTTTCTGATCCTAAGCTACTGTATCTGCTTGGATCTCAAGTGATCTAAATCCACAGGGCTCTCCTTGCCCTTTTGTGTTGAAGGTCCTTCACGGATGAAGTCACTCTGTGACCTTTCATGAGAATTCAGCAAGGTAAACTCTGGGCCTACGAGGCACAGCAGAAAGCACAGGGGCGCAGAAGCACATGGCAATCCAAGTTAGCGTTTAGACAGAACGTGTGTCACTGCCAGGTTAGACACCAGCGGCCTTGGTGGGAAAGGGACTGCTGGCTCTTCAGTCTAAAGAACGGTGAGGCAGGGACCAGACTGGGAAACGGTGGGGAAGTGTGATTCTCTGCGAGGCAATCCCAAATGGGAAGCCCCCTCCCTGCCAGAGTGCACTGGGTACACACTTACCTGATGGAGGGCTGCCTGAGGGTGGGGTGGGCCATGGCACCAAGGCCACATTGGGAGTGCTGTTTCTCTCTCTGTCTCTCTTGCTCATGGAAGAAAGAAGAAGGATTTTTTTTTTTTTAGACTGTGTGGGGCCAGCAGGTGTCATGGGGATTAGGTACTGGATTCCCATAGGGCTGACCATGGTTCAAATCCTGAATCTGGCAGCTTAAAAATCATGCCAGGCATGTGTATGTGCATGCCCCAAATCTCAAGAGGAAAATGGAGAAGGTTCTGTGGTGTGGCCATCCCCTTGGCGGGGGGCAGGGGAGTGATTTCTCACTTTCCCTCTCTGTCTCTCTTGCCAAGTGTATACACCCTATGGTTAAAACCTAAATATATAAAATTAAAAAAAAAGGAAAGAAAGAAAGAAAGAAAAAAGAACTGTGATATAGAGAGGGTAACACTCTGGGTTTTGAAGTTAATTAAGGTCATGAGCAAATAGCCAGAGTATGGACAAGTCTGGGGGACAGGGGAGGTGAGTGTTGATGACCCATATGAGGTCTGCCATGTACACATTTCTCCCTCACTCTCTCTCCCTTCCCTTCTTCCCCAAACTTACCTTAAGCACTTATTTCCTGCTAGGTCCTGTGCTAGCTCCTTAACCCTGACCCCAGAGACCTTGTGCTTTCCTTCCTCAGTCTCCCTTCAAAAACTCATCTCCCCACTTATTGTCTTTCCTTCTTTATCTCTCCACCCCGATCCCCACCATGTGTCTTTCTTTGTAATCTAGAAGTCAGCTGCAGTCTCCTTGCCTATGAGATCTATATACTATTGCCTCAAATTCCCCATTCCATGCCCTGTGGAATTCCAAAGCGCTTCTACATTTCTAAAAACTCCCTTGTAGGAAAAGGGAATGTTTATTTTTATGGTCATCTCTAACTCCAAACTCTGAATTTCTCTTGAATTTGTTTGATTTCTAGTCCATTTGCCTCCACCCCTGCCCCTACTGCCAATAACCCCCTCGCCAATTGACCCTAATGTGAAACTCTACCTCCTGCTGGATTCTCACAAAAACAAAATGGAACAGCATTCTAATGAGTTCATTGTGTCCTCCAAAAATTGATGTCCACCTGGAACATCAGAATGTGACTTTATTTGGGAATAGGGGCTTTGTACATATAATTAGTCAGGTTGAGATGAGGTCATACTAGAACAAAGTGAGCCCTAAGATTACTGAAACTCTTAAAAAAAGAGCAGAGAACACACAAAGATACACAGCGAGGAACAGGCCATGTGAAGATGGAGGCAGAGTTGGAGTAATATAGCTACAAGTCAATGAACACAAAGGATTTCCAGGAATCATCAGAAACTAGAAAGAGGCAAGGAAGAGTCTTACCTAGGAATGCTAAGGGAACCATGGTCCTGCCAACACCTTGATTTGGGTCTTGTAGCCTCCAAAACTGTGGGAGAATACATTTCTATTGTTCTAAGCCACTCAGTTTGCAATACATTGTTATGGCAGCCTAGGAAATGAATACGCATACTCAAGGGTGGGTAGTCAACTTTACTGAGGACTTAAGAGTGGAGATAGAAAGGAAATCTACATTTCAATTCTCCATCCCTGCTGTTTCACTGGCTCCTTTTTCTACCATACATCCTTCCTCTTCCCTGCTCAACTTGCATCTTCATCTCTTTGTCCTATGGAGTCCCCAAACTCCAAATTTATCATACTCTATTATACAGAATTCCTACTCCCAAAATCAGCTCCCAGCTCAGCATCCAGGTCAACCCCACCTCAACCCTGATGCTCAGCTGCACAAAAACACTTTGCACAGAGAAGCATCCCCTTTCAGGAAGTAGATATGCATTTAGAAAGCTCTTTCTTGGGCCAACTGGTGGCATGGTGGTTAAGGCAGCTGGTTCCCCTATGGCCAACTGTGTGGTTTAAGCCCTGGACCCTGTGACTTGAAAACCACATAGGTTCTTGTGTGTTCCCAAAATCCCAAAAGGAGAAATGGAGACAAAGGGATTATGGCATGGCCATCCTCCATAGAGAGTGCTTTCTCACCCTCTGCTGCCCTGTCTCTCTCCAGTGAGAACACATGCCCTCTAGCAAATTAAATAATAATAATAATAATAATAATAATAATAATAATAAAAACTCTTCCTGTCTCCCTTTTGGGAGGACATATTACTTCTCTACTTCCTGTCCATCAGCCTACCAGATGCAATGGGGTAGGCTGTACAACTTTTACCCTTGCTCTACCCCTTAGAATGTTTAGGTTGGGATTGTGGAAGTTGAGAGGGATCTGTCCATCTGTCAGTCTAAACTGATTGCACAGTTTCCTAGGTCTAGATTCTGTCCTGAGCACATCAGGAGATACTCAAGGAATACAAGAGGTTGTCCTACCCTTGAAGAACACTCCAGAAGACCACTCTTACCTAGCTTTTTTTTTTTCTTGTTTTATTTATTTATATATTTTTAGAGGTTTTTGCTATAGGGCACTTGCGCTTGACAGAAAGTGAGAAATCACCCCCCTGGGGGGATGGCCACACTGCAATCCCTTCTTCTCCATTCTCCCCTCAGGATCTTGGGCACACACGCACACACACCCGGCATGAGTTTAAGCCACCAGGTCCAGAACTCGAACCACAGTTGACTACATGGGAGTCCAGCAACATAGCCATTATGGCAACTGCTGGTCCCATCTTTTTCTTGTTTATTTTTTTTAATACAAAAAAATTACATATTTTTTCAACAGAGAACTTTACATTCTTTTGTCTGTTAAATGTTTCTTCCCTTTACTCCTCCCACCCACCCTCTACTTCCCACTCTCCTCCTGTCACATCTTTAGATATTTCCATTTCTGCCACAGAGTGTAGTCCTTTGGTGCATACTGAGCAGGGATATACAGTGTATAGCTTTCAAAGTACGGCTAGCTCATCTAACTTTGTTCTGTTTCTTTCGTCTTTCCTGTCTTCAAATAAGAACCTTTGTCTCTGAGACCTGAAAGTTGACAATTTCTTTGCTGCTCCCAGCGACTCTGCAGCATCACCATGCCACAAAACGAATATATTGAATTTTGTTGTAAATGCTATGGATACCATCTGGATTACCATGAGAAAAAGAGAGAGAAGGAAAGTCAGGAGGCTCATGAACATTCAAAGAAGGCAAAAAAGATGATTGGTTTGAAAGCTAAGCTGTATCATAAACAACACCATGCTGAGAAAATACAAATGAAAAAGACTATCAAGATGCATAAAAAGAGGAACACCAAACAAAAGAATGATGAAAAGATTCCACAAGGAGCAGTACCTGCCTATCTGTTGGACAGAGAAGGACAGTCCCAAGCTAAAGTACTTTCCAACATGATTAAACAAAAATGGAAAGAGAAAGAAGGAAAATGGGAAGTCCCTCTACCCAAAGTTTGAGCCCACATTTTGCCTGCCAATATTTGGTGTATATACAACTTTGGGTGTTATCACCAAAGTTACTGCCATTGAGATGAACGTGAGCGAGTTGGGCTTTGTGACACAAGGAGGCAAGGTTATTTGGGGGGAATATGCCCAAGTTACCAACAATCCTGAAAATGATGGATGCGTAAATGCTGTTTTACTGCTTTGATAGCAGTTGCATACAAATAACTCCTTGTAATTTTTGAAGATGATACACCATCTGGAAAACCATCATGACTGATGTTTCTGAATATAGCTGGTCTTACATTGTCTGCAGTCATCAAAAGATTATGTACTAAATTGTATGAAAACATAAAAAAAGAGTCTCTTAGATTCTATTTCCTCTTCCTCCTTCTCTGTGTTTCTCTTCTCCTATATGTCTGTATGTGTAGAGCTTTTAAAAGTTCTGTCATATTTATTATTTCATTTTTTTATGCTTGTACATTTCTGAGACTCAAGGGACAGTATTCCCCCCCCCGCTAATTTTTATAGGAAATAAAGCAAACCAAACCCAGAGGTAGAGTGAGATACCCAAGATCACCTGTGTTCTAGTCACAGAGTTTGCCCCACATCTCAGGCCAGTGTTGTTTCGACAGACTCCATGGCTTTCCTCCATTCTCATCTTAGGACCTTGGGCACGCATGCACACATGCCCGGCATGAGTTTAAGCCACCGGGTCCGGGACTTGAACCACGGGAGTTCAGCAACATAACCATTACGCTAACTGCTGGTCCCTTGCTTTCCTAAGAGTAGCTGTGAGCTGCAAACTTTGGTTTGGAAAAATCTATCTAATTCAGACTAGCCATTTTTGTGTTAGAATGAGAGTTCTGGTTACTTAAGCTTGATTCCATTTCAAAATCATGCTGTGTTTTAAGCATAGATTTCTAGCCTAATTTTAAATTAAAGTTATAAATTGGTTTGACTCTGGTTTCAGGGAAATAATCTTACTAGGTTACACGAATATTTTGAAACTCAGTCCTTTTTTTTTTTTAATTCAATAAAAGTTTGCACAAACAATATATCCCACAGGAGAAACTTATGCCAGATCCCAGATGTTTAACACGTTTGCTTCAGATATTAGAGGTCATGGCCTCTTGTGTTTGTTAAACCAAAAAATGTAAGCCCATAGAAATGATTTTTAATAACTAGGAGGGCTGCAAGTTCAGGCTGAATCCTGGGCAGTTGTAGCACTTCAACAACCTTTTTGATCAGTGTGTGTGTGTGTGTGTGTGTGTGTGTGTGTGTGTGTGTGATTTTTTAAAAGCAGTCCAAAGCAAAGAGTTCAATGAGGTGAAGCATGAACTCTAATTTTTACTCATTTCTCCTTCAATTCAATTGATCTACACAGAAATTTTCAAAGATTTCCTTTTCTAGGGGCCAGACAGTGACACAGTGATAATGCAATAGGACCCACATGGGAAGGTCTTGGGTTCACATTCTGGGACCACCCTTTACACATCAGACGTACATGCATGCCCATGATCTGGGCTGGCCAAGGCTAGGGATGGATCACAGCATTAAACTGTACTGGAGGTACCTGCTTCTCTTTTTCTCTCTCTCTTTTTCTCCTTCTTCTCTTTTTGTCTCCCTCTCTTTCATGGAAGAAATGAACTTTTTAAAAGTTCTTCTTTTTTTTGAGAGGTTTTTTTTTTTTTTTGCTCTCTCTCTCTCTGTACTCACTAGACAGAGAGAGAGAGACAAAGAGACAGAAAGCGAGAAATCACCCCCCCAAGGGGGATGGCCACGCCGCAATCCCTTCTCCTCCATTCTCTTCTCGGGATCTTGGGCACTCACGCACATGCTCCTGGCATGAGTTTCAAGCCACTGGGTCCAGGACTCAAACTGCGGTCCGCTATGTGGGAGTCCAACAAACGACATAGCCATTACGCTAACTGCTGGTCCCTAAAAGTTCTTCTAATCCTGACATTGTCTTTCTAATTTGTAATTACTCACCCTTAAATGGGTCTGCCATTTAAGGAATCAGCCATCTTCTGTAGAGTCTTGGGTTTCAGAACACCATTATAGAACATCAGGGATTGCTCCATTTGGAAATGAAGTTAGATTAGAGGAGCAAAAGGAGAAGAAAAGAAGACAACTGAGGATGGAAAGGAACAGTTAAAGAAAATTACAGAACTAAAACAATCTCTGGAATAGAATTTGGATCAAGAAATAAAGAAAAATGGTGAATTAGAGAAAGAGATAACTGGATTTAAGAAACTCTTAGAAATGACAAGAATGCCATTATAATAGTGAACATTGGGGCCAACAGGTGGCGTGGTGGTTAAGTTGCTGGACTCTCACATGGCTGACTGCAGTTTAAGTCCTGGACCTGGCAGCCTGCTCTCTCACTTTTCTTTCTCTCTGACTCTCTCTGGTCAAATTAAAAATAATAATGAAAATATAAGATAAAATAATAGCGAACATCTGCCAATGGTTCTGCTATTTTCTTTGCATGTGTTACATCATTTAATCTCCACCAGTCGCCTTCACTACTACCACCTTAGTTCCAGACACTTTCTTTTCTCATCTTGGTTATATTCAGAGTCAGCTACCTGGTCTCTTTGCCTCTACCTCTTCACCCTGCCCCTTGAAGTCTATTATCAACCTAACAGCTGAAGGGATCCATATACATTTTTTCTTTTTCTTTTTAAAAATTATTTGATGTTATTTAATCATTTATTTATTTTTTAATTTGATCAGAGCAAGACATAGAGAGAGACAAAGAGAAAGCAAGCCACCAGGTCAGGGACTCGAACCATGGCCAGCACTGTGGGAATATCCAGCGCCTTAACTACCATGCCACCTGCTGGTTCCCTACATTTTAAATTAGTTCATGTCATTCCTCAACTCCAAACTCTCTGATGGCTTCTCAGCCCATTTAGAGTAAATGTCTTCATAATGGCCTATTTACACCATCTCTTTTAACCTCAAACCCTACCCATATTCCTCTGCCTTACTTTTCTACACTTACCTCTCTCTCTGCTAAGTTCACTGCTCCTCAAACACGTCATGCAAGTTTCTTCCACATGGCTCACTTGTCAAGCAAAGGTTAAAGCATACATATTACGACTATTAAGGTAGGAAAGTAGGAGATCATTGGTTTTAAACAATGAACAACTTAGTGGTCTATTGTTGGGAGTTGAAACACACACATGCACGCACACAAACATCCCATGATAATCCATTTTTGCCCAATGTCTTTGCTGTAGGGAATTTGGCGAAAGACAGTTTTCCATTATAAATAGAAAAAGTCAAGGTTAGTGAGGTAAAACCTTTTTGTCTCAATAGAATATGCCTATTGTTGGGAGATTGTTCATTTTCAGCTACTGGACAACGTTAAGGGTGGTGATTGTTATGTTATGGGCATCAAGCACCTGTGATGAATTTATTAAACCATTGAAGGAGCAGTGTTACCTGAAAAAAAAAAATCTTGAATAATTAGAAAAGGAATTGTTTTGGGAAATAGGTTACATATAGAAAAAAAGTACTTTTTGATGTGTTAAAGTTTGAAGCTAATTTTAGTTATTTTGGTAAGTATTAAAAGTAAGTTATAACCAATTTTTGTCTTAGTAGGCAGCCTTTGTCATGTATAAAGTTTTACTTGATGATCCAGAATAATCAATATAGACATCAGTGGCAACACAGTTTATTACAGTATGGTGTGTAGGTCTGTCTGTGTGCCCCCATGCCAAATGGCCCCCGTGAAGGTGCTTCTTGAGTCCTCATGTCTTCTTCACATAATTTTACATGGGTGTTCAGGAAGAGAATAAGTATTCCCAAACAGGAATTTACATCCTAAGAGTTCTGTGGGAGCCTTAGTTGGGGTGATGCACAAGGGGAAAGGTAAGTTTATGTGCTAATTGTAAGTAAAAGGGTCTTAGGTGATTTTCCAGACCACCCTCTTTTCCATTCTGGTGTACCCTTACACCATATCTTATCTTTACCTCTGCCAGTATATCAACTTTCCTCTCCTTTACCATAGATTGACTTCCTTTTACCTACTCATACATGACCACCAACGTGTATTCTGCCATTAAAAAAAGGGTGACTGGCTTTTCCTAGTTATAGTTTGAAAAAAATTCTAGGGAAGGATTGTGATTAGCCCATCTTTGGTCAAATAGTTTCTCGTAAACCAGTCAGAGTTCACTAGGAGAGTGGAATCGTGAGTGATCACAGTAGTTATACCACTTTGGAGAGAAGAAGACTGGTTCTCATGGGTGTCTACTCTAAACATCCTAAACTTAATTCACAAAAAATTTTTAAGGGGAGGGAACCAGTAGTTAGCGTAATGGCTATGTCGTTGGACTCCCACGTAGTCGACCGTGGTTCGCATCCCAGACCCGGTGGCTTAGAACTCACGCTGGGTGTGTGTGTGTGCATGCCCAAGATCCCGAGAGGAGAATGGAGGAGAAGGGATTGCGGCGTGACCATCCCCCCTGGGGGGTGATTTCTCGCTTTCTGTCTCTATGTCTCTCTCTGTCTGTCTGGCAAGCGCACGCGCCCTATAGCGAAAACCTCTCAAAAAAAAAAAAAAAAGCAAATAAATAAATAAATGAATAAATAAAAAATTTTTAAGCAAATGTTCTATTCAATTTTTGGAAATGAAATATTTGTTGGACTTCCTCACAACATAGTGGCATGTTTAAAGGAGTTAGTGCAATGTCAAAAGGTACAGGAATAGACGATGTAGAAGAGCCCAAGAGTCCTCATTATTTTCAGTGGTAGCCAGCCCAGGAAGTGATGAAGGAAGGCAGAACTGGTCAATGTCCCAGAGCAGTGAGGGCAAACTAGTGAGGATGGAGAGCAGGTGGTTATGAAGAGTTAACTGAACATACAGCATGGCAACAGCAAAACACCATAGATCTTCAGGCTTGGCTGTAATCATCTCAGAAAAGATAACAGGTAGAGTACAGAAACTCCTGGAGCTAGAAATGTTATTAATATTCTGATGCAGTCCTTTCATTTTTCATACGGGTAGAAAAATCTGAAGAGGAGAACTAATCTTCCTAAGACTAACATGAAGCCTTAGTTATTTCATTGGCAACATGGGAAAACTAATGACACCAATTCTTGCATATGTCAGGAGGTTTTTCTTTGGAGGAAAATTGGAATACAGTTACTAGAAATTGTATTGTGCAATTCTCAGTTAGACTGACTGTGATGAAAGAGAAGATATACACATGTAGATGACTGATGAGGTGAGACAGGTGATCAAAATGGGAGATGCCAGAAAAGGGGATAAAAAAATAAGGTCTAGAGTCCATAAATTTTGAAAGTAGACTTTCAAATCCTTTGAAAGAAGACAATCTGTACAAAGCTACTCCCTCTACCAACTTACTTGGGATAGTCTGAATTCTGTGGGTTTTTTCCTAGTTATTATATGTCTGGACTGGCCTCAGCGTGAGAGTTTCCCTATTTACCTGTTCTTTTCTTCAAATGTCTTAGGTCAAGGAAGTGGCTTCCCCAATATTCATTCCATCTCATAAGTAATAGCAATGTGATTGGGAATGTTAACCTAAATTTAAGGTGTTGGGTCTGATTAGTCAGAATGGTATCTCCTCCTCTTTGCCAGTGTTGGTTCAAGAACGAGCATATGACCCAATCATGGTCAAAGAGATATGAGGTGAGATTTGCTGGCTTCTGGAAGGGTTAATCTCTCAGGAGGGATTCAAGGGAATTTATTGTGTGTTCCTTACCTGAACTGAAGGAAGAAGTCTGATTGCCCCGGTAGCCATTCTATAACCACAAAGGGAACTCGATTTAAAATTGAAGCTTACATGACACAAAATAGAGAACAGGGAAGGAAAACATTCAATGATAAGTGGTAGAATTACCAAATCAATGATTGTGAACCCTGATCCAACTTTGGGTTTCCTTTTAGGGTTATTATATCAGTTATCTATGATTGTGTAACAAATCTTCCCAGAACTTACTGGCTTAAAACAACATTTTTATCATTATTTAGTTCATGAATCTGCATTATAGTCATGGCTCAGTGGGGGAAGCTTGTATCTTCTGTACAAGATATAATTTAGCACTTGGGGAACCCATTTCTAAGATGGCTCATCCACATAACTGGACAGTTGGTACTAGTTCAGTCAGATTCGGGGGGTCAGGGCCATGCTCCTTTCACATGGGCTTCTTCATTTTGGTCTCTCCACAAACTTCTTGGGTTTTCTTAGAGCGCATTGGCTGGATTTCAAGAGCAACAATCCAAAGAGAACTAAATAGAAATTGCATCAGTATGTTGGGCGCGTGTGCGTGCATGCCCAAGATCCCGAGAGGAGAATGGAGAAGGGATTGTGGCATGGCCGTCCCCCCGGGGGGAAATTTCTCGCTTTCTGTCTCTTTGTCCCTCTCTGTCTTTCTGGTGAGTGCATGCGCCCTGTAGCAAAAACCTCTCCAAAATAATAATAATAATAATAATAATAAAATAAATTGAATTGCATCAGTTTGTGACCTAGCTTTGGACATCTTGTAGTGTCATTCCCACTGTACTTTACTGGTTGACCAGTCACTCTAGTTAGTCTATATATAATTCAGAGAACATAGCTTCCAACTTTTATAGAGAGGAGTTTCAAAATATTGTGGACATGATTTGAACTATTATCAGACCATACATTTCCTTATTTTCATGACCATTTGAATTGAGTTTCTATTATTTGTGACTAAAAACATACTTACTGAGGGACCAGCAGATGGTGTAATGGTTATGTCACTGGACTTCCACATAGTCGACTATGGTTCAAGTACTGGATCTGGCAGCTTAATACTCATGCCAGGTGTGTGTGCGTATGTGCCCAAAAGCCCAAGAGGAGAATGGAGGAGAAGGAATTTTGGTGTGGCCATCTCCCTTGTGGGGTAATTTATCGCTCTCTGTCTCTTTTTCTCTCTAGCAAACACACGGAACACATGTGCTCTATAGCAAAAATCTCTCTCTCTCAAAAAAAAGGAAGCATACTTACTAATGCAGTTACTGTCATCTCAGTGAGTGGAGAATTTCCTAAATTAATAGCTCTCAATTATAATGCCAACGGTAACATAGTTACTAGTAGTAATTAAATTCCAAGATTTTGAAATTATTTATTTTCTCTTTCTTTTCAAATCAGAGCAGAACCAGACCCACTGCTGTAATAGCATAAGTCTATTTGAATTCTAGTAGAATTCTATAAACGGAGAATAAAGAAATGGAATCAGAGCAGGGACACCTGATATGGTACAAGGGAGCTTTACTCTAGATTGAGAGCTATTGCTTAGATGCCTCTTTCAGTAAGAGAGTTGGAAGGAACTTTAGAGTTCCTTAGCTTAGGCTCAAAATCTTGTCTTTCTCCACATGTATTTCAGTGAAGTCAGTGAGACTGAAGACTTGTCATCAGGCGTTTGATATTCTCTTTCTAGTTATGCTCTTTCTGTGGACAGGGAAGGAATAACAGAACTTTTGTTGTTCTGCATATCCTGCCCCACAATGAACACTAATGTGAGTCCTTCCTTGTCAGTAGTTTTGCTTTCTAGTTTTCATTATGTGTAGTCAATCTCAGTCCAAAAATATTAAGTTGAAAATTCTAGAAATAAACAATTCACAAATTTTAAATTGCATACTGTTCTAAGTCGTGATAAAACCTCATGCTGTCTGTTATGGTTTGGATAGTGGTTTGTGCCCCAGAGGTTCATGTTCTGAAAGGCTGATCCCCAGCGTAATAGCTTTGGTGGTGAGACTTTTAATAAGTGGGGTCAAATAGAAGTGCACCACCCAATAGGCTGGGGATCTGTGAAGGACAAACAGAAGAAGTGGGAAATTCTATTTCTTCTTGCTTTGCACATGCTGGCCTTCCCTTCTGCTTCTTTTTGCCATGTTGTGACACAGTACTGGAGGCTGGCCTGATGTGAGTTCCCTGACTTTGGACTCACCAGAATCATGAGCCAAATAAACCTCTATTCTTTATAAATCACTCAGCCTCAGACATTTCTGTTTAGCAATACAATAACACACTAAGAAATCATCCCATTCCATTGTACCTGGGATATGAATCATCCTTATGTCCAGTGAATCTGTGCTATGTACACTGCCTTTGTATTAGTCACTTAGTAGCTGTCCGCATTATCAGATCAAAAAATATAGTGCATAGGTAGGGTTTGATTTCAGGAATCCCCTGCGGGTCTTGGAAAGTATTCCCTGTAGGTAAGAGGAGACTACTGCACAAGAAAGTGTCTTTAAGTGCCCACTATATTCTTAGCACTTTGCTAGGCTTTACAGCTATAACAATGATAAGATGTGTTTCTTTGAGAACTAGAAAATAAGCAGAAAGCAATAGGAGAACAACAGGAGGCTGCTTAAAATTAAGTGCTGGGGCTGGCAGATGGCATGGTGGCTAAGGAGCTGGACTCCCATATGGTCAGCCATAGTTCAAGTCCCAGACGTGGTGGCTTGCTTTCTCATTTTCCTTTTCTCTTTTTCTGTCTCTTTCTGGTCAAATTAAAAACAAAACAAAACAAACAACAAGGATAACAAATAAAATTAAATAAATCTTAAAAAAATAAGTGCCAAACTAACCTCGCAAAAGGTAGGGGAGTGAGAAAGAGCTGAGTATTTACTAGACTTTGAGGTCTTCCTTGTTTGGCAGGCACAGCAACATTTTCCTTGACCCTCACTTCCCCAGTGGTCTCTGAGTGGACCAGGATGACCACTGACCCAGGGATGCCTAACCATAGGCCAGCCAGCAATGCAAGCCTGGTGTGTGGTCTGACTGTAAAACATGAGTTGAGCCTATTGTCTTCCCCTCCCAGGAATCTGGAATGGAAGAACCCATTTTTAGGTGGTGGGCCCTGAATTCAAAGGTCTAATAGATTTACCATCAAGGAAGTCATTAGGGAAGCTGATGTAGACTGCAACTTTGAGGTATTGGGGACTCAGAGAAGCTTGTTGAGATGTGCAGGTATATACAAGGAAGCCATCTCCAGGAGATGAATTGAGGATGCCTGAGCTGCCTCAGGTCTTGTGCTTTCTGAGGCCTGCTTGTTCAGATTCCTGAATATGTTTTCATCTTTTTTAAAAAAAAACAAAAAAAAACAAAAAAAAAACAAATTAGAGTCAGGGCTAGAATACCATTTCCTGATTAATGGAACTTATCTGAATGAATTTCTGTGACTTGAAACCATCTGAACTCTGTCTAGAACAAGTTAGGAATTTATAGAAAAGATGGAGATTTCAATGGACTTTAAGTAATGAATTGGGTTTATGTAAAGACAATGCCTATGTCTGAGTTTCACGGTTTACAAACTCTATCTGTGGTTTAATGAAATGAGCTTGAGCTTCAGAGTCACACACAGCCTTGGGTTCAAACACATCCTCATTTCTCTATCAAAAGTTATTTATCTGTAAAGTCTAGATAATAATGCCTACTAATTTTTATAGAGTTGATACATGATTAAAGACAGTATGCATATGAATCATTAGCACAGTGTTTGACACGTAATAAGTCAACAGAGAATGGAAGTTATTATCATTCCAAAATATGTAATACACATAGACAGAGAGAAAAATAATTTTCCACTCTCCCGCCAGTAATGTAAAGTGGTTTAGATCATAATATGTTGTATTTTCCTACATTTAAGAGTGGCTTGGGACCAGCAGTTAGCGTAATGGCTATGTCACTTAACTCCCATGTAGCCGACCGCGGTTCGAGTCCCAGACCCAGTGGCTTAAACTCACACTGGGCACGTGTATATGCACGCCCAAGATCCTGAGAGGAGAATGGAGGAGAAGGGATTGTGGCATCACCCCCTCCGGGGGTGATTTTTCACTTTCTATCTCTCTGTCTGTCTCTGTCTTTCTGGCGAGTGCATGTGCCCTATAGCAAAAACCTCTCAAAAAAAAAAAAAAAAAAGAGTGGCTTTAAGGGCCAGTAGGTGGCGTGGTCGTTGAGACACTGGACTCCCACATGGTTGACCATGGTTCAAGTCCTGGACCTGGCAGCTTGCTTTCTCACTTTTTTTTCTCTCTGTCTCTCTCTGGTGAGCACATGTGCCCTTTAAGGAAATTTTTAAAAATAATAATAAATAAAAAAAAAATTCCTAAAAAGTGTGTGTGTGTGTGTGTGTGTGTGTGTGTATCTCCATATATAATCTTGGGGAGTGTGTGGCCATGTATACATACATGTTGTTGACAAGAGTGTTGTTTGGCTCCCTATACCCCCTTTTCTACTGAAGTAGTATCTACTATGTTCTCAGACAAGTCATTACCATTAATCAGGCATGCAGTATGAGATGAACAGGGGTGATGAGTTGGTTAAGTTGCCAAGCAAGTTCATGTTTTGCAGGAAACGCCAAATTGTTTCCTGAGGGGATGTTTTTAGGATTGGAAGGGTATGCTTCTCTGGCCCACACAGACCATGTCCTGTCCCTTGAGTGCTGTCACCTCGCAGGGCGATATGATAGCTCTTTAAAAGTCACTTTATGGAGCTGCCTCTCAGCTGTGCTGGAAATATGTATGCATTTTTTCCTTCTGGTAAATGTAACCCATGTCAAGTAGGAAATGGATTGCAGACCTCCCACATTTCCTCAAAAACTACTCCAGCATCGTTAGTCCCTTCGTAAGCTAGAAGGGTGGGGACAGCTAGTGAAAGGCTGGGAGTGTCAGGAAAATAATATCTAAAAAAATAAGATTATAAAGTGTTTGAGACCCATTCCTCCTCAATGTTTCTAACTCATATAAACACCGATACCTACTTTAACAAACTAAAGATGCAATCATCTTAAAAAATACATCTTTGGGTATTTGGTTCATCTGCCAACCACACTGATTCATGATTCTCCTTATGGATTTGGAGCAGATTTAAAGCAAGAGAGAGAAAGTCTTGGCATCCTAAACTGCCTGGGGATTTTGCTGGGCGTGTGAGTTTTCTTAAAATTCTAATGAAAGAAAAAAAATTACAAATGAGAGGCTTCAACTTTTGTTTCAGATAGTGAGATCAAATGGCATTTACAGTGATTAATATTCAGAAGTAGGCTTGTAAAAAGTTTTAGAATATTTCTCTTCTCTGCAATAGCAAATATTTAAATTGTACATCTAACCCAAAGAACAAAAAGTCTCAATAGAATTTTAGTGAGAGTGAGATGCTGCATCCTCTAACTTACCATTGACCTAACTTGTACTCCTTAGTGACCTGGGAAGGGACTTCTGGAATACTAGTCTAGGATTTTAGAGACAGAATCAGGTAAGAGTACCTCTGTCACCCCCGCCCAGAAAATTATAGTTGGAAGATATGTCAAGTAATTACTGCTGTGTAACAAAGAATCCCAACATCCCATGATGCAAAACTATAATCATGTATTATTTCTCACGCGTGTGCTGTTCAGTTAGGGAACTGACTGATCTAGGCCGGGTTTATCTGGCATGATTCTGCTCCATAGCTCTGTCATCCTCCTTGGATCAGCTGGGTGGCCCAGGCAAATCTTCTAGCATAGGAAGAAACAAGAGGGCAAGCAGAAATGCATGAAGTCTCTTAAGCCCTAAACTCAGAACTTGAGCATTATTACTTTCACCTCCTTCTGCTGACTAGAGTAAGTCACAAGGCCAAACCCAAAATCAAGGCATAAGGAAAAATACTCCACTCCTTTTAGTGGAAGAAATTTCAAAGTCACAGCAAAGGACATGGATACACTTCAAGGTGAAGTCCTGGAGCCAGTACCAGAATCTACCGCAGAAAAGGTATGACTATTTCTGCCTCCAGTGAGTGAAACTGCACAGCTTGTGGGACAGGTCAGCGCCTCTGTGGTATTGTCGATAGCTATCAGAACTTGATGTTATTAAACCAAATTCAATATTCCTCCTAACTCTACTCATTTTGGTTCCATGACTCCATACAGGCAACGTCTGATTATCATTTAGTTTCCTGGATGCTTGTTTCTGCAGGGCATAGAGTTTTGGCCATAAGATACAAATGTCTGGGCCCTGCGATAGTTTTATTTCTCATTCAGTATTAATAGACAGGTACCCTGTTGACTACTTCTAGTGAGCCTGATGAAGCCTTCTCAAAAGAGACTTACTTAGTATTCTAAAGGGGAAAAGAAAGAAGTTTGCAAGCTTGAAAAAACCAGGTATACTATACATTCCTACTATAGAGGCAGTGGTCAACCAATCACCCTCTCTTGGGAATACCTCTAGTGTGGTGTAATTTTTACCCCAAATACTGTAGTTACTATATATAGCCCCAGTGCTTTGCCTTTAATAGTGGAAAGGAAGAGTGGTAGAACCCACAAAATCTTACTGCTAGGTGGCTGAATATAGGCATGGTACATTAGAGAAATTCAATCAGGGAAACAGAACTATGCAGTTGCTAGACAATTCTTTTCTGGGTCACTTTATTCTTCATCCCTCTTTCATAGCCTTCTTTTGATATCATTGATGCCTTTGTCATCCTTAGTACGGAATATTTTTCTTTTAGGTCAGCTCATTGTTGCTATGAAGTTTCATTGATTAGTAGGATTTGGAGGGGGAGATAGGGGTGTTCTGGGAAAGAGCTTTGTGTGAGGGAGCTGAGAAAAGAGGCCTTTATCGTAAGTAGGTTTCTTTCTTTCTTTTTCTCTTTTTCTTTTTCTCTTTCTTTTTCTTTTTCTTTTCCTTTTTCTCTTTCTTTTCCTTTTTCTCTTTCTTTTCCTTTTTCTCTTTCTTTTCCTTGGTTGAATCTCACAATGTCACAATCCTCCTGCCTCTGCATCCTGAGTAGCTAGGACCATAGGCACAGGTCACTCACTATACCTGGCTTTTAGGGTAGGCCAGTATTAGAACCTGAGACCAATTTAAAGTTTCTATGAACTTAACATCCTTTTTGATAAATTTTCATATTTGTATTTCCCAGACAAAACATAGAACAGGGGACAAATTTCTCTGTATGCATTGTGTGACCTATATGTCATCATTCATGCAGTGCTAATCAGAGTAAGTAAAGCTAGCTACTAGAAAGGAAAAAAAGTGATTTAACACAATAAAGTTTTTTTTTCTTTTTTTTTTTTGGAGAGATTTTCACTATAGGGCGTGTGCGCTCGCCAGACAGAGAGAGACATAGAGACAGAAAGCGAGAAATCACCCCCCAGGGGGGATGGTCACGCCGCAATCCCTTCTCCATTCTCCTCTTGGGATCTTGGGCATGCACGCACACGCGCCCGGCGTGAGTTTTAAGCCACCGGGTCCAGGATGCAAACCGCAGTCTACTACGTGGGAGTCCAGCGACATAGCCATTACGCCAACTGCTGGTTTCCCACAATAAAGTTTTTAAAAAAACATTAACTGAATATGAAGAAACAAATTTCTAGTTGAGGACAAAGGGCTGCAGTCCATAGGTAGTAGATTTTGTTTTTTTAAGATGTTTTTGCCTTTGTGTGTGTGTGTGTGTGTGTGTGTGTGTGTGTGCGAGGGAGAGACAGACAGACAGACGGTGAGGGGGGAAGTGAGAAATCACAACCCAGGGGGGATGGCCATGCAACAGTTCCTTCTCCTCATTCTCCTCCTGGGATCTTGAGCACACACTCACATGCACCTGGTGTGAGTTTTCAGTCACCGGATACAGGACTTGAACTATGGTCAGCCATGTAGGAGTCCAGTGATATAACTGCTATTCCATCTACTGGCCCCCACAATAAAGTTTTATTTTACTCACCTCACAATCCAATCAAGGCTAGTGAGCAGTGGGGTGAGTTTTGTTCCATGAACTCAGCCAAGGACACAGACTTCTCCCATCTTGTTGTGTTGTTAGCTTCAGCAATGGCTAGTACGGTTGTCGTGTCCCAAGGTTGCCAAGGAATGGGAAGACCAAGAGAGTGAAGCAAAGGCTCATCTGCTCTTAGTTGCCTAGATCAACTTTTGCCCAAATTCCATATGTTAGCTCCAAGTGGATAAAGAATAATCTTTAGGAATATACAGCTCTTTGTACTCTCTCTCAGTGTTCACCTAATCCAAATGCTGACATCTTGACCTGACAACAGGAACAGAGTCACCATCAGGCTAGACAGTGGTGTGCTGGTTAAGGCAACAGGATCCCACATGGCTCCTTTACAGTTTGAGTCCCAGCCAGAACCAGTCACATGACCTAGCTGCAAAGGGAATGGGCAAAGCAGTTTAGCTTTGTGCTAAGGCAGAAGAACTGAGGTTTGGTGAGCATTCCTGACACTGCTGACATGTCACTTTCTCTCTGAAGCAAGTGCCTCGGACTGTGTTTATTGTAATGAAGCCACTAAATATGTTTGTTGAATTAGTGAACAAATGAATGACTATATATAGACTTCCAATGTTATGTTCTTCTAAGACAGAAAATGGGAAATAAATAATTTTGGGATTAGCAGGAATCTATCTACTGCCTCATCATATGAACTTTTATAGATGGGAAATTATTTCATAAGTGCTCTAGGAATTTATATTCTTTTGAAGATATGTTTTCATCCACTCAACAAATATTTGAGTGCCATATTCATCAAATACTATCTTGAGTCCTCAAGAAACCAAGTCATAATTCCTACCTATTGGTAACTCATATGGAATGATTTTAGTGGAAGAGGGAAAAGAAGACAGTACTTATAACTATTATGTAGGTGCCATGAAAGAGTTATGGATGGACTGTGGTGGGAATACTGAGACAAGGCACTGGATTCTATTAAGCATGGGCACTGGGTTGTTTCATCTTCCAGAAGAAGTGATGCATCATAGGCATGAACATGAGTCTGCCAGTTGATACCCACAGGGAGAGCCAAAAGGAATGCAATTAGGAACATCAGTTAGTTCAGATGTATGGTGGGGGTAGTGGGAGATGAGGGTGGAGGGCAGGCCTGGGCTGAGTCACAAAGCACTTATAAACTGCATTAAACAAAGAAAGAATGCCTAGGGATTGTGTGATTTGTCTCTATCAGATGAAAAAAATTGAGACACATAGTGAAAACCAAGCGGCCATTTTATTAATACGACCCAAATCTATTTTTAATTCAGGCCTGCCTCAAACAATGTAAGATTGGTAAGATTAAAAAAGAAACAAAACCCCACTCAGAATGTTGCAATGATGATCCTTTTATGGGAGCTGGTTAAATACAACAGCACCAAGGAAGGTGTACAATACCCTCTATTCAATGTCGCTTTGCTCTGAGAATGGCACAGGAAGGAGGTCCATTTCAAGGAAAACAAAGGAAGTGGTTTCATGGTTTTGCAAGAACTTTGTCAACAGAATAGATTCTTCTAAGAAAGCTCTTTTAGATGGACTATGGGAGAAAGTTAGGAACATTATGGGGTGCTGCCGCTCTTGGAACTCCAGCATCAGTGAAGGTTGTTAAAGTTGCTTAGTTAGGGGGAACCAGCAGTTAGCGTAATGGCTGTGTCGCTGGACTCCCACATAGTCCACCGTGGTTCATGTCCCGGACCCAGTGGCTTAAAACTCACGCCGGGCGCGTGTGCGTGCATGCCCAAGATCCCAAGAGGAGAATGGAGAAGGGATTGCGGCGTGACCATCCCCCCTGGGGGGTGATTTCTCACTTTCTGTCTCTATGTCTCTCTCCGTCTGTCTGGCGAGCGCACGCGCCCTACAGTGAAAATC